>NC_044305.1:137373368-137673368 GCF_007474595.2 Lynx canadensis | reverse complement strand
AGAAAAGAAGACGTTTTAGGAGTCCGTTTTCCTGGTCCTGAGGTATCTCATGTGCTGCAGGGTAGGGAGAGACAAGGGCAGGTCTTGCCGCCACGGCTGCTCTAGACTGTTGTACCCATTCCCCTGAAATACAGCGTGTTCGTCAGGGACTGGTCTCTGTTCCTCAGCATTTTTCTAATAACAGCTCATTTAATCCTTATGCAAACCCAGTAAAGTAGGGATTCCATTATCCCCGTTTATAGCTAAGTAAACTGGGGCACAGAGAGGCCAGCTAACTTGCCTGTGATCATGTGATTCGACCCCTCGTTGTGACACGTCCCAGCCGAAGGGAGAAAGACCGACAGTGTTCCTGCCTGTGCCAGATTCTCTGCTCCATCCAGTACGAACACGTCTTACTGCGTTTGGTGGTAGACTGAACCAACGAATAAGAGCCCCGGGACCAGTGTCTGAAATCCCCGGTCCCACAGGCCGGCCCCCAGAGATGGGGTCCGTCCTCACTCAGGTGGTTTCACCCCCGGGTGGCCAGGCGGTGACAGCCGACGGCTCATGAGGGCAGAGAGGTGAGCAGGCCCAGTGCGGTCACACCACGGGAGCCCCTGGCCCGGCGCGGCCTGCGGTGTAGGGACCCGCTGCCGGGGGCTGAGCGTGACTGGTCTCTCGGGTGCCACCTGGGTGTGGACATCCCAGCCCAGGTCACGGGGCCGCGCCGTGCACCAGTGGGTGTCCTTCTGACGGCACGACCCAGATGTAAGCCCATCCGTCTGGTGCTGCTGAACTAAGAGAAGGGCGGGTGGTTCTAATTCTGGAAGCAACACAGGCAGCCCGACCTGGAAGGGACGGTGTGTTGGCCTCTGGCCAAAAGGATTTCCATGGCTAATCTCAACATGTACCTGCCGTGTGTTCCAACTTAAAACCTGGCCCCGCCTCCCAAGACAGAGGCAGCCCCACATGACAGGACTGGTGGTGGTAAAGAGAAGGGGGTGGGGGACACAGAGCAAGGTGGTGCCCGCGGGCCCCCCACGGCTCCTCCACCACCACCCGGCAGATAAGAAGCCCAGCCCCTGAGCTTCCGCTCTCCTCCTCCTGCACGCTGCCCCCCTGCCCCCCAGAGGCGAGTGTTACCTACAAGCTCGTCCAGTGCATAATTGAGGGTGGTTTCAGCCGGAGAGGCCCCTGGGGGCTTTGAAGCGGGAGTGGTCTGTCTTTGACCCGCTGTCAGGTCAGCGGGCAGATGTGTATGAGCACCTGTGTGCACAGCCCGCGACAGTTCAGGGCTGAGCACGACACCCGCCACCCCCCGCCCCACCCTCTGTGAGCGCAGTTTCCGGGGCTCCGCTTCCCCCGCCCCGTGATCCGTGATCCGTGGGCCATTCCCCAGTATACCGTGGACACGCAGGGTGAGGTGGCAGGAAGGCAGTGTTCATGCGGGGACTTATTTACTCAAGTACAAAATCCAGGGGCGCCTGGGTGGCTCGGTCGGTTAAGCATCTGACTCTTGGTTTCGGCTCAGGTCACGATCTCACGGCTTGTGAGTTCGAGCCCCGCGTCAGGCTCTGTGCTGACGGTGTGGAGCCTGCTTGGGATTCTCTGTCTCCCGCTCTCTCTGCCCCTCCCCCACTCGCACTGTCTCAAAATAAACTTAAAAAAAAAGTGCAAAAGCTGAAAATACTAAAGGCCCGCACACCACTCCTGTGGCAGCCTGATCTAAAGTTAGGGGCACGGATGCATTACCTGCATACCGGTCTGTTCTGTGCACGGCCGCTGATCCGCTCTGCTCTCCACCTATAAACCAGAGATCAGGGGTCAGGGGTTGGACCACAGGGTTCCGAGGCTCCGTCCGACACCAGCAGGCTGGTGTTTTGAGTCGGTCACAGCCAATGGGAAACCCCAGGAGAGCTGTAAACCTCAGGCTCTTGACCAGGACCCTCCCCACATCCCTCTGCTCTCTCCTGTGTCCTTGAGCGCGGCCCCCAGGGTATGCCAGGTCGAGCGCCCACAGTGGCCGTGGGGTCACCGTGACCATGTGAGCGGCGCCCGCACCATAACGTGCTGTGCTCTGTGTTTTACACCCTCCGTTAACACGACAGCCGTCTGAAGTGATAGCGTCCCCGTTTTACAGACGTGGAAGAGTCACCAGGGTCTGACAGCGGGTGGGGGTGGGGGAGCCTACGCTAGAACAGGTCGCCCGGCCCCAGAAACCTGGTCCTGACTCTCCCCGTGGGGTCACGCTGCGGTCTCCCGGGCCCCCCCGAGTGCAGCAGACTCCCCGCCGCCCTGGGAACATGGCCCAGGCAGCACACTTGAGTGTCACCTTGACGGGGACCATGGCCCCAGCGGCTGGGCTCACAGGACCAGGGGGTGGGGCTCTTCGCTGCTGAGGGGTCAGGACACGGAGTCACATCTCCTCGGGTGACGTCCTCCACCCATCCCCTCCCCCAGCCTTCCTTCCTCAGCCTGCACGCCTGGCCCCTCCTCCTGCCCGACCCGGGGCGCTGGTATTGAGCCCTGGGGCACGGACTCGGTGACTCCCTCCCAGACGCAGCGCGGCCGGTGTCCGGTGGTGGGTGGAGAACCGGGCCACCCCCTCGAGGCTTCAGGAAGGCAAGTCGGGCCGGGGCTGCATGTGGTGGCCTCAGACTGGCCAGGAGCCCTGATGCCGGTCTGAGAGGCTCAACTCAAGGACAGTCTACACAACCAGAGTTGTCGTTTCTGGGAAGAAAGCAGTTACTACGTTCCCATTCCCCTTAGGGCTGTCTGTCCCCTGTGCTCTCACTGCTCCTATGGCGTCTGTTGTTGGTCCTCCAGGTCGTTTTTCCGGGCCAGAGGTCAGCAGTGGTTGTAGAATCAAATGCTCACACAGGGTCAACTTGGAGCAGGAAGCCAGGCCAGGACGGTGGAAGGTTGCTGTCCCTTGGAAGGGACTGAGGGCTTCAGGCTGTGAGAACATGAGAGCACTGCCACGGGTGCAGATAATACACTGTGACCGTGTGGGTGGATGATACGCTGTGACCGTGTGCACGGATAATATACTGTGACCTTGTGTGTGGATGATACGCTGTGACCATGTGCAGACAATACGCTGTGACCTTGTGTGTGGATAATACGCTTGACCGTGTGCAGATAATATGCTGTGACCGTGTGCAGATAATACGCTTGACCGTGTGCAGATAATACACTGTGACCGTGTGTGTAGATAATACACTGTGTGCACAGATAATATACTGTGACTGTGTGTGTAGATAATACGCTGTGACCGTGTGCAGATAATACGCTGTGACCATGTGTGTAGATAATACACTGTGTGCACAGATAATATACTGTGACTGTGTGCAGACAATACGCTGTGACCGTGTGTGTAGATAATACGGTTGACCGTGTGCAGATAATACGCTGTGACCGTGTGCAGATAATACGCTTGACCGTGGGCAGATAATACGCTGTGACCGTGTGTGTAGATAATACACTGTGTGCACAGATAATATACTGTGACTGTGTGTGTAGATAATATGCTGTGACCGTGTGCATGGATAATACTCTGTGACCGTGTGCGTAGATCATATGCTGTGACCGTGTGTGCAGATAATACACTGTGACCGTGTGTGCAGATAATACGCTGTGACTGTGTGCGTAGATAATACTGTGTGCACAGATAATATACTGTGACTGTGTGTGTAGATAATACGCCGTGACCGTGTGTGTGGACAATACACTGTGACCGTGCGCGGATAATACACTGTGACTGTGTGTGCGCGGATAACACACTGACCATATGCTGTGACTGTGTGTGCAGATAATACACTGTGAGCTTTGCCGTCTGACAGCTGTCTCTCCAGCAACAGTCAGCTAGCTCTTCACAGTTTTGATCCCAGCACGGATTCCCCAAGTGAGAGGGAACAGCCTTAGATGGCAGCCGCACACAAGGGCCCCGGAGCAGGCCCGGACCTGGGGTGTCCCGGAACAGACCCGGACCTGGGGTGTCAAGGCATGATGTGGTTTCCAAACAGTCATCTAACTCCACAGCCCTGACGTGGGAAATGTTCACACACGATGCTCATTTGCAAAGCCAGCCCACAGATTTATTATTGCAGTACGGTCTCCTGTAAACAACATCCGCTGAAGGGAGAACAGCATTGTGTTAGCTACGTGGGTAACAGGAACAGAGGCCGTTCTATTCTTTTTTATTTTGTCAGCCGTCGTTATGTCAGCGTACTTTAACTTTACAATCAGGCATTTTTCTGTTGAAAAAAAGTTAAACGAGACCGCAGGACAGAGAAGGTGAAGTTGAGACGGCGGTAACAGGAAAGGAGCCAAAAAGCAGGTCTGACTCCTGGTCACCAGAGCCAGGAGGGAAACGGCGTCAGGACACAGTTCTCGGCGTCTAGAAAGCAGTCGTTTGCTCAGAAGAGGCCAGGCTTTCCCTAATGTGGAAGCTTCCCCAGACAGTGGTTACAGACTCTCTGTAGTCAGCCAGGGAGCCTGAACTTAGACCGTGGTCCCGAATTGTAACAGGGGGCCCAGTTTGAGCAGGACGTCACTTGTGACCTTTACCAGGTGGCCCAGGGCACCCGTTTTCCCTGCTGTCTTTGATGCAGAAGAATGTGCTAGACTAGTAGATGTTTGGATGGTGTAATTGTATCTGTGAAGGTGAAATGCTCCTTGATCTCAAACAAATTTGCTGTGCTCCCGGGCCTCGGGCAAGCTAGAGACCATCGCATCAGGACAGCAGGTGCCTCTGTCCCACGGTCCCTCCTTCTCTGGCTTCTCTGCAGCCTGAGAGACCCTTACAGACCAGTTGGGAGAGAGCCAAGGGAACAGAGTTCTAACACCGCTTGCGGAGGTAGACACGGTCCATAGGGAACGATGCCAAAGTAAATTGGGGTGTGGGTCGTTGCCGATACGGACGTGCCCCGCATGGTCTTGAGCTCGGCTCCGTCCCTCCCACAACCCAGCAGCCTCCACCCATCCCACGTTAGCCTGGCGGAAGGAACCTCGTAAAAGAAGGGCTACTTTAGAGACCCCCACAGCTGAAGAAGCCGGAGGGTCACGTATGTTTTTGTGCAAAAGAAACATACTCCAGACTGTTGATAGGAATGGTTCTCTGCTGCTGACTGCTAATGAGGCAGAGGTGACAGCTTTGTCTCTAGGAAGTCTTGATGTCTTTCAGCTGGCCCTCGCTGGCCAGCTCCTCAGGGAAACGCTCCAGGAGGCTGGCCATCGGCATGCTGACAACGTCTGCCCTGCCAGGCCTCACCTGACCCGGATGGTGCCGTTGCCCGCTTTCCTGCCGCTGCAGCAGAGAACAACTTGATTGTGGCTTCATCAGATTAAGATGGGAGTGATTGGCAAGTAGAGAGAGATCGCTGAAAGGCTGGAGGCGGCCTCTCCGCCCTTTGCCACTGATGCTCATGCTCCTGGGCCCGTGCATGCGCGGAGTACACAAGCAGGTGACAGGAGCATCCCCGTCGCCAGATCAGGTGGGAGAGACTCACGCTCCTGGCCTTGTGTGTCAGAGTGCACAAGCAGGAGGTGACAGCAGGGTCCCCGTTGCTGAGGATCAGGGTGGGAGACGCTCACCCTCCTGGCCCTCAGAGGAGCTCAAGAGTGTCCCTGTCATTGGGGTTTTACAAGGTTTGTGTCTTGACTCTTCTTGGGGTGGCAGTTCACACCTTTAGAGACTCCAGGTTGCAGCGTTGCAAATCTCAGGATGTCGACTTGGGAATGTGAACTGTACCCCTCAGCAACCTAGTATAAAATCCGATGCCCCTGGGCACCTGGGCGGCTCAGTCGGTTAAGTGTCAGGTCATGATCTCAGGGTTCGTGGGTTCGAGCCCCACGTCGGGCTCTGTGCTGACAGCTCAGAGCCTGGAGCCTGCTTCGGATTCTGTGTCTCCCTCTCTCTCTGCCCCTCTCCTGCTCATGCTCTCTCTCTCTCAAAAATAAATAAACGTTAAAAATAAATCTGATGCACCAAAAGTGAAGCACAAGGCCACAGAAGTTATCAAACAATCTAGTCCTGACTCGTGCACGAGAGCCCAGCAAAGAGTGGGCATCAGCAGGATGAGGAGGTCTGGAGTTCTGTATTCCTCACTTGTATATCTTGACGTTGTGTGTTCTGTCCTTCTGTGATCCGCATGGAGAGAAGAGAGCATTGTTTCAAGGTGTGAAGCCCTGAAGGGACACTGTGTCCACAGGCAGGGGTTGCGATGGCTCTGGAGTCAGGCAGATGGGGAAGCTTTCCAGGTGCACCTGTCTCTTCCCGGCAGAGTGACTGGCCCGCGCGAGCCTCGAGGCCCTCAGCCGTAGATGAGGGGTGTCACCCGCTGCCTCGGGGCTGCATGCGGGTTAGATTGGGATGCAGACAAGCGACTGCGCACAGAGCCTGGTCCGTGGGAGTGTTTAGTCCCCCTTGAGTGGCTTGAAACAGCTCCAAGAAGCCTCTTTCTGCTTTGCAAAGCCTCTTTCCCACAAGTTCCCCTAGGAGACTGTGGTGGGACAGGTAGGTCACAGGACTTTCTAGAGAAATCTGAGCCCCGCTAGGGCAGACCTGCTCTCCCTTGAGTCTGGTCTCCAGTAGGTTACTAGTGAGACCTCGGGCCCTTGGGTTAGGGCCCGCCCCCAGTGGTCTGTACCCTGGGTGCTCCATGTACAAAACCCATTCCCCAAAACTACCCCACCTGTAGCCCGCAGCAGCCCAGCAAAGCAAGAGCTGCGAGACTCCTTCCCCGGAGCTTTCCTACAAAGTGTGGTCCCCAGACCGTCGTCCCCAGAGCGTCACCCAAAGCCCATCAGAAGCGCAGGGTCTGGTGCCACACCGCAGGCATACAAACCAGAACCTGAGGTTTACGGTACCAGATTCCAGGGTCATGCGTGTGACCACTGTGCCCAAACCTGCAGGCAGGTGTAAATGTGGTGTTCCTGTGGGCCAGGCTGGTGCAGTCCCCCTTGCTCATTCTGGGGAGCAGACCAGGATGCTTGACAGTGTCTTACCTGGACTTGGGCCTCGGTCATTCTGTCAGGGACAGAGGGATGGGGGAGGGAAGGGACACCTCACCACGGTTGCAGACTAAACACTTCGGGCTTCGGGTGGCGGTGTTTCTGTCGCTTTCCTTCACAGAACTAAGCTTTTGGAGGTGAGTGCGCTTGGACCGTATAAAGTCGTATTGGCGCCAGAGGGGCGGGGACTCCTGCTTTTCTCTCTGGGACACGTGTCCTCTCCTGTTGGCGCCCAGAGTAGCCCACCCCCCTCCCACCTGCCCCCGCAGTCATGGCTCCGGCCTCTGGACTCCTGGCACCGTCCTCGTGGTTCAGCCCAGGCCGCAGATAAGGTGGCCCCAGAGGCGGGTCCTCGGCACAGATGACGCGTGGTGAGGCATGCGACCAGTCGGTGACTTTGCCCTCACGAGGTGTGCGGTCCCCCTCCGTGAGGCTCCTTCTCTCCGGCTCGGTTGTCGTGGTTGGTTTTGTGCGTGGACACCCGCCCCTTCCCCTGTGTCCCATCCAGTGGCCCTGGGGGTGGCCCTGGGGACCAGGAGGGTGCTGGGCCACCTTTTCCCTTTCAGTAATTCTTGCCCCTTCTCCCTTCCTGTCCGCCTTCTATTCTCGCTGGAGGTTAAGCGCCCTCAAGACTTCCTTTCCTAGTCTGTTTCTGTTCTTATGATTCTTCGTCAGAAGACAGATTAGCCAAAAATGTCATGTGACCTGGTTTGGACCCAGTCGAGAACCTTCGCGGCTCCGGTTCCGAACCCAGTGTCTGGACCCAGCGAGGCGGCACGGGCTGTTCACAGAGGCTGTGCTCCAGCTGGCGTTAGGCAGGGACCCTCGCAGGTGCGCAGAGGCCCCACTCGCCCTCTGCTCTGCCCCCGGGGACCCCACACACGAAAGCCCAAAGCAGGTTCTTCATCGGGTGGCAAGCGCTTGGGGTGGGTCATTTGGGGACATGTTAACTGGCAAGGTGACCCGTAAACAGAAGGTTTTTTTTCCCCAGACCACCTGCCCCTGAGGTCAGTGATGACGCAACTGGGACACAGCTTCGTCGGTTAACGCTGGGTCTCCCGACGCACAGCCTTTCCTCTCCACGCCTTTCTCTCCTGCCGCTCACATCCCCTCCTCACATTACAGTGATAGCCGTCGTGTTTTCTTTTCAGGAAAAGCCAAAGCACGCAAAGCAACCCGAAGTCATTAACCAAACAATACAAACGATGTAAGGGGACAGGTGATCAGAATATATTTGATACATTTCAAAAGGCCGCACAGCCCACGGCTGAGGGGGGGCAAGCGGAGGGGCAAGACTGACATTTCTGAAGTTAACAATCATCCTCGTGTGTAACACACTGGCCGCCTTTCTTAAAAAGAGAGGACGTCTCCTCTGTGTCTGAGGTCTCTCGAGTGCCTTCCGAGCGTCCTAGACCCAGACGCCACCACCGGCTGGAGAGTGGCCCCCTCTCCGCGTCCCCTCCATGTCCTGAGTGCTGACGTGTAAAAGGTATCTGTGTGGGACATTCCTTGACAAATTCGTTTTCATACAGAGAAGTCTGCGTCTCCTAGAATCTGTTACGACAAAGTCTGGAAGCAAATTCGTTTTTCACGATTTTGTTGTTCTCGTTTGGAATTGCCGTAGATCCTGACAAATCTGGAGCAGGGCTTGGCTGAGGACGGAAGCGTGAGCAGCATCACACCGGAGAACAGACGAGGTCAGTGCGCAGACTGCTCGTTAAGCGACTGCCAGCCCCAGCGGTTTTCTTCGTGCCCCCCCCCCCCCCCCCCCCTTAGTAAGGCCTCCGTCCTCGCATGCATTCGTTGGCTCGCCCTTGTTTGGGAAGCCAGGCGCCAGGCCTGGAGCTCTTGGTACAGGAAGGGCAAGCCCAGGCACGAGGCCTGCCCGCAGGGAGCCCCATCGGGTGCAGGAGCCCCACTGCACCCAGAGGTCCCGGAAGCCGGCGCAGCTCCCGCGGCAGGCAGGTGCTGGGACAGAGGGGAGTTGGGCCTTCCTTGGGGAGGGGCGTCCCTGGGGTGGGGACTGCCCTCCAGAGCCACAGCCTTGGCAGAGAGGGGCACCCAGGGGCCCCAAAGTGCTGGAGAAGAGAGGAAGGGGGGCCCCGCGCGCCGTCTAGGAGGCCGGGATGACCCTGAGCCCCAGGCTGCTGGGAGCCAGCGAGGAGAAGGTCATCCCGGCTGTAACTTCTTGAGAACGTTCGGGATGAACTGCTAATTACACTTCAAAACCCAACTCGATCGGTGCCCCCGAGAGGCCCCTCACCCACCGCTGACTCCTCAGGGCCGCCCCTCTCCTTTCCACACAGCACCTGCCCTGTGGCACCTCCGGGGGCTCCGCCGTTTGCCCCTGTGTGCCCCACACGGAGCGAGCTCTCGTGACCACCGGCCAGCGTGGGTTATCCTGGCGAGCGGTGCTTCCTCTGCAGCTGCCAGAGGCAGGGAGCTGCACTGGTGCCCCCAAGGGCGTGGTGACCCTGACAGAAGGGGGCGGTGGTGACCCTGAGAGAAGAGGGGAGTGGGGTGGGCAGGAGAAGTTTGCCTTTGGGGCCAGCAGCACTGGGCTGCATTTATGCTTTAAATACAGTGTCCTTTGTGTGAGAAATCCCAAAGGACAGCCAGGTTTGTAGGGGTGTGTGTGTGTGTGTGTGTGTGTGTGTGTGTGTGTGTGTGCACACGCGTGCAAATGCACTTCCGAGTCATGTAACTGCAGCTGAGTTAGCGAGGAGGCATCACTCACCCTCAGATGTCCCATCCTCTCGTACTGGGTGCCAGTTTGGGAATTCGCAGATAATCACTAGATCTCAGAAAGCACTTCCCGGGTACCTAAGGGCCATAATAGATAAACAGTTTGAAGGTGAACGGGGGCTTCCTCCCAGAGCTGGAATTAGCACACGAAAGAGGGCCATGGGTGAGCCTGGATGACACAGTCGGTTAAGCATCAGGCTCTTGATTCCTGCCCAGGTCACGATCGTAGGGTTGTGGGATTGAGCTCCGTGCTCAGCAGGGAGCCTGCTTGGGATTCTCTCTTGCTTGCTCTCTCCCCGCAAAAAAAAAAAAAGAAAAAAAAGAAACAAGTCCGTGGAGATAAACTGCAGTTCGGTGAGACCACACGTTGTGTTCATCAACAAAAGATACTGTTGAGAACTCTTCTTTTCACAAAAATGATGTTGTAAGCACCTAATATATTTTTAATTGCTTAAAGGCGCAGGGAGTTAAGTTCCTAATTCTAGCAATTAAGTCTATTGTGTTCTTAAGCAGGTCCGAGAATAAGCATACTTTCTGGGCAGGTGTTATCCTACCCGCCCGTTGGTCCCGGCACATGGGAAGGGCAGCACGTGGGCAGAGCAGGGTCGGCCGGCTCACGGAATGACGGTCCTTCAGGCACCGCCGTCCTCCGGGCCTGTGGGCCGCTGCAGCTGCCACCGGGCAGACACCTGCTGGGGAGCCACCTCTGCTTCTGCATCATTGCCGCCCCGCCGTCACACGGGAGGGTGCTGGCTGCCACCACGATGGTGCCCACAGGGTCCGCAACACAGATAGGACAGCGGTTGCCGCTTCCGTTTAAAAGGCTCTGAAACAGAGGCCTTGAGAAGGTGACCTCAGTAAAGTGGAGCCCAGCGTGCGGGCACCCTGCAGCCCCATGCCCTGTGCCCCCCAGTCAGGTGGCCGTGGCTGGGCCATGTGGTCTCCTGTCCGCCCTGAAGCTGACCGGCCACCTTCCTGTTCTCATGGCTGTGTCACTTCTTCGTCCGTTCTCCTCCCAGGGCCAAGAGCACCGGCCTGATGCCCTGTGCTCGGCAGCCTGGTGACAGGGGACCTTCTAGGCCAGAAGTCACAGGACCGTCGCTGACGGCCAGGGCTCGCCTCCAGCTGGCACACGCTCACCACTGCCCTCTCTTGCAGCCTCCGTTCGGCTGTGGCGGTCCCGCCTGGGCCGGGTGATGTGCTCCATGGCAAACTGCCTGCTCCTGATGAAGGTACGTGGGTACGGAAGGGGGCGTCCGTGGTGAGGAGACGGGGTTCCCGGACTCGCCCTGGACCCATTTAGCGTGTATGGAAGGAAATTTCGGCACAGCGTAGAGTTTACACTGCCACGCTGAAGTGTTCAAACCTGCGTCTAGACGATTTAACTAAAATCATCATTCGTTCCCCCTCCTTCTCGTTCCCCCTCCCTTTCTCGTCTCTCTCCCTCTCCCCTCCCCTCCCCCCACCCTTTCCTCCTCCCCACCCGCATTTCTCATATTTTCCTCTGGGTTCCATCCCAGAAAGGGAGCCCTTGTTCTCCCCGTGTTAGAGGAAGGGTTTCCCCTGGTCCTGGCAGGACTTGCTGACTGATGCTTGTGGTATCGGGAGACAGGTTTCCCCAGAAGACCTGTGTCTCAGGGACGCCACCCAGAGCCTTCGGCCCCCATGGAGGCAGCTCGCAGATCAGAGAGGACGAATGGACGCCTGGGTCCTTTGTTCTCTCGTCTTTTCCCCAGCAGGCCCTCGCCAGCCAAACAGCGGTGTCTGGCTCCTCGCTTTGGCGGGAGCCTGGCCGCCCCCCCCCTCCGGCTCCCCCGGTGGGCAGGTCAGGGACCCACACCCCCAGAAGCCCTGCCGCAGCTGCAGGGGGGAAGCAGACAGCCGAGAGCCGCTGCAAGAATCCGTTAGCCTCAGACACCCAGGCGCGAACACCTGGGCTCTTATGAGACCGAGTCTCTGAGTCCCCCACAGGTCAGCCCAAGGTCATTCCTGAGCTTAATCTTTAGCAAAGCAGAGCAGGCGGTTGATAGGGTGGCAGAGCTCCGTGGCTGGCCCTGGCGCACAGCCCCGCCCCGTGCCCGTCAGGAGGACGTGTGGCCTGAACCCGCCGTAGGGCAGCCTGCACGGCTCCCATCCCGGTGGCCCCTGTAAAGGCGTGACACCAGGGCACAGTGACCTCGCAGCACCCTGCGTGTCCCGGAGCCCCAGGCACCTGCTCTAAAACGAGGCACAGAGCTGGTATCTCTGAAACCCGCAGCTGTGACATTCACGCAGCCCCCCCGCCCCCCAGGCACACACGGCCAAGGAGCTCAGGTCTCCCTTCAGTCCGCACACCTGGCGTTTCTGACAGCGTGGCTTGGCCGCCCCTGCGGTGACCTGTCCCTCGTCTCGCACCCCAGGGCGGGCCACCCCCGGCATGTGCGTGGGCGGATGCCCTCCAAGCAGGCCGTTCTCCCCAGCCTGCTGAGGACGGTCGCCAGCTCCTGGAACCCCGTCCCCGGCACCAGAAAGCCAGCTGCTGATGCGGAGAGAGCAAACTGTAAATTCACAGGGCTGACTTGTCTTCAGTCACGGGGCCAAAACTCCCCTGGAGGGACGCTACCTGTCCCCCTGCCGACTTTTATTTGCATTGTTGAGATGTTAATAGCACATTATGGGAGGATTTCTTTGTTGCGCCGTGGTGGTAACAGTGCCCTTAAGCACCAAATGTAAGTTTTCTACCGACTTCGCTGGGACTCCATACCATATTGCTGCAAAAATGCTTTCTGATGAATGCAATTTGAGATTTTAGACGAATCTTCATTTCCTTGAGTTCAAGTGCACGTTTGGCAAAGGTCTCCGAGTGTTTGTGTCCTGTTGCCATGGTGAGCGCGCACGGCACTGCGGGGTCCTGTTCACGGGGTTCGTGCGCGGCCGCCGGTGGCCCCTCTACTCGGCCGTTTCCTCGCTCTGAGGGCCAGCTCTGTTACGGGGAAATAAATACTAACTTCCTTCTGATGAGAAGCGGACGTTTCAGCCCCAAGTACCCGCAAAGCGTACCGTGGGGCGCGGTTACTTGTGTCACGTGGCCGGCGACGTGTCCATATGACGTACTCTCGGGGCGGTTACGTGTGTGACGCGGCCGGGGACGTGCCCGCACGACAACATCGGGAGTGGTTACGTGTGTGACGTGGCCCGGGACGTGTCCGCACGACGTACCGTCAGGCCCGGTTCCCTGCGTCACGTGGCCGGGGACGTGTCCGCACGACGTCGGGCGCGGTTACGTGTGTGACATGCCCCGGGATGTCTCAAATGCAGCTCTCGTCCCCACACTCGCGGAGGGCGGGGTGCCTGCCCCTGCAGGTCGGCCCTGCGGGTGGGTGATGTGCCTGCGGCCTCAGGTGCGCCCCGGAGGGTCCCACGTCCTCCCCCCCCCCCCCCCCCGCCCTCCTGGGCCGCCCGTCGGGGCGCCTCAGGTCACGGAGGGACCGTGCAGGCGCGTGGACCAGCTTCTTCCCGCCTCAGTCTCCCCACGCAAACCCTTTCTGGCTGCAGATGGTCGTGAGCCCTGCACGGCGGAGCTGCTGAAGGGAGACGGGTACGCCCCGAGCCGACCCAGGCCCGTCTCCCTGAGCAGGTCACTCGCGGCCTTCCTCAGAGCCGGTCGCGTGGTCTGCAGCGGGGCGGAGTGGGACAGCGACCTTGAGCGTTTTCCTTTCGAGGGGCCGCATTTCCTCCGCTTCCAGGAAGTAAGCCCTTTCCGGCAGTGACCGTCAGCTTAGGAAGCTCTGCAACCCACCCCCGCGTTATCTGAGCCCAGGGCCCCTGGAAGCATCGCGGAGGCCGTCCCCGAGGCTGCGGCCGCTCGTGGGCGTCCAGAGCGGCACCGGGACCGCAGTGATCTCGCGGGGAAGCCAGCCTTCCCGCGCGCCCCCCGCGCCTGCGGATCCGCCCTGGAGGGTTCTCCCAGGAGGTCGTGTCTTCACAGATCCACGAGGCCGTTACTCCGCCAGGGGTCCTTGCTTAGTTCTTTCCACTGCACGTTATCTTCGGAAACACGGACTCCTGGCCTCAAGCACTGAAACACGGTTGTCAGACGGCGACGATGGCTTCCCCGGACTTGCCAGCCAGAAGTGGGCAGGTACCGCCCCGCACGTCCTGGCTCCGGCTCGGCTGGGAGCTCGGTAGAGTGAGTGACGCACAAGCCAGGGCCTGCGGCACGTGGACTGGCCTGGATCAGTGACACTCGGGCGCTAACACCAACGACAGAAGGGTCTTCTGTTGACTGGAAACCAACAGCGAGGGCTGGGTGTTCAATCACAGCGGGTGACTTCTCCACCAGCAGGCGTCTGGGTAGGCCTCGTGCTTGTGGGGACACCCCGGGCACCCTCTGCTGGGGCCTCAGCCCCCCCCAGGGGAGTGGCCTCTGAGCGCACACACACACACCTCATGCACACACCTGATCACACGCACACTTCCACGTTCGCACTAGCACGCACACACTTGCTCATGCTTGCAAACGCACACCTACACACGTTTACGCTAGCACACGTGTACACAGATGTTTTGTTCACACTCATGCTTTTACACACCCACTTGCTCACACGCTGATGCATACACGGTAGTGCACGTTCGCACGTTCACACTTGCATGCACATACTTGCTAATACTTGTGCACCCCCCGTGCCCACACCTGCTCTCATGCTTGTGCTCACACTTGTGCACTTACGCACCTCCGTGGTTTCTCACACTCATGCTTGCACACACTTGCTCATGCTTGTGCTCACACTTGGGCACACATTCATGCACCGGCTTGGTTTCTCACACTCTTGCTTGCATGCACACTCATGCGCTTACTTGCACTCACTTGTGAGTGCACTGACACACTTGTGCCTGCTTATACACGTGTGCACACATAGCACCGGAAACAGCGCAGCCCTGCTGTGGGCAGCAGGGGCCCCAGGAAAGGATGGCAGGTGCTGTGAGGCTCCTTGTGAGCACCACACCTTCAGTAAAACTTGTCTTAATGGGTTTTCCTTGAAAGGGCCCGACTGGAAAGGTTTTCACTCTTTTCCTGCTAAACTGAAATTTTAGTTGTCGCCTGTCTCTATCACCATTCCAGTTAGCAAGCTAGTAACTGAGAATGTGGAGGAACGAAGAACAAGCCAGGAGAAAAGTGCCTGCAGCCAACATTTCCTGCCGGCCATGTGCTGGGACTCAGGAACAGCACAGCGCCCGGCACGGAGCCTGCTCCGCAGACGTCACAGAGATCACGGCTGTTCTGGAGAGCCTGGCTTTGCTGGGGGACCCGAAAGAGGCCAAGGGCTGTGTCCTGGGCGACTGGTCCCGCCTCTTACGGACGAACAGGGGTTCCGTTAGTGTCCCAGCGGGCCGGCGTTGGGAGCACAGCAGGGGGTGCAGAGATGGTCAGGCCCTACCCGGTCCCCCAGGGCAGCGTGAAGGGTGCTTCCGACGCGGTGAGAGAGGGCAGCTGCTGGGGTGCACGGCCAAGCACCGTGGCCAGCGGAGCCTGCTGAGTGCCCCACGTACACCTCCCTGGTGCGCTCAGAGAGTCCCCACACCACATTCCAGCGCTCTCCCCAGCGAGCCTGCCCTGGGTCTCGTGCTCGCTCTCAGCTAAGTTGTTTGGTGGGGGTTTCTGTTTAAACATAAGAACTTTTCCTCAACTTTTAGCATAGAAAACGTTTAAGAGATGCTATTAATAAATGTGGTTTAGGGGCACATGGGTGGCCAAGTCAGTTAAGTGTCCAACTTCGGCTCAGGTCACAATCTCACAGTTCATGGGTTCGAGCCCCACGTCGGGCTCTGTGCTGACAGCTCGGAGCCTGGAGCCTGTTTTGGATTCTGTGTCTTCCTCTCTCTCTGCTCCTCCCTCACTCACACTCTGTCTCTCCCTCTCTCTCAGAAACAAACACTTAAAAAATTAAATGAAAAATAAATAAATTTGGTTTATGTCATTGGCAGTGATGACAAGGTGAAATTCACCAACTCACTTAATTTTGTCAAGAAAGAAAGCGAGAGTCCAGGTGAATTACTAATTGCTATTTAGAAACTGGAAGCAGGATGGACCTCAGCCCCTGAGGGAGAGGAAGGCATTTCCCGAGTCTGGTCACGAACAAAACTCGGGGTCCCGTTTGCCACGTGGTCAGGCAGGCTTGCGCCCACCTCCCAGGCCCAGCACTGGGTTTCCGCATCCTCCCGGCTCGCGGGTCGACGTGCCCTATCTTCACACGTGAGTCTGCAGGCACTTGAGCTTCTAATTTTGTAAAACGGTGATCTTCCTAACCCAAAATCCTCTTTTGGGTTCTGTCCCCGTAGGATTACGTGCTGGCTGTGGACGCCTATCACTCAGTCATCCAGTATTACCCCGAGCAGGAGCCCCAGCTACTGAGTGGTATCGGCCGGATCTTCCTACAGGTACGGGCTCCCCCCTCCCCGCCCCCCACCGGGCACCTGAGCTACAGGGGGTGGCCCTGCGGGGGTGGCCTGGGACTCAGTGGTAATTCCGTCTTTAGGAAATAGACGGAAAACGTTTTGTGTCAGGTGTCTGTTAAAAGCTTGAGTTTTTCACAGTAGTTCCGTTTTGATGGTATTAAGTCCCGTTGGCTTTGACGTGATTCGGACGCACATTGCTAAATGTGAATCTACAGGTTTTTATGGGCAAGGCACTGAAACAGATTATTTTAGAAATCGTCCTGTGGCAGTAGGAAAAGGGTTGATAAAACCACCAAGAGTGTTCTTTCAGCTTGGCCGATACTAGCGTAACTTGCTGATATCTTGCTGGAAAGGGCACCTGAATGTGTGCGGAGGCACAAAGGACACACATCTGGAAGCAGCGGTCCAGCAGTGCACGAGGGGAGGGACGACACCCTCTCGCCAAGAGCATCGCTGATCCGGGATGAGCTCTCCTGGACCCCTTGGCGACAGAGTGATGAGTGCCCTCCTCACTCCTGTCTCTCCCAGGACGGCAATCCCACCCTTGTGGGCTGAGCCCAGGCGGCCTCTGCCCCCCTCCCACCCTCGGGGCGTAGGGCTTTCTGCCATAACACCCCAGAGCAAAGTCGGGGAAGGGTCAGAAGTACGTCGAGCACCACTCGCCCTCAGCAGGCGCCACGCCCAGCCAGCCCCTCCGTGGGTACTGCCGGCCACTTTACAGATTAGCAAACTGAAGCTTCCCTGTGGTTGAGTCACCCGCCCGAGGTCCCAGAGATCCAGCGAACAGAGTCTCTGTGAGCCCAGAGCTCAGGTGGTTTTCACCGAAGGTGGGTCCTGTCCGCCCCCGTCCTCACTCCACGCACACACGCGTGCACCCCCGTCCTCACTCCACGTACCCACACGCACCTCTCTCCTCCTCCCACAACCCATACTGCTCCTGAGGAGCACAGACGGGTTGCAGGGACAGCCTGACAGTGAAGGCCAGCTGTGGTCTCGGAGTCCTTCCCAGGGCACTCAGGGGCCTCTGTTGTGGGGCCGTTAAGGGCGACCCTCGCTAAACCGGATGCTGAGGAACGCACACCGTAGAGGCTGGAGGACCCAGCTTTCTGTCTCTTCTTGGTGCTTAGCTAGCAGGTGAGCCCAGGCAAGCCGCCGAACTGAGCCGCATTGTCTCTGTACGCCGTGGATGCTCGTTAGTGTCCTTTGGGGTCACTGAGCAGACAAAGCAGGACCGTCCGTGTAAGAACGCAGTGCCGTGGGGGCGCCCGGCTTGCTCAGCCACTAGAGCGCGTGACTCTCAATCCCGGGGTTGTGAGTTTGAGCCCCGCGCTGGGTGTAAAGATTACCCTAAAAAAATAAAACCTTTAAAAACAACAAGAAAAAAAGAATACAGTGCTGTGCCTGGGATCATGCTGATTATCGACATGAAATATCCCGCGTCTGCTCTAATTCCTCACCACTCAGGACAGTCTTCATTTCTGAGTCATAATTCACGTAATTTGAGGACTCCACGCCTGACATCCATTTACGAATCCTGAGATACGAAAGCACATCCTCCCGTGGGAGTCACGGGAGTGACAGGACTGAGGCCCGGATCTCAGAACAGATAGTACCAAAGCCACGGGGACTCGGTGAGACTGCCCTGTAGACGTTTCCGGCCCGGCTCCGAGAGGGTCCAGCGTCACCAGGGGAGGCGGTGAGCGGTGCAGGGAAAGCTCTTGGTGTCCCCCGTTCTCGGGGCTGGGGAGGTGACTGCTGGTCAGGAAACCCCCCCCCCCCCCCAGTGTGAAGACAGGCCACAGGAAGCTGGTTGACTGGACTCACCGAAGTCCCCACCACGTGGCCGGGAGACCTTGTCACCTCGGACTATTTATCAGACGCCTGTCACTGATACTTCTGTTGCTCAAGAACAACGGTGTGAACTTTGGTTTTGTAAAGGAAATCGAGATGGCAGGACTCACCGTTGATGACACGTTCCCATCGGAGCTGTTCAAAGGTGGCCTCACTCGGTGGACAGGTCATCTGTTACCACATCCGTGCGCCAAGCAGGAAAGGCAGGCACAGGTAAGGTCTTGGTCGGCGGGGTCAGCGTGCTGCCTGACCCGTCCGGATCTGAGAGGAGAGAGGACGGCTGCTGAGCGGGTCTCGTGCTCGGAGACCCGGGAGCCCTTTCGGAAGCTGAGGCTCCCGGTGGAACGTTGCTGTTCCAGGCCGGCGTGGTCATGCGCCTCCCGTAGCCCGTCCTGTGATCTGCCAGTATTGAGGCACCGCGACAGCTTCCCGCCTGCTCTACAGGGAGTCTGTGCTGCCACAGTCAGGGCTCACGGTACAGGTCTCCCTGGGAGAAACCACACGGTGGCTTGAATTCGTGGGGAGTTCTAGAGCTTTCCGGACCCCTGTGATAAAGAGTGAGTCCTAGGGCCCGGTGGCCATGCCTTTGTCCTGACCTGCCCTGCACCCTCACCTGCTTCCTGACGCCCGTGCCCTGTACGGCAGGCGTGCTCGCTGCCGAGCTCTGGTTTCTTTACGGTCGCCCCAGCAGGCGCCCATCCGCACCCGGGTTCAGAAGCGGTGCTGGGACCAGCCCCTCCAGACCCGGCCGCTGCCTGAGGGCCCCTGTCTCCGGTCTCTGCGTTCGGCCCCCCAGAGGGGCCCAGAGGCAGCGTGGGCACGTGCGAGTGGTGGCACTGCCCCGGCCTCCAGCCCCGGCTGGCTCCCATCCACCCCAGACCTTAGCCTCCTGAAATGCCGCTCCCTTCTGTCATCCTCGGTCAGAGCTCCTGCTGGCGCCTCATGGCTTACCTGTCGGGTAAGCTCACGCCTGAAGCCCGCGCTCAGGGCCCTCCCAGATTCGGCACTAACTCCTGCTTTGCAGCCTACTTTTCTCCCTGCTTGGGCTCCCTTTCCCTCTGCCTGCCTGTGCAGGTCTTGCCTGTCCTCTAAGGCATCGTGAAGTCACCTGGACCCCTCGATGAGCTCTCCCCTGACCTCTCTCCCAAGGCATCTCGGAGAATAAATGCACACGGCCCCGGAGCTGAGTGGGAGAAGACAGGCCACGGGAGCCAGCTCGGGGCCGTGTGGCTCTGAGCGGGTCATGTGACCTTGCTGGGCTTCGGTCCCCTCTGTGGGATAGCGAGTCAGGGATCTCAGCAGAGATCAGACTGTGCACGGGGCCTGGGACACGTGTGGTCTACTGGGTTTCTGTGCCTCTCAGCCTCCCGCCGGCCTCGAGCAGTGGGGCACGCCTGACTCCTACCAACCGAAAGGCAGAGCCGCCCCAGAGAATGGCTAACCCCAGGATGTCAGGGTGGGGAGCTCCCTAGAGACGCTGACGCACACAGGCCGGGAGCCCACAAGCTGCCGGGGGACGTGCGCGCGACGCCTGGCCGCGTGGTCCGCGTTCCAGCCCCAGAGCCATCCTGCCGGCGTGTGTGCTCGTGTCTAACCTTACGCCTCAGCTCACAGTAAGGACGTGTTTGGTGGGATGAGATGATGAGACGGTCACCGGGGGCGGAGCCTGGCATGGTGTTCTGTTATGTGGCCCTGACCCGTAATAGTGCAGAAACAGGACATTTGGGGACCAGACGAGGTCTAGCCAAGTGGAACGAAGTTTCTGGAGAATACCACACGGCTGGGCGCTACACTGCCCTGTGTCTCACATGCTGCACCACCCCACCCTCTGTCGGGCCAGCAACAGCTAAGCCACAAAGGAAGGCGCGTGGGCGGATACCCAGGGGCCAGACCGGTGCCCCGTTGCATTAGGTCTCCTAACAGAATGTACTGTACTTGTGAGGAGCTACCCCCATTCTTTCCAAGAGGCTCGACCTCATGGCCGTTATGAGCAAACGGTTAGCTGTTCACTTTGTGCACTGATCACATAGATGGGTGGGAAGACCTGACTTGGACACACAGGTCAGGACAGAATGTTCTAGATGCAGTCTGTAGGGAGCAGGCCCTCTGGCCTCCCACCCACACACCAGGCGCCTGGGCCTGCCCCTTCTCGGCCCCTTCTTGCCCCCAGTCTTCCTGCACAGCCCCTGAGAGCCCCCGCCGTCCATGCAGAGGAGGTGAGCAGTTGTTCCGGGGGTGGGGAGGGTCAGGTGGAACGGGGGTCTCTGCTCCTGAAGGCACTGGGAGGCTGCAGACGCGACGGGAGGTGCTCTGTACTCTGAGGGAGCCCTCCCACGGTCCACCGAAGGGTGGTGAAACACGTGCACACGCAGAGGAAGTGTGTATTCACACTTCACGGTGACTCCACACCAAGGCCCCCACTCCGTCCTTCTGGGCTGTGATCTGTCTCAGCGGCAGGAGAGGAAGGGGTGGAGGGGTCCCGGGTGCCATCCCTCACGGCCGCAGACTGTGCCTTCTGTGCCTTGGTGACGTCCGGAGCCGAGGGCCCACGAGCTGCTCACGGGAGAGCCGGTGTCCACGGCGCTGGCGCGGAGCCGGAAGGGGCCGGTGGCCAGGCAGGAACCTTTGGCGCAGAGCTTGGCGAGTGCGGGCAGACCGGCCTCCGCGGCAGCGCGCACGGGCCCGGCGGCGAAGGCGGTGCTCAGTCCTCCGATGCCGCGGCTGAGGGGGCCTCCGGAGGTGGGGTGCGCCCAGCGTGCTCCAGGGGCAGCCACGCGGGTGGGAGGGGGGCGTGAAGGACGGTCGGGGGCCGTGGGGACAGGAGGCAACTGCGGGGTGCAGGCTGCTTGTTCATCCTGCCTGGCTCGCAGCAGGGCAGAGGGAGCGGGAGCCAGGCTCAGGCTCAGGGCTGCGCAGGCACTCCCGGGGGGAGGGACATTGCTGCGCGGGGGCTCTGGGGGCGGGGACGTCGCTGCGCGGGAGCACCTGCCGAAGGGAACCAGGACAGAGCGGCAGCGGCGTGTCACCGTTACTGGCATGTGTGCACTAATCTGTGGGGTCAGCCCCTTCCGGAAATGGCGGCTTGAGAGGTTTTAAAGTGGGGGCGGGGGGGGGGGGGGGGGCCTGGGTGGCTCAGCCGGTTGAGCATCCGACTTTGGTTTCAGCTCTGGTCACGATCTCCCCATTCGAGCCCCGCGTCAGGCTCTGTGCCGAGAGTGCGGAGCCTGCTTGGGATTCGCTTTCTGCCCCTCCCCCATTCAGTATGTGCGCTCTTAAAATATGTTTTAGGTATGAAAATATTTCCTATATATAAGCGTAAAGATTTGGGCTAAATGGTTTTTCTAGATGGATTTCCAGCCCGTGTTTCTGTAAGTAAAGGTCGGGGGTAAACAGGAGAAGCCCGTGGCTTTCAGCTGATACAAATCTCAAGGCAGCAGGCGCCCTCCCGAGGCCGTTGCGGTGGCCCTGCTGGTGCCCAGCCGCTGGGACAAGGGGTTCTCACTGTCGCAAACTGGCGAGGCCCCCGGGGACCCCGCGCCTCCGCAGGGCCGCCTCTTGCCCAACTTGCGGGGTGGGAGGGAGCCCAGCCTGCTGTCCCGGCTGAGGCCAAGGAGAGAGAGAGAGGCCGCAAGCCCTGGTTTCTGCTGCAGAAATACACACGGGGTCCGTCCCTCTGAAGGACAACACCGGTGGGGGAGCCCCGCACAGGCATGCTTCTCTCGGGCTCCGCGTTCATGAGTGCGCGTGCGTGCACGAGCACTTCCCGGGCTCCGCGTTCACAAGTGTGTGCGTGCACGAGCACTCCTCTTGGGCTCTGCGTTCACGAGTGTGCTTGTGCATGAGCACTTCTCTTGGGCTCCAAGTGCACAAGTGTGCGTGCGTGCACAAGCACTTCTCTCAGGCTCCCAAGTTCACAAGTGTGCGCGTGCATGAGCACTTCCCCGGCTCCGCGGTCACAAGCACATGCATGAGCACTTGGGCTCTGCGTTCACAAGTGTGCGCGCGTGCACGAGCACTTCTCCGGCTCCGCGTTCACAGGTGTGCGCGCGTGCGCGAGCAGTTCTCTCAAAAGCGCTGGTATGTGTCGTCCGTCTTCACAAAAGTGAGTTAGAAAGTTTCTTTGTTTCGCTGTCCTCTGGCAAATTTTGGATTATTTTGGAATTCTCTGTTCCTTGAAGGTTTGGATAATTCACCTAAGAAATGCTTGTGCCAAGCACTTGGTGTTTGTGGGCATTGACGCCGATCACTGTCCCTAATGTGTTACTGTTACAGGCCCTAGGGTTTTTCTCTGTCTCCGGGGTCCGTCTGGGCAATTTCAGGTGTCCCAGGAAGTCACCTGTCTGGTCCCTGTGTTCACGTACATTTGCACACAGTTCCGTAAACTGACGCCCTTTTGCAACACGAGCAGTTTCCTTTCTGTCCATAGTGACTTGTCATTTTACGTTTATAATTCTGTTTGCACTTTGTCTTGACTGGTTCCTCCACTTACTATCTGTTGTTTTCTCCAAATAAGTGGGTTGGGGTTATCAAGTCTGGGTTTATTTGCTTGCTGGATATCCTGCAAAAATTTCGATTGCCTTTTTTTATGCTTGATTTTTAAATCATTACCACATAGGTGTATCAAGTAAACCTGCCGTTCCCTTACATTTACACAGTGTGTCAAATATGTTTCAGTTAAAAATGGAGATAATAGATAGCATGGACGTGACCGATCGCGTGAGAGCTGAGTGTGTTGAAGCGCTTGGCTCGGCGCCCACCACATCTTGAAGGCTTGATAAACACGAGTAGCTACGGTAACTTCGGCGGAGTCAACAATACGGACACGGCGACGTGGTTCTCGTCAACGGGACTTTAGACACAGCGAACACATTGTGAGGGACCAGACTTGCCAGCCGAGGGCGCAGACAGCGTTGAGCCCACAGGGACTCCGGCTCCTTGCGAGTCAGGTAGAGAGAAGTCTGGCGCAGAGCTTCAAGCCGCGCGGGGCCCGAGGGGAAGTGACACATAAACGCCCTTCTGTCGTCTTCGCGTGTCTTCGTTTTCTTCCTTCTCGTGTCGTTTTTGGGCTTCTGTGGATTGATGTCAGTGACTGGGAGGGCTCCGAAGTTCTGTCCCCTTTGCAAACTATGCACTTAGCCGTGGGTTTCCTGGATGCTGGCAGAAGACAGGGGCTCCCGGAAAAGAGACGAGGGCCATTTATTAAGGCAACACCAGTACGTTCACGGGGTCGTTTTTGTCACCAGACACCACGCCCATCTGTAGGTCTTCTTTGGAGGAATATATTTGCCCCATTTTTTAAAAATTTTTTTGATGTTTATGTATTTTGAGAGAGAAACAGAGTGTGAGTGGGAAAGGGGCAGAGAGAGAGGGAGACACAGAATCGAAGCAGTCTTCTGCCCATTTTGTAATTGCATTATTTGTTTTTTTGAGTGTTCAATTGTGTAAGTTCTTTGCATATTTTAGATACTTACCCTTTATCTGCTGTGTCTTTTACAAATACCTTTTCCCACTCATAGGTTGTCTTTTAGTTTTGTTGATTGTTTCCTTCACTTTGCAAGAGATTTTTATTTTGATGTAGTCCCAGGAGTTTATTTTTCCTTTTGTTTCCCTTGCCTCAGGAGACGCGTCTAGAAAAAAGCTGCTGCGGCCAGTGCCAGATTACTACCTGTGCAATTTTCTAGGACTCTTATGGTGCCAGGTCTTTAACCCATTTTGAGTGTAGTTTTGAGTCTGGTGTAAGAAAGTGGTCCGTTTCATTCTTTTGCATTTGCCGTCCGGTTTTCCCAACACCATTTGTTGAAGAGACTGTCTTTTTCCCATTGCATAGTTTTGCCTCCTTTGTCGTAATTAACCATATAACTATGGGTTTATTTCTGGGTTTTCTGTCCTGTTCCATTGATCTGTGTGGCCGTTCTTGTCCCAGTCCCATACAGTCTTGATGACGGCAGCTTGGAAGTCTGGAATCGTGATGCCTCCAGCTTTGCTTTGATCTTTCAAGATCGCTTTGGCTACTCGGGTCTTTCGTAGTTCCATACACATTTTAGGATTGTTTGTTCTAGCTCTGTGAAAAATGCTGCTGGGATTTTGATAGGGATTGCATTAAATGCATAGATTGCTCAAGGAAGTATAGACATTTTAACAATATTTATTCTAATTCATGAGTGAGGTATGCCTTTCCATTTCTTTGTGTTATTTTTATTTCATCAGTGTTTTCTAGTTTTCAGAGTTATAGGTCTTTCTCCCCTTTGGTTAAGTTTATTCCTAGGGTTTTTTTTATTACTTTTGGTGCAATTATAAATGGATTTTTTTTTTAAGTAGGCTCCATGGCCCGTATGGGGCTTGAACTCACGACCCTGAGATCAAGAGTCTCATGTTTTACCAACAGAGTCGGCCAGGATTGTTTTCTTAATTTCTCTTTCTGCTGCTTCATTATTAGTGTATAGGAATGCAATATGCTTTTGTATCCTTCAACTTTACTGAATTCAGTTATCCGTTCTAGTACTTTTTTGGTGGAGTCTTTAGGGTTTTCTGTATATAGTATCCTGTCATCTGCAGGTAGTGGGAGTTTTACTTCCTACTTACCAATTTGGATGCCTTTTATTTCCATTCGTTTGCTGAGGCTAGGACTTCCATTACTATGTTGAATAACAGTAGTGAGAGTGGACATCCCTGCCTCATTCCTGACCTGGGGGGAAAAGCTCTCACTTTCCCCCATTGAGTGTGATGTTATAGCTGTGGGTTTTTCACACATGGTCTTTATTATATTGAGGAATGTTCCCTCTGAACCCGTTTTAAGGGTTTTTGTCATGAATGGATGTTGTTCTTTGTCAAATGCTTTGTATGCATCTACTGAAATGATCACATGGTTTTTATCCTTTTTATATTGATGTGATGTCTCACGTTGATTGAACCACCACCCGCACATCCCAGGGATAAATCCCACCTGATTGCGCTGAAGGATTTTTTTAATGTATTGTTGGATTTGGTTTCCTAGTATTTTATTGAGGATATTTTAGTGTATGTTCAGCAGAAATACTGGCCTGTAGCTCTCTTTTTTGGTGGTGTCTTCATCTAGTTTTGGTATCAGGGTAACGCTGGCCTCATAGAATGAATTTGGAAGTTTTCCGTTCTTTTTTTTTTTTTTTTTTTTTTTTGGAATAGTTTGAGAAGAATGGGTATTAACTCTTCTTTAAACGTTTGCTAGAATTCACCTGTGAAGCCATCTGGTCCTGGACTTTTATTTTTTGTGGGTTTTTTGATTACCGATTTAGCTTCTTTGCTGGAAATTGGTCTGTTCAAATTTTCTTTTTCTACCTGCTTTGGTTTTAGTAGTTTATATGTTTCTAGGAATTTATCCATTTCTTCTCGGTTGTCCAGTTTGTTGGCATATAATTTTTCATAACATGTCTTACATTTGTTTCTATTTCTGTGCTGTTGGTGGTTATTTCTCCTCTGATATTTGTGATTTTGAATTTTTTTCTTTTTTAATGAGTCTGGCTAGAGGTTTATCAATGTTGTTGATCTCTTCAAAGAACCAGCTCCTGGTTTCATTGATCTGTCCTGTTGGGTTTTTTTAAGTTTCTATATCATTTATTTTTGCTCTAATCTTTACTATTTCCTTCCTTCTGGTTTGGGGTTTTGTTTATTCTTCTTTTTATATACCTCTTTTAGGTGTAAGGCTAGGTGGTTTATTTGAGATAGTCCTCTGTTGCGCTAAACTTCCCTCTTAGAACGGCTTTTACTGTATCCCAGAGGTTTTGGAGCTTTGTGATTTCATTTTCATTTGTTTCTATGTAATTTTTTATTTCTTTGATTTCTTGGTTGACCCACTCATTGTTCAGCAACATGTTATTTAATCTCCATGTGTTTGTGGTCTTTCCAGATTTTTTCTTGTGGTTGATCTCTCGTTTCGTAGCGTCGTGGTCAGAAAGGACACACAGTGTGACTTCGAACTCTTTGAATTTGTTGAGACTTGCTTTGTCGCCTAATATGCGATCTGTTCAGGAGGATGTTCTGTGTGCACTTGAAAAGAATGTGTATTCTACTGTTGTAGGATAGAATGTTCTGAATATATCTGTTAGACCCATCTGGTCCAGTGTGTCATTCAAAGCCACCGTTTCCTTATTGATTCTGTTTGGATAATCTGTCCATTGACGTAAGTGAGGTGATAAAGTCCTCTATTATTATCAGTTTCTTTTTGTTATTAACTGTTTTGTGTATTTGGTTGCTCCCATTTGGGGTGCATAACTATTTGCTATCGTTATATGTTGTTGGATTGTCCTCTTTATTGTTTTTAATGTTCATTTATTTATTTTGAGAGAAAGAAGGGAGCATGGGTGGGGGAGGGGCAGAGAGAGACAGACTCCCAAGCAGGCTGTCCTCACGGAGCCCAACATGGGGCTCAGTCCCATGAACCGTGTATCACGACCTGAGCCAAGATCAGGAGTCAGACACTCAACCGACTGAGCCACCCAAGCAGCCCCGTCTCCTTTATTATCACATAGTGTCCTTCTATGTCTCTTGTTACAGTCTGTGTTAAAGCCTGTGTTGTCTTGGGGCGCCTGGGTGGCGCAGTCGGTTAAGCGTCCGACTTCAGCCAGGTCACGATCTCGCGGTCCGTGAGTTCGAGCCCCGCGTCGGGCTCTGGGCTGATGGCTCAGAGCCTGGAGCCTGTTTCCGATTCTGTGTCTCCCTCTCTCTCTGTCCCTCCCCCGTTCATGCTCTGTCTCTCTCTGTCTCAAAAATAAATAACCGTTGGGAAAAAAAAAAAAAATTTAAAGCCTGTGTTGTCTTGTAGAAGCATTTCTGCCCTGGCTTTCTCTTAATACCCATCTGTATCAAGTGTTTCTCCGTCTACTCGCTTTCAGTCTTCAGGTGTCCTTAGGTCTGAGATGAGTCTCTTGTACGTAGCATATGGATAGGTCTTGTTTTTTTATTCACTCTGTCACCCTGTGCCTTTTCGGTGGAGCGTTTAGTCCACTTGCATTCAAGTAATTATTGATAGATATGTATTTATTGCCACTTCAATACTTGTTTGGTGGCTACGAAGTTTTTCTGTGATCCTTTCTTCTCTTGCTTTCTTTCATGATCTGTTGGATTTCTTCAATGATACACTTGGGTTCTTTTTATTTATTCTGTGCGTATCTATTACTGGTTCTTGATTTGTGGTTCCCATTGGCTTCGTATATAACATCTTTTGCATACAGCAGTCTACGTTAAGTTGATGGTCGCTTAAGTTTGAGCCCTTTCTGCTCATTTCCCCACCGCCCCAGATTTGAGGCATATGGTGTCACACTTTACATCCTTTTATTTTGGGACTCCCTTGACTGAGTTTTACAGATATATTTTTACTGCTTCTGTGTTTCTTACTTTTCATACTCTCACTTACGGTCTTTTTTCCACTCAAAGGGTCCCCTTTAATGTTTCCCGCAGGGCTGCTTCAGTGGCCCTGAGCCCTTCAGTTTTTGTTTGCCTGGCAAGGTCTTCATCTCTCCTGTTACATGCAGGGGCCGTGCTAATCTTCTCTGTGGTGTCCTGACTTTAGTACATGTGCTCCCCAAGCAAGCGCCGTTCCGAACGACGGCCTTGCAGGATGGAGAATTCTCGGCTGCACATTTTCCCCTTCGGCACTTTGTATCGTGCCGCTCCCTTGTGGCTGGGATTTCTGCTGAAAAGTCCACCAGTAGCCTTACGGGGTTTCCCTCGTGTGTCACTGTCGTCTTTTCTTTCGTGGCTTGTAACATGTTTCCTTTGTTGCTACTTTTCGCGTGGACCTCCTTGGGTTGATTTTGTTGGGAGCTCCGTGCGCCTCTTGGAGGGATTTTTGTTTTCTTCCCCAAATTAGGGAAGTTTTCGGCTACTTCTTCAGGTAAATCTTCTGCCTTTTCTCTCTCCTCTTCTTCTGGGATCCCTGCAGTGCGAATGTTAGGATTCTCAACGGAGTCCCCGAGTTCCCTAAGTTCCCCCCCCCCCATTTTGCACTTTCTCTTACTTGCTCAGCCTGATACTTTCCATCACCCCGTCCTCCGCGTCGCTAACTCGCCCCTCGGCTTCCTCTAACCCGTTTATTCCATCTAGTGTATTTTGTATTTCATGTATCGTGTTCTTCATCTCCGATTGGTTTTTCTCTCTGTGCTGAGGGTCTCCCTGATGTCCTCCACTCTTGCCTCACGTCCAGCGAGTATCTTCGTGATCACTGAATTCTCTGGAAGGCACCGCCGGCCTCCAGCTTTCACTTGGGTCTCTTGCCACAATTCTGCCCTTGCATTTGGGACATACCCTTCCCCTCGCTTTGCCTCACTGTGGGTGTGCGTGTGCGCGTTGGGAAAGTCTGCTACGTCTCTCACTCTTGAAAGTGACAGGCAGGTTGCACGCTTTTAATGAAAGGCACTGATCTCTTCCACAGAGGAAGCGCAGCTGCTGGGGAGACCCGGCCGGCCGGGGCCACCCTGCAGAGCACCCGCGGGGGCGGTGTGCACGCCCGCCCCGTCCTGTTGCGCAGGGGGAGGGGGATTGCGGTTTTAACACGGTGGGCGCTTCCTCCCGGGGAAGTCGGGCCACGCTGTTGGCAAGCCGGTCTCCGTCTCCGGGGCGAGGGGACCCGCGGCACCAGGACTGGGGCAGGGCAAGGTGTAAGGGTAGGCAGTGAGTGCAGGTGTCCTGGTGCGGGCGGGGGAGGGAGACGGCGCCTGCCCCCTCCTCTGCTCCTGGAGAAGTCCCTCGGGAACTCACTCTCCCTCCCTCACGCCCCAGGCTTCTTTCAGGACGCTGCTTCTAATCTGGAGCTCCGGGCAGTTTGCTGTGCTGTCCCTTTACGGGCAGGGACCCAGCTCTCCGTCACCCCATCACCCTCCTCTCCCAGAGCCCGAGCCCAAGCCTGCTGGTTTTCAAAGTTCCAGGCTTCAAGTCCTGCTGCTTGTAAGAACTCACAAAATTCAGCCCCTCTGATTTTCAGAGCCAGACACTCTGGGGATTTGTCTTCCCAGCTGGGCTCCCTGCTGTGATCACCTTCTTCTCACCCGTCTCTGTACCCGTGGGGGCTTAGCTCCTGCCTCCTCTCTGCCCTCCTGCCCTCCCCCTCTCCCGTGTGGCCTCCTCTCTGCCTTCACCCCTGGTGTTTATTCTTCGGGCTTCGGATCGCCCTCTGGGTTGTCAGCAGTAACGTGCGTGTTTTCTAGGATCCGCGGCGGGAGACGAGCGCCGGTCCTCCTCTGCCGCCTCCCTGAAAACCGTCATTTGTTATTTTTACTTAATGCTATGCTAGGATTCACATTTAAGACTTTTTAATAAGACTCGTACATTAACTTCATTTCTGACATAAACGTGTTGACGTTCCATCGTGTCCTAAATGGGATTCGCTTTTACAAAAAGTAACGATCAGTGATGGCGATCAGAGCTTTCCTGCCTAACCCATCGGGCAGCGGTCTTTGTGGCTGTACGTTTACTGGTTTTGTCACCTGACCTGACTCAGTAATTCTGTCCAAGCAGATTGGAGACATAAAAACAGCTGAGAAGTATTTTCAAGATGTGGAGAAAGTGACGCAGAAGTTGGACGGACCACAAGGCAAAATAATGGTTTTAATGAACAGGTAAAGCTCTCAAAACTACGTTTTCCCAAATGTCCCAGGAGTTCAAGGCTCCGCTTCCTGAAGCCCCTCTAGAGAATGTTCCTTATTCCTGTCCCCTTCCCAGCACTGAAACAGCAGTCAGTCAAGCGACAGGTTTTAAGATTTCTCCCCCGTTTTTCAAAGTACTGTTCATATTGCCCCCGTTTTCAACATCAATTTGCGTAACTGCTCGTTGTTCTCGGTCCCCTGGCTACTTGAATGCCTGTGTTTTGGTGTCTTCACATACCTGTGCGTGCATCTGGGGAGCCCCCCGTCCCCCCGCTTCTCCCCTCTTCCCAGTTAACTGCCTTACCTGTCGTTCACGTTCCAGAGCCTTCCTTCACCTCGGTCAGAATAACTTTGCAGAAGCCCACAGGTTCTTCACAGAAATCCTAAGGATTGAGCCGACAAATGCAGTGGTAAGATCCTAGAGGACACAGGAGCTCGCGGCTGTGGGCCCGTCCTGAGCCGTCGGCCGGTGTCACGGTGGTTGGGAGAGGGTTTCGGGGGCCACCGGCTGCTGGCCGTGTCCGATCCCGTGCACGTGTCCCTCCCGTCCAGGCCAACAACAACGCCGCCGTGTGTCTGCTCTACCTGGGCAGACTCAAGGACTCCCTGCGGCAGCTGGAGGCCATGGTCCAGCAGGACCCCACGCACTACCTGCACGAGAGCGTGCTCTTCAACCTGACCACCATGTACGAGCTGGAGTCCTCCCGCAGCGCGCAGAAGAAGCAGGCTCTGCTCGAGGCCGTCGCCAGCAAAGAAGGGGACAGCTTCAACACACAGTGCCTCAAGCTGGCGTAGGACGCTCGCCTTCTGGGGCCACGGGGCCCCTGTGCAGCACGTCCGCCGGAGCGGATACCCTGACCTGACCGCTGGCTCCGAGGACACCCCTTTCCCCGGGACCCGGGGGCGGGTCGTCTTCACCCGGAGCCACGGCCAGGCCCAGACCCTCGGGCGAGCGGTTTGTGAGACTCCAGGCGGCCGAGTGCCCGCGACTCTGCCACAGTTCACGAACGTGGTGTCCGGGAGGTGGGGTCCGTGTGAGGCACCGCGTCCCTTTTATTCCCGGGAGCTGACCTGCTTCCGCTCTTCATTCTGACTGTCCGCAAAGGAACGCTGACCAACCACCCATTCTCTGTAAATCCTCCGGTCCAGGTGAGCATAAAGGCAGAGAAATACCAAACACACGGCCTTCTCTCTCGTTCCCTCCTTTGTGGCCCAGAAGTAAACACGTCACTTGTCCTCATCTGATTCGTTTTCAGCCAACGCCACACACCTTGGACAGGCCTGGCGGTGGGTGAAAGAAACCACCGTCTCTCTTCAGTGTTTTGTACGTCACAGGGAGCGGGACACGGGGGCTTCTGATGCGTAACACAAGCAGGCGGGCCGGGACGTGTGTCCTTGCGTGGTCTTTCGTCCCGAGGGTCGGGACACGTGTGCAGTATTTACACAGTATCGGGGAGGGAGTTTTCTCCTCTACCCTTCTAGCTTCTTCGGTTGGTCTAATAAACTGACACGAGACAGGTTAACGGGAGACAAGTTTGATCACGTACATACAGGGGCCCCATAAGAATATGAGACCCCGGGACGAGCCCGGCAGCGGAGGCTTCTGCCGTCCTGAGCGGAGGAAGGGGTGGAGGCCTGGGGCTTCACAGGACCGTAATGACAACGGATCTGCAGTCATGAGATGTTTGCCCTGCTGCGCGGATGGGTCATTCAGATAAAAGGTCATAGCCGGTAACAGCTCCCGCCGGGGGCTAGGCCTCCTGTCCAAACCCTTCCAAGAAGCGAGAGGCAAGTTTTTTCTTAAATCTGCTACATCTTGATGGTCTTCAGCTCAATTTAATCCACGTGCCAGAGCAGCGTATCTGGGGGTCGCATATCCTCTCCCGGCCTCGGTCCCACCTCTGAAACTTCTGGGCTGATGGACTGCTCCGGCTCACTGAGCCAGCCTCCCAGTCCTGCCGACAGGGCCGTTCAGTTAAGCAGCCGGCTCCGTTTCAGGAGGCTCCCGAGTTAGGTCTGGGGGCAAGTCATCAGATACTTAATAAGAGGCATTTCTGGGGAGACAAAAAACGAAGGTTAACCTGGGGAGCAGATCCGGTCTCGGTGAGTTCCGGAGGCAGCCAGGCGCACAGACGTCCGGATGCCCGGCCTGCGGCATCTTCAGGTGGGGTGGAGCAGACGGTGGAAACGAGACAGACGGGCCTGGCCTGCAGGGAGGCCGTCTGGCGAGCTCTCCGAGTGGCCCGCACAGCAGCAGGCACGGCAGTTACCCACACGTGAGCTGTTGTGGTTTCTCTGAACTTCACGTGACGGTGTCCGGCTGTAACCCGCACGGCTTCAGGGAAAGGGCAGTCGTGGTTCTCAACGATTCCGAGTCAGAAGGACTGGTGGCGGGGAGGGGGTGGACTGGAAATGCCAGTTTGGAGAGCTGCAGCCAAATACAGGAAGAAAATAGAAGAACTCGGGATCTAGTCCAGTTTACAGGTAAAAGCAAAACCTCACGGGCCGTTCACGGCACTAGAATCTGCTGTCCACGAAGGCATGTTACTGAAACGTAATTTCTCTCTACAGTCACCCCCACATTCACAGCAAGATTAACTCTGTTTTCACAGTTTCAGTACCTTGGCCTTGTTATTTACATAAGTGCAGAAGAAGAGTGCTCACCATACAGACTTTTAAGTCCACTTGGCTCAGACTTTCCATAAGGAATCTCCCGTGAACTTTGAAAGACTCTCCAGGCTGAGAAGCCGCGCTAAGGAGCCATCATCAGACTTTGCCTGCAATACATACAGATTTGGGTGAATTCCTCTCTTCTCAAGGTTCCAAACATTTCCTGAGATTCTTGGGCCTGCCAAGAAGCAACCTTCCCTCCTCACCGGGTCAGGCCGCCAGGAACCCTGTAAGTAAGGCCCTCACAGGCTCCATTAAGGTCAGCCTTAGTTCCTGAAAGCCGATCATCTCGGAGTCTTTACATCTCCCTCAAATAAGACCTTGTGGTCAGAGCCTGGTAATATAACCAACATTCCCAATCATGATTCCTAAATCACTCATTTGAGTGGCAGTACACTTGCACAAGAATACGAAGTTTGCAAATTCTGGAGGGGCCAAAGAGGGAGAAAAATGTTCATCTTTGTTCACAAAGCAATATCTTAAATTGCTGATCCCATGAGAAAAGAGAAGGCTCTCTTAAGTTTGGAAAAAGGTAAAGAACAGTGTTTCAAAGCAGAAGCCGTAAAATTAGAGTTCTGAATCCATTTGGTTCCATCTAATACTCGTTCTGCTTGAATCCATTCCTCGTTATTAGTTCTAGAATTTCTCATCCCGCTCACTTTCACGATGTCAGGTCCTACCTGTCAGTCCTTTCCGTGACTCCTTGGAGGGAGGTGCCTTCGCAGGACACTGGCAGGGCACCAAAGTGCAACGACAAGACTCCCGATGTCAGGGATCCGACGGGAGTCCGTGACGCGGAACCGACAGAGCGACTTGATTATTTCTGAACGTAACATTCGGAGAGAACTGCGGTTATGACTGGTGATGCTATCCAGGATATTCTAGGTGTGTGGGGATCTCAGAACTTGCAGAACATTAGTATTTACCGACACAGTGGGTTATCATCATGTATTTCACATGCTTTCCATAGAATTTAACACGATCGAATAAACCTAATTAGCAGAACATCATTCTTTGTTTAAGTGAGAATAAGCCTTTGGAGATGTTCAGGGACCCTCTGGAAATTCTCAAAACTTAGTTCGAGGTCAGTAAAGGCCTTATTTAGACTTCGATTTGGGTAAGTCTGTTGAAAACATCAACACGTTTGGACACTTGACTACAGAGGGTCACAGACCATTGTGAGACGGTACTTAGTGGCTGATTTAGTCAAAGTGCCGGAAAACAAAGACCTGGTAAGGCACCAGATCTTGGCTTTCTGGTGGGTTACTTGAAAAGTAAAGAAACTTTTATCAGCTGTTGTCAACAGCAAACCTGAAGTTCAAGAAAACGTCGTTTTTCAGAGCAAAAACCAATTTTGTGCCACTTACTTTTGATATTAAAATTTAATTGTGATCTTAGCCAGCTTGGCCACACGTTAAAATTTGTCTCCAAAGCCTCCTTTTCCACAAACCTACAAGTTTCTTTGTCCTCGACAAAAGCACATCACCACTCCTCCGACCCTCCTTTTTACAAAATCACACTTTCCGTGCATACGGAGAGGTTTCCTTATTATTTCTAGTGGCTTCCATCAGAATTTTTAAGCCCCAGAAACCCTTAATGTCTAGTGAAAGCCAACAAGCAATTGTGAACCGTCACAGGAGCATTCTCTAGATCATAAAACATATTCCGATTTTCCAATTTCTAGAGACACGGGCTTCCTCGTCGTGCAGTTTTGCTTAATGTGGAAAACATGTTTACTAATAGGCCCAAAGATCCGTTGGTTTCCTTTGGGGGGGGGGGGGGGGGAAAGGAGATACCTGAGCTCAGCAGTTAGTTTCAGTCATGACCCAGATGCTCAAGGAAGATGCTTTAAGGTTCCGGGTTCCAGGGGCGCCTGGGTGGCGCAGTCGGTTAAGCGTCTGACTTCAGCCAGGTCACGATCTCGCGGTCCGTGAGTTTGAGCCCCGCGTCGGGCTCTGGGCTGATGGCTCAGAGCCTGGAGCCTGTTTCCGATTCTGTGTCTCCCTCTCTCTCTGCCCCTCCCCCGTTCATGCTCTGTCTCTCTCTGTCCCCAAAATAAATAAACGTTGAAAAAAAAAAATTAAAAAAAAAAAAAGGTTCCGGGTTCCCAAAATATCTGGGGAAACGACTTTGCAAGCTCACCCAAGAACTTCATCCTAGTGTTGGAGGATCTTTTTTACCTCAAAACCCGGGTTTGCGGTCTCACTGCTTTGAAGAATGAAGAGGGGGACACAATAAAACGAGCAGCTGAGAAGCGTATCAGAGTATCGGATCAGAAAGGAAGCGTGGCAGGAAAGCTCTCTGTACAGAGGGGGACGTCTGCAAGTGAATCCCGGGGCCTCTAGGCAAGAGTCCTTGTTTTATAAGGTTCTGGTCGCCCTCCCCCTCCTTCCCCCTTGTCCCTTGTCAGGTCCTACCCTTGTTGGCTTGGTAGCTCCGGGTGCTGGACTGTCCGCTCCCGATGGGCCTGACTCCATCGTGTGGGGGGCGGTCTATGGCCACACTTAAGTCTTTTGTCAAGTTCCCGAGGGAAACCGGAAGGGGAGTAGGTGGGCTCTGTCGCATTCTTAGGAACCTCACGCCCCAGGGCGTTCGCTGTGGTCAGCAGCTCCCAGCACTGTTCCAAAATACTTGTGCTTTTCCCACCCAGTGGCCTCAGATCCTAACCTTTCCCTCTCTGCCTATGTAACCCTGTCTTTCCCTACCCCCCTCTGAACACGTGACTCCCGACTACCATTAGGGACCCGGATGACCCCCCACCTTCACCGCTTCCCGAAGGGGAGCGGGAACAGGGGAATGGCAGTCAGGGCAGGCCCAGAGGTCCATCCGGAGGCGGACGTCATGGGAGGGTGTTTGGAACATCAGGGCTAGCGGAAGTTTCTTGGAGGTCTTATTCTCCTGGCATGTGCAACAGCTTCTACAAATGACCTACAAACAGAGTATTAGACCAGCAAGCAATAGTATTTCCAAATGCGATGCCTCCTAGGGAGGGGGTCACGCCAAGGGAAGACACGCACACGGTAGCCATCCAGAGTCCCCGACGTGTCTGGTCCTATTGTTGGCAATTTAACCATAGTTCTTCCTCCCTCCTCCATGTTTTTGCATCTTGTGTTATGGCTGATTAGAATGATTAAGCTCCTGAACCAGTTCATGGCTCTCCATCCTCTGGCCATCCAGTTTCCATGGGAACAACTCCATGAGGCAGAATTTTACCTCAAGGGGAGACTGACCTTCGGCGTCCAGATTACTGTAAGTTCAGGCAACTGTTCATGTGTCCTGGGGCCAGTATCACCCTAGTCCCTCATTCAGTCGTAATGTCCCTCCCAGCAAAGGAGGGGTGGCGGGGGGGGCTCTCTGGCATTGTGAAAAAGAATGTGAAAAAACCAGGCCTCCCCACATGCACCCCTGTGGCTGAGAAAAATTTAGTCCTCAGTTTTCCGGAGACGCCTCTAGTCCTTACGTTGCGTTTGGACGCTCGGCCAGGAGCGGAAAGGACAGACCAGGTGGCTCCGCGGTCAAGAAGGAAATCAATCGGTTTTCCCTCTGTTCCCAGAGCTACCGAGGCTCTGAGCTTCCAACAGGCGGTAGGTTTGAGAGCCCTTTCGGGGACACTGGTTACCTGAGCCCTGGCAGATTGAGGGGCTTCAACTTGTGTTGTCCCCTCTGAGGATATTCTCGTTTCCGGCGCCCTAACAGCCACATAAATGGCGCTTGGTGCCAGGGCCTCGGGAAGTCTGGTCTGACACAGTACGTAAGGCCACGGCAAAGGCCTCGGTTTTGTTGTTTTTAAGCCTCCTTTCCGGTTCTTCATTCTCCTCTTTATCTTGGTTGTAACATACCCGATAGGCAGTTCGTAAGAGCTTCCAGGGTCCCTTCCGGGCCAACAGCCAATTTTTGTAGCTTCCATCGACTATCTGGGGCTGATTGAGTGAAAAATCTGCCCTTCAGAAACGTCTTGGCCTCAAGGTGTTAAGGAAGATAGCCGTATATTTAATGACACCCTCCCTTAACCTTTCCAGGAAGGCCACCAGGCTGTCATCCTGTGTCTTGAGATAGTGGCTAATTTAGCATAATTTAAGGGCTTAACCTTACTTCTTAATCCTTCCAAAATACAGGCTTGGAAATGGTGACACCAGTCCCCAATGGGATGGTCATACTCCCAATTAGGATCCTGGGGGGCAGGGGGGATGCCTGAGCCCCCCAGTAGGGAACTAAAAGTCCCCTATAGGCCCCTCCAGTCCCATGATAATTAACGAGTTGCTCGTCCCCATTTCTTCCAGCCACTGCCAGAACCCCACGCTTCTGTCTCAATAACAGTCTGATTTCCCCTCTCTCAAAAATAAACATCAAAAGAAAATTTTTAAAAAAGCGTCTGATTCAACAGGGGCGCCTGGTGGCTCAGTCGGTTGAGCGTCCGACTTCAGCCCAGATCATGATCTCGCAGTTCGCGGGTTCGAGCCCCATGTCGGGCTCGGTGCCGACGGCTCGGAGCCTGGAGCCTGCTTCCGATTCTGTGTCTCCCTCTCTCTCTGCCCTCCCCCACTCACACTCTGTCTCTCTCAAAAATAAACATTAAAAAAAATTTTTTTAAAGAGTCTGATTCAACAATAGCGTTGTATCTTTCCACGTCAACTCATACCTACTGTAACGTTCGGAAAAGCCTCTGTATACTTCTCTGGATCATCAGAAAATTCACCTAGATCTCCTTTTATCTGTCTTAAATCCCGTAATGAAAAAAGTGCTGGTAATCTTACCATGGCCGTGCCTCCCCGCGTCCCCCTTCCTGCACCCCAGCTTCTTGTAGGGGACACATGTCGGCCACGTTACGGGCAGGGCCTGGCTAAGGTGGGCGGCAGGGAGAAGCGCATGTTTGTGAGTCTGGACGTTGAGCACCCGATGAGGAGACCGAGGTAGGAGACGTTCCTTCCTCTCTCTGGGTTTGCTGTGGGTACAGGCAGGGCCTTAGGTCCCTCCCTTCTTGGTCGTGAGCCCTCGGAAACGGCTGCCAACAGGCCAGGATCGACCTTACAGTGCTTACACGTACCTCATTTTTTTAAGGCCCCAAAACACTGGATGTAGGGGACTTCCTCCATTTCCCCTCACGTTTACAGAGTAAGTCCAGTTGGAGGATGACGTTACGACTGATACTTCCCTCTGGCGGCCAGGTTTCCTCCTCCGATTTGTACTGGGGCCAAGTCTCGGTGCAAAAGAAAAGGAGTCGCTTTCTCTTCAGGATCTGTGGATCAAAGTCATCCCGCTTTTTCAGAATACATCCCAAAGGACTGGCCATCTGTAGGAAAAAAGAAGACATCCCTGATCTCAATTTCCTACAGCGTGCCAGGAGAAGCCTCACCTCCTGACCCCGAGCTCTGGCTGGCCTGTCAGTCTCGCGAGGCGCCGGGAGCAGTCGCCCTTACCCAGGCTGTCCCCTGGTTGTCGAGGGACACGCTAGTGTCACTTTGGCCCAACAGTAATTCACGTGTCGATCACAATAAAATTGTTCCTCTTTACAAACGTATTTCAAAAGGCTGGCAAAAGCCATTTTTTGTAAGGATAAAATTGGCCGTGGAAGGGGCCAGAAGGACCAGAGTCCGGGTCCGTTCCTTGCCTTGTTCAGCAGGGTCCACGGAAGTATGTTGCAGCCACGCGGGGGTCCACCCTAAGGTCTCCCCATCGGTACAAGTCGGCATACGCTGGGCGAAGGGCGGCCAGATGGCTCCGTGAGTCACGCGCACGCGCCCTTCCTCTGCCTGGCGGAGACACCACGAACGTGGAGCAGTTGGAGGCCGGCAGCGAGGACCCCGCCTTCGTTTTCCCAGCCGTCGGATCAAAGCAGGGGCAATTTCAACCAAGGCTTGAGCAAAACAACTCAAAAGGGTGGACCGTCCTGCCCTTTTGGTTAAAATCACAGTTCTTTTCCACGTTTCCCAAGACCGTGAAGTACGGGAAGGGGTCGGTATATCCATCAAACACAGCCTCCCACAGCCGATGCTAAACACCAATTAGAGACACAGAATGCGCAGAATACCCAAGCGGACGATCAGGGATCGGGTTCTGCCGACGGCCCTCGGGCGTTCACCCAAGAGCAGCCCTGGTCAGGACCCTTCGGCGGTTCGGCCTCCCCAAGTCCCATGCATCGGGGGTTCTTCTCGAAAGGAAATTGGGACTCCACCGAATTGGCATTCCCAACTACACTGGGGGATCCTGGCTGTAATCCCCCCACCAGCCCAGGGCGGGCAGCGTGGTGGAAGGACCCTGGCCGCACGGGGGTGGGGGAGGTTGGCTCACGTCTCTGTCCAGCCAGATCCGGCCGCAAGCAGGATGCAGCCCACAGGGACGTGTGGCCAGATTTTGGGGCCCCCAACCTGGCCAGGCCCCGTTCTGGGGACACAAAATGAGCTTAGTGGGAATGTGCCACTTCTGTGGGTGCCTAACGGCTTCCAGGACGACGGTTCTGACACGAGACAGGTGTGGCGGAAGGTGGGGTGACAAACGCTTCGGACTCTAAGAAGGGGGAACCGACACTGGACGTCAAGTTTAATTTTTACGTAATTTCTGTTCTTTCATCTAGTTAAGGGAGTCCCTGATGCCCCTAGACTTTTCATCTGCTTTTGAATTCGGTCTTTTCCATAGACGCCAGCCAGGCCCTCGTTTAGGAGAAGCGCTCTCTAAAACAAGTTTTTCTTTCAAATACGACCAATTCAAAGGATCATCATCTGGCCATTAACCAGTAGGGTGGTAGGTTCACCCCACAGTGATGCTGGTTAAGCCGCAGAAAGGCTTCCCAGGTGGAGAGAAGACGCACACCCTCGAGGACACAAAATGTGCAGTTAGCCTCGGCAAGCGAACGCTCAGGGCCCGCAGGTGGTCAGAATGGGGTAAACCGCGTGTCCAGTTTCCCGACAGGGGAGGTGCCTCCGGGACCCCGCAAATCGAGGGCCCCGAGCAGGTGCGGCTGGAATGGGGCTTTTCCAGCACCGGCAAGACCACAAAGCCGGACAGAACGAAAGCCCCTCAAGGCAAGTTCCCAAGAGCTGGCCTGGCCCGACAGAGCGCCGCTGCTGGCTTTGGGTCTGGGGTCCCCAGCCGGTTCAGCCGGCCACCAGACACACCCGAGTAAGTGCACCGTCTGGCTGGCGGAGCCCGGACACGATGCGCTCACCGGTCACCAAGTCGGCCGTCAGGACAGACGGCAAGACGCGAGGAGAACCTCGTAGCTGTTCCCAGCTGAGCTGTGGGTCTCTCGGAGCCACATGGAGGCCCGAAAGGGATGCGCCTCTGGGCTGCGGACCGTGGGGTCTCACAGAGTACCTCCCGTACGGAATTTTCTTGCGGTTGGCGGGGACACAATCTAACCCGTCACGTGGCCAACCTACCCTCCCGCGGAGCCTGTGAGATCGGCGGCCACCACTCCGGCGGCCTGGAAACTACATGCGTGCCCACCAGCCGCACAGCCGTGGCTCCCGAGACGCCCCTTAGCAAGGCCTCGACCCCCGCGCACCTCAACCCCAGCGACGCCAGCCTCGGGGGCTGGCCCTGCCCGGTGGTGACTCTGCCCCGTGACGAAAGACGCAACAAAGACAAAAGCAGTGACCATCTCTGGGAGGAAAAGGATCAATAAAAACCAAGAGTGCTGGTAACAAACCTTCACCCGAGTCGTTGGATCCCAGGAACTCGTTCCACAGATACTCTCTCCTGCGGGTCTGGGTTTGTAAAAGGAAAAACGGACTCTCCACTCTCCCCTCCACCAGACCCTGCAGGCAGAGACTGGGACAGGAACACGGGAAAAGTCCTCACCCCCTGTGGGCAGCGCTGGTCGGAGGCCCAGGACCCCAGCCGCAGCCACCGCGGGGGGAGGAAGGGCCCGCAGTGAAGACGTGCCCTCCACACCAGCCTCGGGGGTGGAGAGTTTTCTCCTCTGCTCTTCCAGGTTCTGTGGCCTAATAATCAAGTTGACCAATAAGGGTAACAGGAAAGAAGTTCGATTACATACATACAGGGGACTCCTAAGAGTAGGACACCCTGAGGCGCCTGGGGGGCTCGGTTGGGCATCCAACTTCGGCTCAGGTCATGATCACGGTTCATGGGTTCAAACCCCGCATCGGGCTCTGTGCTGACGGCTCGGAGCCTGGAGCCTGTTTCGGATTCTGTGTCTCCCTCCCTCTCTGCCCCTCTCCGGCTCATGCTGTGTCTCAAAAATAAATACACGTTAAAAACAAATATTTAAGAGAAGCTTTCTCTTTGAAGAGAAAAATAAACACTGGGAGGTCATTTGAATCCCTTCACCTTGAGGGTTTTCCTTCAAATCTCGCTTTGGGGAGGCAAGAGGGCTCTCCCCCCCCAACCTGGCACGACACACGAAGGGGTCCCACGGGGCTGTGCACGAAGCAGTGGGGTTACTGAGGGCTGCTGGAGACAAGCCAAGTAAACGAGGGAAAGGACTCAAGGTTCCCCAGCAAGTTGGTATCTGCACCCCCAAATTCAGCCTCCCTCCCCAGCCCCACCCACAAGAGGAGCACGTGGGCAGGGGGGACACCCAGCGGGCCAGGAGCCTGGGGCACCAGGGCTCAGACACCCCGGGAGAAGGCACTGCCTCACCCTCGCAAGGTGGGAAAGGAGGCTGCCCCAGGATAACCCGGAGATCTCTCTGACTTACACCCGGTGTTCCTTTATCTTAAAATTGGAAAAATAAACACAAGAATCCATCCCGGAAACAAGCAGAGAGACCCGCTAACCTTCAGAACGTGCCCCAGATCCTCAGGGGCGCCGTGGACCCACCCGCTCCGTAGAGGCTGCCCCGCGGGCCGGTGGGGGACACAGACCCATCGTGCGGCCACTGTGAGAGGAGGGGTCTGCACAGCTCAGCACCGTGTGGGACCGCGCTCCCCAGGTCTAGGCCCCACACCGTTTCCCCTCCGGGGGTTCCGTGCCACCCCCCTCACTCCCCCACCCACCCCCACCCGGGCTAGGACCCGCCCCCAGTCAGAAGGTTCCTGCCGGGCCCCACCCCCCTCCAGCATGGCCCACGCCACCCTCGTGGCGCCAGGGTCTTGCAGGCAGAAAGGAGAATCTCAAATCTAACAGCTGCCTGGGCGCTTCTGCCTCACACAGACTGCCCTCCCCTCACCCAGGCGCTCTCCGGGCCGCCCAGTCCTCGCCCCACTTCTGCTTTCCCTCTGGGACCTTTCAGCCCCAGCCGGCAGCCCTACTGTGCCCCCTCCAGGGAGGCCTCCCCTCCCTCTCGGGCAGCTGTTTGCCCTCCTGTGATCTGGTCACGCTTCACATGCCTGTCACACACAGGTCAGATGGTAGCAGGACACCCCCAGAGAGGCTAACCTGGCGTGTCCCTGCCCCCTACCCCCGGGCCCTTGCACACGCTGGCTTTGGGCATCAGATGCAGAAGTTACACCAAGAACGCGTCTGCCCGGCCAGGCCGGAGGAACGACGGCTCTGCCCAGGAACCGGACCCAGATTCGGGGAAGAGACGGGGCCTGGGACGGGGCCTGGGACGGTGGGGGCCAGACCACCAGGGTGGCCGTCCCGCTCTTAGGCACCACAGAGCCAGCCGGTGTGCCAGGGCCGCCAGCACATCCCAGCCCCAGGGTGCCACCCGGCCTTCTCCAGAAAACACCCGAGCCTGTGGGTTCTGACCTCCTCCTCTGCAGGCCACGCAGCCCGGGCACATCCGAAGCTGGGATCCCGACCTGCTCAGACGGAAGGGGCTGAAGACGGACCGAACTCGACCTAAACAGACGGATACTTCCTGCAGCCCCGAGACCGCGGCCCAGAGCTGTCCTCCCTCAAATGGGTGGCCTCGGGCTGGTGGCTCTGCGTCCTCTGCGTCGATCCCACGACGTGCCTGCCCCTCCGGCAGACCGGGAGCCTCTCGAGGCCAGGCTCTCCTGCGCTTGGCCGACGCTCGGTCCCCATCGCACCTCTAGAAGGAGCAAGGGGGAACACGGTGCTGCGCGCCAGGCCCCTCTCCCCGCCCCGACCGTGCCCGGGGCGGCCGAGCCAGCCCCGCTCCGGGACACGTGGCTACGACGAGGGCCGTCCGCAGGGGCAGCGAAGAGCCCACGGATCCCGTTCCGCACCCACCTTGTTCCGAGCGCGGACAACGAAAGGGCCGCCTGCCCTCCAGGGGCCGCCTGGCTTCCTGCCCTCTCTCCTCCCGGACGGAGAAGGGAACAGCCGCCAGACTCCCAGGTTTTCTCAAACGTGGCATCTCGGCTCGTCCTCTGCGTGCCGTACACGAGTACTCTTCGAGTCAAAGGGTCACAGAGGGGACCGACCTGATGACGCAAACTCAGCGAGCCATTAACTAGCACGTGTGGGACAGCAGCCCAGAGGCAGGAGTGCCTGTCACCAAAATGACTCCACGAGACCCCCGCTGCACCCTGGGGGCGGGTCACCCTGCTAAGTCCTTCCAGGTCTTCACGGGGCCACTTCCACGACGTCCTGTCGGGTCACCTCCCCGCACACGGCCTTCCGTGGTGCCCACCGCGAGTGTGGCGCCAGGCTCCGCTCGCCGACGTTCCAGAAGAGTCGCGGGCCCGCGTTCCCAGGAAGGGCCGGAGAGCAAACGCGCCAGGCTTCGCGGCCACACGCCAGGTCTGGCGGAAATTCTGCTTGGTTTGTCCTGTTGTCACAACTCAAGGCCGTAAAAGCCATTTGAAGCTTGTGGGACGCTTAGGAACAGGCTACGGCCCACGTGTGGCCCGCGGGCTGCAGAGCGCTGAGCCGTGTTCTAGAACAGCACCAGCCATGAGGCACGTGCCCCCAAGACGGCTTCGAAAGGAATGTCACACTCTCTGCAGTCTGACAACAAAGGGACGGAGGCTGTGGGGTCTGCACACCGAGAACCGTGTGGCCTTGGTTAAACGACTGGGATTCTCTGAGCCTCAGTTTCCCTTCTTCTTAGGGGACTGCAGGGGCTTGTTACAACACCATCAGCCTTCCGTTCTCCACTCTCCCCCACGAGGCAGACAGACTACGCCTCCCTCCGCCCCCAGCCCTCCACAGGTTCTGACCGCCAGACGAGGCTGCCCCACGTCCCTGAACCAGGGTCCGAAGCTCGGTGAGGCCGGTCCTGACTACCCCCACACCGCCTCTCCCCTGTGCTCCAGCCACCCTGGCTCATAGCCAAGGGAGGCCTGCGTGTCCTGCCACGGGGCCTTTGCACCTCCTGCTTCCCACACGGGCAAGCTGTTCGCCCAGCATCAGACTGAATTATGTGCCCCCAAATCCACAGGTTAAACTCCTAATCCCCAATGGGGCTGTGTTCGAAGATGCTCCTTAAGGAAGTAACTGGGGTTAAATGAGCTCACAAGGGTGAGCCCTGTGCACCAGGACTGGTGTCCTTACAAGAAGGGGCACCAGGGATCCATGCAGAGGAAAGGCCACGCGAAGACACAGCCAAGGAGAGAGTCCCCAGGAGATACCAGCCCGTCGGCTCCTTGACCTCAGACTTCCCGCCCCCAGCCCGCGGGAGGGTGAGTCATGAGTCTCCGATGTCAAAGTCCCCGTCTGTGGTATCCGTTATGGCGACCCAAGCCCCACTCTTCCCACAGGCCTACGCTGTGGGCGCCCGGAGAAGGGGACCTTCCCTCCCCCCTCCCCACTCCTCCCAGCACGCTCCCCTTCCTCAACCTTTGATCCAGGCTCTGTGCTCACTGTCCACCCCTCTGGATCAGGGCTCCAGGCTCTGGGACACAGGAACACAGGGACACGGTCTGGCGAGAGATCGCACCCTCGGAGAACCCGCTCAGCAGGCAGCGAGGCGTGGTTGGTGGCAGGTAACCCCAGTGGGAAGCCGTCAATCAAGCCCTGAGAGCAGGGAGGGAGCCGCAGAATTTCTAGAGAAGGAACAGGCAGGGAGTCAATGATTAGGTCACTTATAGTAAGAAGATACTGAAAAACAGGGGACCGTCTCATCAATTACATAGGGTTATAACACGTACCAAAGACAGGTTTACACAATACGAAGATCATATCGTTAAAGTTTTAATGACCCGGCAAAACACAAACTAAGAGATGTTCATATAAATGACGTACATGTTAAAAGACGGAAACCACCAGATGGCAGTGGTAGTTAGGGGTAGAGTGGACACAAGGTCATTTATGTTTTCTCTTCCAGGTCTCTGAACTTAAAAGTTTTCCACGTAATGAGCGTATCTGCGGTCTTTTTCCTATAATCAGAGGGAAGCATCGACATTGGCAAAGGTTTTGCTTTTAAAAGGGGATTGACACACCCTAGCGAAAGGGTGACGGGTTCTATACTAGAACAGTGCGCAGTTAAGAGGATGATCTAAACGATACACTGACGTGCACATACACAAACATGTGGGTGAACAGTTAGGATATAAAAGTGTAGGTACAACGAAACAGCACTTGTTTCAAAAACGCAGAAATACACACAGTGCTCAGAGATACACGTTTGCAGCCCTGGAAAAGGACAGGGGCTGGAACCGCGCAGCCTGTCAGAGGGACCATCCCAGGGGAGCAAGGACGGGGAGGGGTCCTGCGAGACGACATCTGTACAAATTTTAAGATTTTAAGTAAGCTCTACACCCAACGTGGGGCTTGAACTCCCGACCCTGAGATCAAGAGTTGCATGCTCTACCGACTGAGCCGGCCAGGCGCCCCAGTAAAGCACTTTTTTTTTTTTTTAATTTTTTTTTTTCAACGTTTATTTATTTTTGGGACAGAGAGAGACAGAGCATGAACGGGGGAGGGGCAGAGAGAGAGGGAGACACAGAATCGGAAACAGGCTCCAGGCTCTGAGCCATCAGCCCAGAGCCTGACGCGGGGCTCGAACTCCCGGACCGCGAGATCGTGACCTGGCTGAAGTCGGACGCTTAACCGACTGCGCCACCCAGGCGCCCCTAAAGCACTTTTTTTTAACGGTGCTTTTACGTTAAAGTGATGAACCCAGGGGCGCCTGGGTGGCTCAGTCGGTAAAGCATCTGACTTGCGCTCAGGTCACGATCTCACGGTTCATGAGCTCGAGCCCCAGAGCCTGGAGCCTGCTTCAGATTCCGCGTCTCCCTCTCTCTCTGCCCCTCCCCCTCTCACTCTCTGCCTCTCAAAAAGAAACAAATATGAAAAAAAAAAAAACCTACTGAACCAGTGGTTCTAGGGCGGCTCCCACCACAGCTGGCTGGAGCGAGGACTCCGGGCTGCAGAAGGCAAGCGGGTCCCTCCAGGTCAGGTTCGCACCCAGGACGCACAGACAAGCTGGTCCTCCCGGGGCAGGGGGAGGTGCCCAAGGGAACGGTGAAGGCTGGGGGAAGCCTGCCGGGCAGCAGGGTCCTGGCGCCTCCCCAGGCCGGGCAGGGGGTGCGCGACACTCGAAACAAGCTCACGTTCCGTGACGGTCACAGGTGCACACCCGCCCACACAGGTGCGCGTGGCTCACTCACACCCACCTCTGTGCGGAGCCCCGCCGGCCCTCCCTCAGCGGCCCGGACTGCGCCCAGCTCGCCCCCTGGGAGGCCAGCCGGGGAGGGCGCCCCTCCCAGACGCCGCCCAGGGAGGCCCTTGAGGACCAGGCCCTGCCAGCGTGGACGGGCCGCACCCCCGTTCTCTAGCCACCCCCTGGAGGAGAGGGCCCCGCATCCCGCCAGCAGCCGTGGCCCAGCAGCCCGGGACGGGCGGGCACCCCGCGGAGTGCCGGGCTACTGACCGCACCGCCACGGCAACCCCGGCGGCAGAGGCCGCCGCCCCCAGGTGACACGGAAGGACCCACAGATGGCGCCAAGAGCGGCCCAAGCCCGCCGGCCCCGCTCAGCTCCGGCCGGGCCTGGGGACTACGGCCTCAGGGTCTGGGCTGAGCCAGCCGTCACCTCGGGCCACCGCCGAGCACCTGAAGACTTTAGCAAACACTCGGTTAAACAGAGACCCTCTGGTTAACAGGCTTCATGCAGATCACGTGCAAACGCGAGCAGGTTGGAGACCACGGACGAAAGATGACATCATTCGAGTCAAGATCACATTCGCTTCTAACTTTCCGTATGGCTCCCGTCAGACTGTCCTGGGCGGCGCTGGACGGGAAGGGACAGGCACGGTCATGGGGTCAGCAGGAGGGGGTTACACAGGCAGGGGGCGGGGGTAGGCGGAGCACGGAGGCACCTTGGGTGACGAAGGTGGCCTGTCACCAGAGTGGGTGGCACAGGGCAGAGCCAGGCCCCGGCCTGGTCGTTGGTGCAGGGGCAAGTTGCCAGGTGACCCACAAGCTCACGGCCACGGGCCCTGATGGGGGTGGGGGTGGGGGTGGAGGGCTGCCCCTCCCCTTCCGGGTCCCGACCAACCCAGGAAAGAGGGTCTTCCTCCTCCTGGGGGATCGTGGGTGGCGAGCATGGCTCCTCCACGTCCACGGCCGTCCTGCGGAAGGAGGGTCCGTCCCCCGCCGAGGGCCCACGCTGACCCTGCACGAGCCAGGCTGGCAACAGGCAGGCCGACATCCCCACAGCCCACCCAGGCCAAGATGCGGCCGCGGCAGGGTCGCCTGCCCAGCTTCCCGGCGGCCGGGTGACCTTCTGAACCTCAGGCCAGCGTGTCACGTGACAGACGTGGAGAAGCTTGGTGGCGACGCTGGAACAGGATCGCGCCTGCACCTAAGTTCCCAGCAGGAAGGAGGCACAGATACACGCCAGCTCCCCCTGCGCCAACCCCTCTAGGAAGTGGACTGACTCTCTCCCGGGTATGTGGGTCACAGGGCCACTTGGATGTCACCTTGCCCAGGAGGGGAGTGTTCTGCAGGACTGGGCACCGTCATCCCAAGGAGCCCTCCCTGGGCTCTTCTCCCTGAGGTCTGTCCGTCCTACAGACGGGACTGCAGACGCTCAAACTGCCATCCCGGGAGGCACCGGGCGCAGGACAGGACTCCCCGCTAGGGACGCACCCGGGGAGACTGCCGACCCCGCTGAGGCAGCGACACAGGAGCACCCGGGGGCGGGGGTCAGGGGCAGCCCCGCGGAGGACTGACAGCCCACGCCGGACTGGGGACTCTGCCGCACCATCAGGGGCCTTCGACTAAGGCCCCCTCAGAAAGGGCAGGACCAGGTCTACGGCCAGAGAGAAGCCCCAGGGCAGAGCAGCAAGGAGAGGGGTCTGGTCCAAGGGCCGGAGATGAGGGCACCATCCACGGGACCCCGAGACACCTGGAAGCGACAGGGGAAACGCAGGCTCAGCCCCAGAGACTTCCTGCTGGAGCTGCCCCTAACCCTGCCGCGGGTGCGGGGTCCCGCCTCGGCCACCTGCTTCCAGCCTGGTCCCCCCCCACCTCCCCACCACTGCCCGGGAGACGCGGCCCGAGCTTCCGCCCCTACCTGCCGGTGACCCTGCTGACACTCCAGCCTCGAGGGAAAATGGGGAACCAGCCTCTGCCGGCTTCCCGGGAACCACCGGACTGGGTGCCTGAGAAGGACAGAAGCCTGTCCCCGCGGCCACGGCGTGGGGTCTGCAGGTCGGTTTCTCCCGCAGGCTCCGGGGGAGCCCCCAGCCCTTTCCTCTCCCAGCTTCCGGGGGCTGTGACCGCGGCCTCCCTCTGGGCTCTCTCCTCGTCATACGGGGTCGCCAGTCCTGGGTGTAGGGCCCGCCCCCACCCGGATGCTCTCGTGGAGATCCTTGCCTCATCACGGCCACGAGGACCCGACTGCCAACAGGGCTCCCTGCTGGGCTTCCCGGACGTGAAGTTTTCCTGATCAGCCAGGAACTCAGCACACCTGCTCAGTGACGCGCGCTCGGACGAAAGCAGGTGTTTTCAATACCGTAAAGCAAGCGGTCGTGCTCTCCACGTCCTGCGCCCTTCAGCGGGCAGTCCCCGCAGCCCCGCTCCCTCTCCAGAGAAGAAATCGGAGGCACAGAGAATTTGAGTGGCCTTCCCCAGGCCACACAGCTATGCAGTAGCAGAACTGGGACCCACGGCCTCATAGAAGGGTCCCCTACGGTCCAAGCAGGGCTCCCTTCTCCCGTCCCCCAGGAAGTGTGTGTGGGAGTGCAGGAGGCACATCCCTCCTGGCACTTGGGGCTGTGGGCACGGGGGGGGGGGGGGCCCTGGGCATCTCAGCGCCACCAGCACCGATGCCAAGACGTGTGGCCCCGGGAAGCAGCAAAGGCCCGCGGAGGGCATGCCTCTGTACCTGGCTGCGCCGGGGTGGCCCTGCGTCCTCGGGGACCCCCGCCCCTCATCCTGCCAGGGCGATCAATACTGTCAGCGCAGCCAGCGTCCCCGGGGAGCCACCAGCATTAAGTGACCAGGGAGCAGCCGGGAAACACACGGGCGAGAACACAAATCACATCGATCTCATCGATGTGTCCTTTCCGGGGTCACTGTATCGCTCGGTCTAGATTCTAGGTAGGTTTCAGAACAGCTGATTTTGGAGGACAGTTTGTGTAAGGTAAACACAAGCACTTTTAACGGGAAAAAGACACAATAACGACAGGAAAGGAGAAGAGAGGGGTCTTGGCGGAGGCTTCTTTGCTCAGAGAAGCTAAGCTCCCTTCACTCCAGAAGAAGACGGACGCCCTGGGCGCGGTCGCTGCCCGCACAGGCCCAGCCCCACCTCTGCCTAGCTCACCTCCGGCGCCCTGGCCCCACACGCAGCCTTCAAGAGGATGCGGTGAAAAGTAACTTCCTAGGGGCGCCTGGGTGGCTCAGTCGGTTGGGCGGCCGACTTCGGCTCAGGTCATGATCTCACAGTCTGTGAGTTCGAGCCCCACGTCGGGCTCTGTGCTGACAGCTCAGAGCCTGGGGCCTATTTCAGATTCTGTGTCTCCCTCTCTCTGACCATCCCCTGTTCATCCTCTATCTCTCTCTGTCTCAAAAATAAATAAACAGTAAAAAAAAAAAAAAAAAAAATTAAAAAAAAAAGAAAAGTAACTTCCTAGGGCAGAAAACTGCGAATGGAAACACGGAAATTCGGAAAAGGGCTCCTGCTCACAGCTCACTCAGCTCGTGAGCTGCCAGCTGCCACGTGCAGAGGCTCCGAGGCCGGACCCCCGTCTTCCCGTCCTCCCGAGAGCCCCGTGCCCCCGACCCTCGCCCTCCCCCACCCAGACCCTCACCCAGCTCCTCCTCTGTCCTCCCGCGGGCCGCCCTTCCCTCCTCGGGGCCCAGCCAGACGGGGAGGACAGAGAGCTGGGAAGTTTCCAGCATCTTTGTCCAGGCCTGGGTGCGGCCGTGCGCACGTGAACAGGCTGATTTTCGCCCCAGTGTAGTCAGGATTGAGGGCTGCTGGACCGAGTGCGCGTGGACAAGCTGCCTGTCAAGGTAAAGGGCGCTGCTGGGTTTCTAATTAAGAGCACGAGCCGTCCTCCCCGCGGCCAGGTGGGCGCTCTCTGGCTCGGGGAAGGTCGTTCGCGCCGGGGGATGCCTGGCGGGCAGGCTGGAGGCGGAGGCAAGACCGTGTTCTCACCAACAGAAAGACCTGAAATCCCGAGTTTCCAAGGGGAAGCTTTTCAGCTTCTGCTGTTGGTGCGCCGTGGGCTGGTGTTTCCCCCACACCTCACACGGTGACGCCCTGGGGCCCGGGGGAACAGCCTTGGGAGGAAGGGCCTTCGGGGGTGACCGGGGTCAGGGGAGGCCGTGAGGGTGGGGCCCCGGGATGGGATCGGTGTCCTTGTAGAAAGGCAGTTCCAGAGCCTTCCAGAGCCTTCTCCCCGCTCCATCGTGTGAAGACATGGCGAGCAGGCAGCCCCTGGCCTCGGACGTCAGCCCCAGCCCGTGGTGCTGCGCTACGGCAGCCGAGGGCCCGGACACAAAGCGGGGCTGCAGGTCGAGGCGGCTCCCGAGGGCACCTCGGATTCCAAGAGCCGTGGCAGAGCCCCACAGCCACCAGGTGTGGTCAGGAGCCGTGGCCGCCAGAGTCCGCACGTAATCCTGATCTGGGTCTTTCTGGAACCTACAGGAGCCGCCCTCCCTGGAGAGACCACGGTGAGCTGTCTACGCAGAAGCCAGACCGCCCTCCTCTCCCCGCACGGACCGGAGGCCACTATTCCCTCCCCTCTGTGCCCGTCCATCCAGAAGTTCCGCTGTGGCTGAATATTCCACGCGCTGCTCCGGGTTCAGGCCCCCGGGGCCTCGTGAGCACGTGGGGAATCGGGCGGACGGCTCGGCCTGGGGGTGGCCGGGCACCAGGGCCACCCCCTCCTCTGAGGTGCTCGGCCCCTCGCAGCCCGGCTGCCCTGGGGGAGCCCGTCCCCCTCATCAGAGCTCCCGACCCGGCCGCAGGCACACGGAACCCTCCCTGGGAAGCACGGGGACCAGAGCTGGGCAGGTGCGGGGACACCACGTTCCCGCTGTGGGGAGACGTCTTACTTGCAAGAGAGTGAGACCTTTGCGGAAAGGGCGGACGGGAGGCAGGGGGTGACACTTGTCCCTGTCACCCAGAGGCACGCCACATGTCAGCCGTCGCTCGTGCTTCCCGGCAGAAGCCCCTACACGTTGGGTTTCTGTCACTTGCGGCAAAGAGCCCAACAGAGACAACAGAGGAGCTCGCGTCGCGAACGCTGCCCAGCTCGGAGCCGGGGCCCTGCCGTGGGCGGACAGCAATCGCCTGGGCTAAAGCCTCAGCGACACTCGACACTCGGGATCCGACCTCTTAGCGCCTCCCGCGGCCGCCGACGCCCCCACGCACCCACCAGGGGACACATTTCCACCACATCGTCACCCACACGGGGACTCACGTCACACGAGCCGGACACCGCAGGCCTGTGGACGGTCGGACCGTAGGGCAGGCGGCTCACCCTGCCGATGCCCAGAGCGGGGGACGGGGACAGGGGCCGGGAACGCCCACCTTCCCCGACACTCCCACCGTCTGCCCCTCGCTTCCCGACCTGCATCGGGGGGGACGAGCTCACCCCCGTCTTCTCTCCCCATGGGTCTGACCCCACTTGTTCTCAAAATTTTTGACCCACCAACAGCACATTTTTGGGAGGAGGGGGGCATCGCTGTTCAGGGTTTATGGTTAATCCATCCGTTATCAACCCAGAATTAGTCCAAAAGTGGGTGACTTAGAACAATGGTTCAAGGCGGTAACAATAAGGCAGCAAATTTACCACCACTTACGGAGCCACATGCGGACGGCCCAGGGGGCTTTCTTTCCCCTCTTGGTAAGGCAACTGCGCCAGGCCCTGGGGACAGCAAGGCCTCTCTGGCTGGTGTCAGCACCCCTGGCAGGCAGGCCTGTCCCAGGGCCACAAGCTGGCGATCGTGGCCCCGGAGCGCACGTTCCCGGATGTGCTCGGGAGAATGGAGACCCCCGAACACGTTTCCTGCCGCGTCTCCGACAGGCCGTGCGGAGGCCCAGCGCGAGAGCTGGGGGCGCCGTGTGCCTGGTTCTCAGCTCCGAGAGCTTTGCCTACCGTCTCAGCGCACACGCAGGAGACACACACGTCGCTTTCCACGGAAACGGTGCCCCTCCCCTCCCTGCTCTGTCAGCAACACTTGGACCTGAGCAGAGCACAGAGGAGGCGACTGTGTTAAACGTGGGACACGCCTGGGTGGCTCAGTCGGTTAAGCATCTACTTCGACTCAGGCCATGATCTCGTGGTTCGTGGGTTCGAGCCCTACATCGGGCTCTGTGCTGACAGCTCGGAGCCTGGAGCCTGCTTCCGATTCTGGGTCTCCCTCTCTCTCTGCCCCTCCCCCACTCATGCTGTCTGTCTCTCAAAAATAAATAAACATTAAAAGAAATTTTTTTTTTAACGTGGGACGAAGGGGGAATTCTGAAGGGTTCTTTCTACTTACCAAGGATGGAAGGGAAACAAACCAAGGTCAACGAGTCTGTCTCACTGGTGGTACCAGCTGGTAGGCTGGCTACCTAGAACTTTCTCAGACGGCCCTGACTGCAAACATTCCATCCAATGCAGAAAAAAAAAAGCACCTGCAGACTGCAGAGCTCCATTTGGGATTCAGAAAGTGCAACCAGGGGCGCCTGGGCGGCTCAGTCAGCAGAGCGTTGGGCTCCCGATATCAGCTCGGGTCATGGTCCCAGGGTCATGGGATCGGGTCCCGGGGTCATGGGATCGAGCCCCAAGTCAAGCTCCAAGCTGCGTGTGGAGCCTGCTTGGGATTCTCTCTCTCCCTCTCCCCTGCTCGCGTGTACGCTAAAATAAAAAACAAAAAATTTAAAAGAAAATGCGATCGAGCACGCATACCATCCGGCACACGCACTTACCCCCGACGTCTAACGCCGCGGACGATGAGGCCAAGCTGGGGGCTCTCAGTCCTCACGAAGCAGGACAGGACGCGGATCCTGCCAGCCCCGCACCCAGGCAGCAGAAGGCGGGGGAGGGGAGTCGCGGGGGCGGCTGACCGGCGGCTCGCAGAATCTGAGTGACATCGTGGCCGAGACACAGCGTCTGCTCCAACAGGCAGAGGGGCCACAGGTGTGACTCACCCTGCATCGGTTTTGGGTTTTGTTCCTCGTCACCTAAAATGAGCAGTTTCCCCACTGTCTCCACACCTGCATTCTGCAAAGCTCCAGCTCGTGTTTTAGAGAATGTTCTCCCTCTCAGACCCAGAGCAGTAGCAGACCGAACACTTCATTTCCTGCCATTTTAACCTTAAAATGTTAAAATGGAGGCTTTCTTGCGTCGTTGACTTCTTACTGTGCAGTTCCTAAAATTGCCTGAGGTTTCTAGACACTTCTGCATGATAGTCCTTCCAAAAGAAAACACCCTCCACCAAAACGAGTTCTCAGATCCCACCTGCTTTAGCTCTGCGAACCCTGAGGGACGGCAGCAGATCCGGGTCACCCCCGGACGCCCCGCCCACCCCACGTCAGCACCGGAAGTGCAAGGCCCGCGCTGGCAAGTTGCTCGGCGCCCCCCCCCCCCCCGCCCCGGCCAAGCCCTCCCATCGGCCCGTCCACCACAGAAGCGCTTTGCTCTCAACTTTCCTGACCCCGAGCCACCCCCACCCCCCACCCCGACAGAGAGCCGCTCGCTGCGGACGCAGAGCCCGGGCAGGGGAACCGTGGTTGTGCGCTCAGCTGTCAGAGCACACTACGAAAATCACACATCTGCAGGGGTAAACGTCGCCGTCATCTGGAAGAACCCCATCGGCAGAACTCGCTGTGACCTCATGAGACGTGGCTGACCTGTTGACGGGATCGCGTCACCCGCCCCCCGCCCTCGGGAGGCACAGGCAGCGATGGTCCGAGGAGCTCAGTGGCCCCCCACCCCAGGGTCCCCCTCAGCCACGGCAGGGCTCCGGAAACTGACCTGGCCGCGGCTGGTAAAAAGCGCGTGTGCACGCGTGTGCACCGATTTGTAAGAGCCCAGAAACTGAGCTGCACTGCGGGGTTTGACTCCCTGCAAACCAGCAAATCCGCAGGCACTTGGTGTGCTTTTCCATCACTGCGTGTTTGCATTTCTACTGGGAGATGTTTTACCTCCTTAAACACAGACTAAACCCGCACTCGTCTCAGGATAACCAGCTATAGGAGGCTGGAAGCCGTCTGGGGCCCATCAACCCTTGATAAACCCTTGATAAAAGGTGTGTCCTCCCAGCTCCGAGCTGGCCACCCCAGCGTCTGCGACACACGCAGGTGTTCGTGTCCAGTTGCCTCGAGCTGTGTGAAGTGGACAGGAGGGTGGGGACGTCTGTGGGCAGGTTTAGGGGTGTAGGGGGAGTCGGGAGCCACGTCGAGGGTGAGAAGCAGCCCGTGTGAACCCCTCAGAAGAAATTGCTGAGCCCACACAGAAGCCACACAAGACGGAACATGAGATTGGATGGGGGCTCTGTAGGGGCACCTGGGTGGCTCAGCTGGTTAAGCGTCCGACTCTTGGTTTCAGCTCAGGTTCGAGGGTTCGAGCCCCGCATCAGGCTCACCGCTGACGGTGCAGGGCCTGCTCAGGATCCTCTCTCTCCCCTCCCTGCCCTCCCCTCATCACTGCGTCTCCCTCAAAAATTAAAAAGAATTTTTAACGTGGGCTTTGTAAGTAAAGCCATGACCCACTCAGGGGAGATCGGTATCAGACATTTCTATATTTTACAGCACGATTTTGACGTGAATCAAATCTAGCGTGTGGTCTCTTAACCGAAGCGTAGCGCACACGGCCGTGCGTGGAGCCAGGCCGAGGCAGGAGACCCGTCAGGGGAGAACACTCGTCCAGAGGCCGCTGCCGGCTCTCCCGGGGGTTACTCCAGCACCCCTCCGACGCGCCCACCATGCTGCCTTCGCTTCTGTAAGGAGTCAGGGTCTTCAAAGTGGGGAGTCGGAAATGCCAAGCTGACAGATGGGAGCTCACGTGAGGGGCAGAAATAACAAACAGGCGCAAAGCTCTGCCTGTGGTTGATCGGCAAGTCACTGAAACACCTGGCCGCTCAGATGATCCAGCACGAGCCTCTTCGGACGGGACCGGGGCCCCTCCTCCCTCGCCAGCTCTTCCTTCTGCGTAAAGACAGGGACAGAGACGGGGGCCGGAAGAGAGTGGAAACCGGAGACAGGACCCGCTCACTCAGGAACCGTGGACAAAGGCAACCAGGGAAAGCCACAGGCATGTGAGACTCTCAGAGGCTAGATTCCAAACGGATAAAGTATCTGGGGCTCAGTGGTTAACCCAGATCCCAGGACAGGGTTGGGAAGTTCCTGGATTATCCGTCTGCCTCTTAACAGGAGACACCGATGCAGGGCCTGAGACCCAACTGGGGCCTTTCACAGTGTCATTTACCCTAAGTAAGAATAAAGTAAAAATGGCTATTTCTTTATCACACCAACGCGTAAACCAGTGGGAAGATACCCGCTTGTGTTCTGACTGATCAATATCCCAGCCACGGAACACCCACCACTGTGTGCTCCATAGCTTTGAACAGAGGACACACTGCGGGGCACCTGGGGGGCTCAGTCGGCTGAGTGGTGGACTTCGGTTCAGGTCAGAACCTCATGGTTCATGGGTTCGAGCCCCGCGTCGGGCTCTGTGCTGACAGCTCGAAGCCCGGAGCCCGCTTCGGATCCTCCGTCCCCCTCCCTCTGCCCTTCCTCTGCTCATGCTCTCTCTCTCTCTCTCTCAAATAAAACGTTAAAAAAAAAAAAAAAGATGAATTTTAACATGAAGATTTTTAATCCAGTTTAAAAAACACTTAAAACAATCTGCCCATCGGGGCGCCTGGGTGGCGCAGTCGGTTAAGCGTCCGACTTCAGCCAGGTCACGATCTCACGGTCCGTGAGTTCGAGCCCCGCGTCGGGCTCTGGGCTGATGGCTCAGAGCCTGGAGCCTGTTCCGGATTCTGTGTCTCCCTCTCTCTCTGCCCCTCCCCCGTTCATGCTCTGTCTCTCTCTGTCCCCCCAAAAAATAAATAAATAAACGTTGAAAAAAAAAAAAATTAAAAACAATCTGCCCATCAAAACAAGAGGTTGATTTGGGGTCTATTATTGTAACAAATTAGGCAAAATCATATTTCAGAATCGTTGAGAAAAAAGATAATGTCCTAGTTTTCTTGTTAAAAAAAAACAAACAAAAAACCTTGCTTGTAAAAGAGTTAACAGGAAAATCAACCTGGAAATCTCAGTGAACAAACACTAACACAGATGAAATATAAATTCCTTATATGCGTGTATGAATGACCACGACCACAGAAAGTATCCGAACGGTGATTTTAATGACCGGTATGTTCCCGAATAAGGACTCCAAGCCCAGAGCACAGAATTAAGGCAGCTACTTTGTTTCCAACAAGAAAGTGCACAAGGAACCCCGAGTGTCCCCCGACCGCAGTCTCCACCCAGTTCTGGGAGAAAAGTGTCCTCTAGCTGGCCAGTCTGTCATCCACCGCGACACCCGCCTATGAGGCAGACCTGGCATCGACCGACATGTGCTTACTGTGCGGGCGCCAGGTGTGGCGGGGCGGCTCAGTACTCACATCTGGAAGGTGCTCTCGTTTGCGGTAAAATCGACCGTGAGCGCTGACACACGGCTGCCGGCCGCCAATCTCGAATTACGTAAAATGTGATTTGTCCACATTCCCAGAGCTGCTAACGTGTAAAAATCACTCGTATAAAAAGCTCCTCTCATTAAACGCCCTCGAATCAAATAACCTCGCGGAGGAAGGCTCTCGTGGCCCCCGCTCTACAGCAGAAAAGCAAGGAGGAAGGACAGGTCCTCCGCTGGGATCGCGTTCAGGACATTCCCAAGGGCGAGGGGTGAGCGAGGCCCCCAGGGCGCCACTACTCCGTCTGCACCAAGAATTCCACGTACTGCCCCCGAACCTCGAAATGGTCGGCCGGCCGGTTGTACGCCGTCCACACCGGTTCTCCCACAAACAGCCGCATGGCTTTCACGTAGTTCTAGAAAACACACAAACACACCCAGCTGTCAAACCAGCCCTCAGGGTGACCTCCCTGGCTGCGTCTGCTCCTGCTCCTGCGTCTTAACCACGCGGCCACGTTTCCTCTCCGAAAGGAGGTATGGGCCGCCGGGGCCCCAAGTTCGCGTGCCCAGGAAAGCACGGGGCGCGGAGGTCCAGCGCTGAGCCCACTCCTGCGACCCGCGCTGACCGCCTGCCGGCGCGCTCCCCTCGGCACCGCTCTCCCAACGTCAGGGCCCCGCGCCGCTCAACACCGGTGAGGACGGCGCGGCGCCCTCCCTCAAATTACCAATGGACGTGCCGTTCGAGTCCGTTCTCGCTTCTAGGAATTTACCCTGGTGACAAAGTCACACCTGTGCAAGTGACAAGCGCGTAAGGTTATTAGTCCCAGCACAGTTCACCGTAGCAAACAGGGAGCGGTCTGCACGCCCAGCGGGAGGGATCATCCTGACCGTGGAATAAGCCGGCCCGGCGGGCAGGGGTCTGGGGCTCGTCTGAGGACCGAGCCGGGCGGCTGCACGGAAGGACCCGCCCCCCACCCACGGCCAGGAAATGATCCGAGAGCGGACCCGGGGAAGGGAAACGTGGAACCTCGTGTGGAGGCCGCCGCGTCCTGTGCCGGGAGGACACAACACTCACACCCGCCGGAGCGCACAGGGCTGGGCAGCGGGGAAGAAAGGAAGCCGTCCGCTTGGCGCCCTTCCACAATTCTGGGTTTACACCACATGCCTTTAGTTTCCGTTCGGAAACCATACTTACCTCTCGGGTTTGGCCCCAACCCCAACCAGAGGGCGACCTCGCTTCCGTGCTGACGGCCGATCCTCATGCCAGGACTGGTATCGCTCTACAGTTTCGCTCCGAACGGAAACGCTCGGGAAAGCGACAGAGCAGCAGGGACCTAGAGACGCCCACCGAGCTGCACCCCTACACTCAACCACGTGCTCTCTCCTTAAAGGAGCGGGATCCCTTCCTGCTGACCTGCCTGGCTTCCCGGGGACCGCGGGTCGTGTGTGCACACGTGCGCCACCGACCAAGGACAAAGCCGGAGCTTCCTGACGGCCCGCAGATGGCGTGTGGCCCCCAGGCTCCCGAGCTCCGGAGCGGCGGGGGCGCCACTGAGAGGGCAGTGCCGCGAGCTCCCGACATCCGTGCACGGACACCTGCGAATCCAATACAGCGATCCTACCTTTTCATCCAGCGTGAAGCGGTGATAGATCCCGGCGGGAAGGGTGATCATGTCTCCTTTCTCCATGAAGATGCGGATCCACTTGTCCTCCTTGTCCCTCACATCAAAGTAGCCGCTGCCGTCCAAGATGTAGCGGATCTCGTCGTCCAGGTGCAGGTGCTCCTTGTAGAACATCTTGATCTGGACAGGAAGGACACCGCCACATCTCTCGGGGCCCGTCCCCAAGTCAGCACAGGTCCAGCCACCGACCCCGCCCTCAAAGACCAGGACTGGGGTGGACAGGGCCCCTTCATAAAAATAGAAATATTCTGGGGGCGCCTGGGGGGCTCAGCCGGTTGAGCATCTGACTTCAGCTCAGGTCATGACCCTCAGGTCAGGGTTCGTGGGTTTGAGCCCCGCATCGGGCTCTGTGCTGACAGCATGGAGCCTGCTTGGGATTCTCTATCTCCATCTGTCTGCCCCTCCCCCACTCACATTCTTTCTCACTCTCTCTCAAAATAAATAAATAAACTTAAAAAAAAAGGGGGGGGGCGTCTGGGTGGCTCAGTCGGTTATGCGGCCAACTTCGGCTCAGGTCATGATTTCACAGTCTGTGAGTTCGAGCCCCACGTCGGGCTCTGTGCTGACAGCTCAGAGCCTGGAGCCTTTTTCGGATTCTGTGTCTCCCTTTCTCTGACCCTCCCCCATTCATGCTCTGTCTCTCTCTGTCTCAAAAATAAATAAACGTTAAAAAAAAAAATTTTTTTTTTAATTAAAAAAAAAAAAAAAAACTTTAAAAAAGAAAGCTCCAGGCCCAGAGGGCTTCACTGGTTAATCTGCCAAACATTTCAGGAAAAAATAAAACTGCTGTACACATACTGTTTGTTCTAAAAAACAGAAACGGAGGTAACACTTCTCAGTTTACTCTATGGGCCGGCATTACTCTGATACAAAACTCAAATGAAGACGTTAAAAGGAAAAAAAGGGATGCCTGGGTGGGTCAATAAGTTAAGACTCTAACTCTTGGTTTCGGCTCAGGTCGTGATCTCACGGTTTGTGAGTTCAAGCTCCACGTCGGGCTCTGTGCTGACAGCGCAGAGCCCGCTTGGGATCCTCTCTCCCCCTCTCTCTGCCCCTCCCCTGCTTTCTCTTTCTCAAAATAACTAAATAAACATTAAAAAAAAGCAAAAAAAAAAGAGCTTGTGTTTACTAGTAGTAGATAGAATGATTCCTCCTCACGCAGTGTAGAACTCCATTACCTTTTCTTCATAATCTGGTAGTTTATCCTTGCATATGGTTATTATGTCCATCCAGGAATAGTTTCTCTCTTTTCGGATCTTTTCTAACTCTGGATCATTCTCGTATTTGTCAGCATCAAGCTATAAGAGTTTAAACGGCAACAAAAAAGAGGTCACATTAATGCAAGGAAACATGGATCTCTTTCTGGATCTCCAAAACGATCACGTTCCAAATGTATCAGCGAGTCCTTTGTCAATCACAACCTAACCTTCCTTCCCCGTCCTCCCTGTTTCTCTTAAGGGCTTCCCCATCTTCTCTGTACCAGCTGAAGAGGCCGAAGTTGTGTTAAACTCCTGCTCCCTTCCCCCCAGCAGTCCTTCCTGCGGGTTCTACGTCACTGTTCCAGTCCCACTGCCAGGAGCCCAGGTAAAGCGGCCAAGCCTGTCCAAGGGCACCAACCATCCCCCCGCCCCCCATCCTATTCCTCCAGCGCCAGCCCTCTGCAGGTCTGGCTGATCTCTCTACAGCACGTCTCTGGTCCGTCGTGTCCCTGGGCAGAAATGACTCCTGTTCTGAAGGGCTGCAAATATAACCCGGGTTCATCGCCCTGGGACGCGAGGCCTTCCATCATGAGGCCCGGGGTGTCTCTTCTTCTCTGTCCATATTCCCTGTTTATTTTTAAAGTTTATCTATTGAGAGAGAAGGAGAGAGAGAGAAGGCATGATATGGGGAGGGGCAAAGAGAGAGGAGAGTGAGAGTCCCAAGCAGGATCTGCACTGTCAGCATGGAGCCGGGTGCGGGGCTCGAACTCACAAACTGCAAGATCACGACCTGAGCAGAAGTCAGTGCTTAACCAACTGAGCAACCCAGGCGCCCCTCGTTCCCTGTTGTTGTTTAATCTACATCCCAAACCAATGAATAAGAGTATCTGCTTCTCCAAAAGACACCTGATGGTTCACATCCCCGCATCCTTGCTCCTGATGGCTTCCTCCACCTAGAAAGTTCCTTCACCATTTTATCACAATCCTATCTATTCTTCAAGGCCCAATTCTAACAGCACGTTGGTCATGAAGCCCTCCCCTAGGACTCTAGGCAGAATTAGTCTGCACTCCTACTTCAAACTATCGGAAATGAATTTAGTCTCCTTGGCCCTACACGGCGATAGAATGCACATTTCATCACAACTACTAAACAACAAACTCCAGAATACCTTTTTTTGAGAGACAGAGAGAGAGAGAGAGAGAGAGAGAAAGGGCACGAGTGAAGGGCAGAGAGGGAGAGAGAATCCCAGGAGGGGGAGAAAGAGAGAGAGAGAAGTGGGGCTCACCCAAAGCAGGGCCCGAGCTCACCGGATGCGGAACTCCCAACTCATGAACCATGAGATCATGACCTGAGCCGAAGTCAGATGCCTAACGGCTGAGCCGTCCAGGCGCCCCCAACTCCAGAATATCTTCAGGTACTAGTCATCGATACATTAATTTCTGCACAGCTGACTCCCCAAGTTATCCAGTCCACCCCTGGATGTGCACAGCACCGATCTACTTCAAATGGTGTGTGTCAGGGCTTTGTATCACTCTGCTGTGTCGCTGACAGCAGACAAGAAAAAGGGTCCGTCGGTTCCCGATGATCAAGAATGGTTATTACGAAGACAGTACGTAAGAATACGCAGGACACGGGCACTGGGGGGCTCAGTCGGTTAGGCTCCGGCTCCTGATTTCAGCTCAGGTCGTATCTCACGGTTTGCTGGTTCGGGCCCCACATCGGGCTCTGTACTGATGGGCGTGCGGAGCCTGCTTGGGATTCTCTCTCTCCCTCTCTCTCAAAATAAATAAAATGAACTTAAGAAAAAAAAAAAGAATACACAGGACACAAAGACCACAGAGTAAACATAATTTAATTTTTACAGCCCTTTGACTTATCCACAGCAGAAGCATTAGGCAGGAGGAACTGGGTTTGACCCATGAAATTACTAAAAGATGCCTTTTAAAATGTAGTATTTCAGGGGCGCCTGGGCAGCTCAGTCGGTTGAGTGTCCGACTTCGGCTCAGGTCACGATCTTGCAATCTCTGAGTTCGAGCCCCGCATCAGGCTCTGCACTGACAGCTCGGAGCCTGGAGCCTGCTTCGGATTCTGTGTCTCCCTCTCTCTCTGCCCCTCCCCGCTCATGCTCTTTCTCTCTGTCAAAAATTAGTAAATATTAAAAAAAAATGTTTTTAATAAAATGTCGTATTTTATCACTTGGATACTTTCACAAGTTGACCAACATCTCATTCTTGTTCTAAGCTGTAAAAACCAGAATGAAACCCCCAAAGCACAGTAGCTTGACCTTTCTGATTGTTTACATTGCAGATAATCGATTTTACGATAAAACAAAATTTCCCTCTGTAACAGACACTGCATACCATTTGATTGTTTCAAAAATGGTACCTTCCAGTAGGTTGGGTGTTTTAACCTTAGCCTGGGAAAAGACAAATACTCCGTAAACATTAACACAGGCACAAAAGCAACCCGTTTAGTAGAGAGGAAGCCCTTTTAATGGGGAGAAGGCCAGCCGTGCTTCTACACTGGCTCATGTGAAAATCAATCAAAGGAGCCTTGTTTACCAGGGACGGGGAGGCCGGCAGGGGGCGCTCCGACGCCCCGCGCTCCCAGCCAACGGCCGACCCACCAGAAGCCTCGCCTGGCAGGTGGCCGCTACTTCACTACACCTGCAGGTTTCCTCCCACCCCAGCAACGGCCCCGCGAAGCCACCGCTCCAGCTCCCAGTTTACTCCAGAGTGGTTTTTGTTTACAACAGCATTCCCAACTCCTCCTCCACCTTTTTAATAAAAGACTGTTCCTCTCATTTATTAGGGGACTTGACCACGGTTTTGCTGTGGTTTGCTTAGGTTGGACTTCAATCCTCTATTCCTAAATAAACCCATTTTCACTGCTAAAATAACGGGGCAGTTCTGTTTTGAAAGTCAACACTACTAGGGGCGCCTGGCTGGCTCAGTCCCTAGAACATGCGACTCCTGATCTGCGGGTTGTGAGTCTGAGCCCCCATGTCTGGTGTAGAGATTACTTAAACAGTTAAAGAAAATACAGAAAAGAAAAAAAAGAAAAGAGAGAAAGGAAGGGAGGAAGGAAGAGAAAGAAAAGAAGAAAAGAAGAAAGAAAGAGAAAGAAAGAAGAAAGAAAGAAAGAAAGAAAGAAAGAAAGAAAGAAAGAAAGAAGAAAGAAAGAAAGAAAGAAAGAAAGAAAAGAGAGAGAGAAAGAACGAACAAACGAACGTTAACACTGCTCAACCAGAGGTACCAAGAAGACCTGCTTCTCCTTTATCTAAGAGAGACCAGATGAGGTCTAAAGTGCTGTTAGGCTGGAACATTCTACGAGCCTGTCCACCGGGGGTAAAGCGTCGCTACAAAACAAATCAGACTTTATTCCATTCTGGTCCCAGATGGAGCACGCGCGCGGGAGCGGACGTCACAGCAGACTCCGACAGCCGGGCCCCCGCAGCCCGCGGTGGGGGAGGGGGGGAGAGCGGTCCTGCCGAGACCCACCCCCCCCCAGACCCCGCACCCCTGCGTGCACCTCGCCAGGAGGGCACACCTGCCGCCGGCGCACCGCACAGGGACCCTGGGTGGCCCAAGGTCTCCTTCCCCGCTCTCGCCCGCTGCAGTCCGCTAACGCCGCGAACCCACCCGCCGCGTCGGACCGCAGACCCCAAACCCCCGCCCCGACACCTCGCGGGGAACCCGACTCCCCCCACAACCCCTCTGCAAGCATGCGCAGCGCGCCCAGGCCGCCCACCACCCAGCGGAGACGCCGAGCATGCGCAGGACGCCCAGGCCCCCTAGAGGCGCGCAAGCGCTGAGCGCCCCGCACGCCGCCGCTCGGCCGGATCGAGAGCATGCGCACCGCTCCCGGGGCGCCTAGACTCCAGCCCCGCTACCCAGTGCGCGTTGCGTGCCCCGGGCGCCGCCGACCGCCCGACCCCTGACCCCCCTGTAGGAGCGTTGCGCAGCTCTTCCCCCGGCCCTGTCCTGGCCGCGGTCCCCACTCGCCGAAGCTTCGGGTGTGCGGGGAGCGCGGGGGCGGGTGGGGGGAAACACCGCCCCCGCCCGCCCCCGCGCCGCGTACCTTCCAGTAAAGAACCCCGAGCCGGCGCAGCTGCTCCAGGCCGACCGGGCTGCAGGGGTCGCCGCGGTGGGGCAGCCTCGGGTCGTCGGCCGACTCGTCCATGTACCAGGCCTGCACCATGGCCGGGCCGGGGACGCGGTGGCGGAAGAACGGGCGCGCGGCGCGGGGAAGGCCTTTGCCCCGGGGCGGCCGGGCGGGGCGGGGCCGGCGCGCCCGTCGGAGGGGGCGGGGCGTGGGGGAGAGAAGGGGGACTGCGGGGAGCGGAGCGGGCGGGCGGGGACGGGGTGCAACGGGGGGCGGGGCTGGTGACCAGGAGGAAGAGCCTGCCCCAGGGCCAAGGGTCAACTTGCTGCCGCTCAGCGGGGACCGCGTGGGTGAGACAGACGGAATTCGCACCGAGTCTGGCCTCGCCCTAGGTAAACGGGGCGTCCCGAGTCTTTCCTACTGCCCTGCTCTCGGGGTGCACGGGGCGCAGGTAAAATTCAGCGTCCTCCAGCCCTCTGCAAGTGGCGCCGGGTGCTACGATCTCTGGACAGCCAGAAGAATCTTGTGAAACAAATAGTATTTTACAGGAAGGAAACTAAATGCCATCCAAAAGAAGTGGTTTTATCACAACCCACGCAGCTGATGTGGGACCCAGCACGGCTCGAGGTCAGGTCAAGTCACCACGCAGGACAGGTGTCACTCAGGAGACTGTGCCTTCTCCAACCCCTCCCCCCTTCTTTGTAACAGCAGCAGGTCTACAGTACGACCCTGTATTTTTAAACCGCCCATCCCCCTTCCCAGGGTTAGGACTTAACGTCCTAGGAGAAATAAACAAGCTTCCCTTTCCCAGTTTTTGAATTGATAATCCGTTTAGCAGATTAGAACAGAAAAGAAAGGTTCATTTCTTTCAAAGCAATGAACCAGAAAAGATGGGATTATCTCAGCCATTCACCACGGTCTCTAGCAGGGAATCAAGTAACTGGGAAAGGTATGGGATTTAAACTAGACCGCTCTAGTCCACTCCAGAACTTCCCCAAGTTGTACACAAGGCACACATTTACTTCGTGTCCGTTCTGCTGCTGCAGCGACTGCACAGTGGAGAGCCCGCCTCTCCAGCTCGACCAGCGACAGCTCGTCCCCCAGGATCCCACCTTCGACATCACTGCCGGTTTTGTTCTGCGCTTCGTGACAAAGCTGCGGAACGTGGTGGTTGATGGTGGTCTCACCCCACGCCCTCCCCTTAGCCCACCCTGTAGAGCCCCAGAGCTCACCAGTCCCTGCCGGCCGCTCCCAGAAGGCAGCCCCGGCGCCCCCCTCCACCAGCCCCCCTGTTGCCAGGTCCAGTCCGTGCTTCTGTTCTCAGTCAGTTCGTCACAGTCGCCTACTCCCTTCCCGAGACATTTCTTGTCATTTCCCTTCCGCTCCCTCCTGGTTCTCCGTGGCGTGGCCACAATGTGCTGGGGTGCCCAGGGCTCTCCGTGTGCTGTCCTCTATCCACACACGCTGTAGGTGTGCTCGTGTGGTGCAGTACACATCGATGACTGACCCCCACCATCTGTCTCCAGCCAGGACCTCTTCTGAGACCAGGCTCCATGTCTAACTTGGCATCACCACATGCATGGTCGGTATCTAGACCTAACTCAGCCGAAACGGAGTCGAGCGCCTGCACACCCAGCCGTGTCTCCCCAGCCTTTCCTGACCCAGCGAACAGCAGCGCCAAACGTCTAGGGATTTTGTGTTTCCTCTCCCCTCCCCTCAGCATCCAGCCAAGTCTAGCAGCAAATCCTGTCGCTTTGACCTCCAAAGCACACCACGCATCCACTCACTTACCCCCATCCTGGGTCTTTCTGCCCTCTTTTCTTGCCTGATGAAATGGACTTACTGAAATTGACCCCCTGCTTCCGTTTCTGCGGCTGCACACTTCCATGCAGAGCGTGTATTAAAAAACACAAGTGGGATTGTGTCACCTGTCTGCTTAGCCCTCCTTTCCCAACCGCCCGGCTGCCGACCACCTCTCCAGCCTCTGCCTCCCGCCTGTTCTCTGCCCTCCACACACGCGGGTCTCTCAGCGTCTGAGTCTGCCGTCCTCCCTACCTCGGGGCCTTTGCCAGTGCGTTTTCCCTCCCTCCATCCTGCAGACACCGTTCTCCCCTGCGTGCTTCCCTTCTCCGCTTAGGACCCCTCCCTAGAGAGGCCTTCTGACCGCACCCCGCACGGCTGGGAGGTCTCCCTGTTTCACACGCTCCTGGTGCTTGTCTAATGATGTATTTGGCTCATGTCAGCCTCCACCTTAGGACTGTCGGCCCCATGTTTTTGGTACTTGCCGAATGAATACATGTGTGTTGCCAATGACAACTTGTGTCTTGGGGTCAGGGTGTGTCTTCCAGGGACCAGTGCCTGGTATGTGACAGGCGACAAAAGGAAGTCTGCTGAATGAAAGCGGAAAGGCTATGAGAAGCACTCCAGAGTTTCCACAACATCACTACAACTGCCCTCCTAACTCAAATCAAATCTCCTTCCCTAGAAAATAATGCTGTGCGCTGGGTAATCTTCCGTGGGCTTCCCACACGTCATCTCACCTGCCCTCACGTTTCTTTAATGTTTATTTATTTTTGAAAGAGGGTGTCAGCAGGGGAGGGGCAGAGAGAGGTAGAGACAGAGGATCCAAAGCAGGCTCTGCTCTGTCAGCACAGAGCCCGATGTAGGGCCCGAACCCACGACCTGTGAGATCGCTACTTGAGCCGAAGTCCGACGCTTAACCGACCGAGCCACCCAGGCCCCCTTACTACCCACGCTTTAACGACAACTGAGGCAAGCAGGGCTCATAACTGGCTCAAGGTCACACGGCCAGGAAAGAGCAAGGCTGGGATCTGGGCTCCCCGCAAAGCGTGCGGCGGTTGGGGGGAATGACCGCTTCCTGGAACTAAGTACCTGCAGGGTCGCCCCCACCCCACCCCACCCCCCGCCCCCGCCACCACAGGGCAGCACAGCACAGTCGTGTGTCACTGTTCGTTGGCCTCCATGTCAAGCAGGAGCCTCGTTTATTTATTTTTCACTATTGGGGAGGAGAGAGGGAGCTGTTTTATGTCTGTATAAACAACCATGCTGTGGAAAAGCAGGACAAGCGGCCGCGGAACCTGGCACTCGCTGGCAGAGCGGGTCCGAGCAGGCAGAAGCAGACACGAACAGCACGCATCGCATCGCTTTCCTGTGACCAGTGCCGCCCTCCGGGAATCCTCCTTAGAAGGGAAGAAGTCTCTTGAAATTGAACTGCTTCTTCCAGCAGAATAGCCAGCAGCAGCCAAAAAATACATCGTGCAACCGGAGTTTATTACCCCGAAGTGGGCAGCTCGGGAAGGATCTGTAGATGCTTTGAAAGACAGATGGTCGCCCTCCCTGCGGCCCCGCCCGCACGCCCGCCACCCATCCACGGGTGTGCGCCCGTGCCAGCGACGTGCTTCCTCTGCGAGGGTCTTTCGGGCTTCGTGGGCCAAGAGGCAGGATCAAGCAGAGGAGATGGGTCCTTCAGTAGCAACCGTTTTGAAATGTGAAAAACAGGCGCCTGGGTGGCTCAGCTGGTTAAGCATCCGACTTTTGATTTCAGCTCAGGCCGCAATCTCACGGTTTGTGGGTTCGCGCCCTGCGTCAGGCTCCGTGCTGACAGCGGGGCGCCTGCTTGGGATTCTCTGTCTCCCCCTCTCTGTACCCCTCCCCCCGTTCTCTCTCTCAAAATAAACTTTTAAAAAAATGTAAAAGCCATTCTTAGCTCACAGAACATACAAAAACAGGCTCAGGCTGGAATCTGCTGACCCCACTGCATCCCAATAATAATATTAAAATTGTATTTCCCTGGCCTGTGGGGAGCACTTTGTCAGAGTCTCAGATTTCACGCTACTAACAAGCCAAGGAGGGAGCTTGCCATAAGCTTGTGCATGCGGGCGGAAGACCCGAGTCTCCTGGGTCAGAGGCAAGGCCCAGCGCCTGACTCAACGGCAGTGGCTGGTGTCAGTGTCTCTGCACCGGCTCCTCCCAGGGGACGCGAAGAGACCAGAAGACACCCGTGTGCTCAGCGGGTTGCACTGAGCTTAGGAACCTAGATCTCCATTATACCGGGCAGGAAGCACGCCTGCCCCTGCTCCAGGGACACACCAACCACATGGGTCTTCCAAGGCCATTGGGCTAAACAAAGATCCCTGCAACGGTAGTTAGGATCCCACTGGTGTGTGTGCAGAAATGTCAGAGGCCCGTGGAGAACTGGGACCCGCTCTATGTGCATTTATTGGACAGAGTCTTGGAAATATGACAGAGTGCTCACGGTCCTGAAGGTGAGAAGTGTGGGCGCGGCGAGGGTCACCCTCTGCTCAGCGTCACAAGCTGCAGTCAAGGTCGCTGCGGCTGCCTCCTTGCTGGAGCGTGCTTGTTGGCAGAACTCACTCAGTAAACCCGAGACCCCTCTTTTCTTACTGGCCGGTGACCAGGAGCTGCTCTCTATGCCCAGAAGATGCCCTCAGTCCTTTGCCCATAACATAGACGCCTACTTCTCTAAGCCAACAGGAAAGGCTTTATCCCTTTGAATCTCTCCTTCCAAGAAGATCTCGCCCGATTAGTTCAGGCTCACCAAAGATAACCTCCATTTTGATGAACTCCGAGTCCAGTGGTTTGGGGCTTTAGTTACTCCTGCAGTAAGGCTCAGTAATTTCACCAGCAGCCAGACTCACAGCTCCACCCACGCTCAAGGGTCTGATACAGGGCTTGTCCACCCGGGGGGGGGGGGGAATCTCAAAATGCTGCTTACCATATCCATAAGTCTCTGTATTGTTCCTACTCACTGTCACAGTGACTGAGCAAAGACTGAAAATGGTTAAGAACGGTGGCACCAGGGGTGCTTGGGTGGCTCAGTTGGTTGAGCGTCCGACTTCGGCTCAGGTCATGATCTCAGGGTTCGTGAGTTCGAGCCCCACGTTGAGCTCGCTGCTGTTAGCCTGTCAACGCAGAGCCTGCTACACTACGGACCCTCTGCCCCCTCTCTCTGCCCCTCCCCAGCTTGTGCTCTCCCCCAAAATAGGTCAATATTAAAAAAAAAAAAGTGGCCCCTGCTCACTTTTACTTATTTACCAGCTGTCCATGTTTTAGGTATAAGCACAGTTATCAATGTCACGGTTTCATAGGATTTAGGATTCTTAAATTGATGGTAACTAGAAAACTTTTTAAGATACAGAAAAAAAAAAAAAAAAAAAACCTCTACAGAGGCCAGGAGAATAGCCTTGACTCAAGCATGACACTTCCTCAAGTTGCTAGGCGTGGGGAATAAGCTTAGGAATTCCCTGAGCCTGCACGGATGGGTTAACAAGGCCTAAAGAAATAGCCACAGGATGAACACACCCAAGTTTGGGTAAAAAAGGTCAGGTAAATGGGGCAAAGGCCCCCAGAATAGGACAAAAGTATAGGAATAGGAAATCGCAGGATGAAAGCATCCAGAAATAGTAAACGAGATTAGGTGTTCAGGGGGGAAATGCCCCCCAACTTAGTACAACAGCAGAAAGCTGCTTTCACAGGAAGGAAGGACCAATTAGGTGAACAGGTAAACAGCGCTATAGACCTCGGTGGGGCGTAGTTGCCCAGAGAGGAGCTAATTAGCAAAAGAAAGGTGCCTTGTTGACCCTGACGTAGCTTGCTCCGTCTTTCTCATCCCCTAGGCCAGTTTAGGTAAACAGAGGTGGGGCCTCACGTCTGCTGTAAACAACCTTCCACCCAATGTCAGGAGTCTGTTTTGTATTGACCCAAACCCCTAACAGCGCATGCCTTCAACACCCCCTTTCCCTCCTGCCCGTGAGTTAATGTTCACGGTTTCATTGTCTCTTGGTACACGCCCATCACGCTTGTAAGCCTTCTGACCCCAATAAAAACAGAGCAAGGACCCTTCCTTGGGGCCCCTGTCTCCTCCCGGACATTAGCCTCTCGTATTTTAATCCCGCGTCTGCCCTGTTGCTGGACAAGAGGGAACTCCAGATCCAGCGTATACGACAGCTGGGTAAGCCTTAGGAGACGATCACAATTTTTTTTCTGGCAGGGAGGGTTCTGGACGGCACAGCCATCGTAACCGCGGCCTCAGTAAGGGCCGCGTGTTTACTGTTCCCCTCTCGGTTCCAGCAGCGCCCCGCCCCCGGCGACCACCGCGCGCTGAGTCAAGTCAGACTGCGAAGGCAGGCTCGCTCGGCTCAATTTTGAGACAGCGTCTGCCGGGCGCCCTGGCTGGAACAGCGATGGTGATCTGGGGGCGAGTTCGGCCTGCAGGCCAATCCTAGGGGCCTCTCTCCTGGCAACGGTCACACTTGGGTTGACAGCAGAGATGCTTTCTGCGCGCTTCCCTTGCGTCACAGACAACATTAACGCGTCGACGCAGACGTCGACGTTTCCTAATTGTTTACGGCTTCCTCATCTTTCTTCATCTCTCGAGAGATGCGGGGCTTCACGTCTGGCCGGCTTTCCTGCACGTGTGTCCGAGCAGCCACGGCGGCAGGTGGCACAGGAGTGTCGCACGAGCGCCAGCAGCTGCCCCGGCGCGGCCTTTGCCCCCTCACCGCGCTGCTCGGCACAGGGAGGGCCCTCCGCGTCTTGGCTCCCCGGGATGTGTTTCCACGCCGCAGCCCCTCGTGCTTTAGGAACCACGGCCCAGCTTCGTGGCTCCGGGGACAGGAGCGCAATGTGCAAACAAAACAGAACAAAGATAGGTTGGCTCTGCCGCGGGCTGGGGGGCCTCGCCTCAAGCAAGGCTGCGCTGGGGCTCAGAGGGTGCTAAGGGCTCCCTCCTTCCCGGCCTCGGCCTCGGCCTGCCTCGGCTCTCCTCCCCGAGGGCTGGCTCAATTCTCACCTCCCGTAATGAGCTTCCTGTCGGTACAGGAAACCCAGCCCCCAGTAGCTCCGCAACCATGCTTGTAATTCATGAGAAAGGAGCTCTTTTAGGTGGTGTCTGGAGAGCCAGTCTCATGGAAGGTTCCAGATGGCCCAGGCAGAACCACGCGTCCACCCCCTTGGATCTCTGCCGAAGCCCGAGGTCGGCCATCCGGCGAGACCGGGCCTGGCAGCCCCTTGGGACAAAGCCAGGACCCCCGAGGACCCAGAGGAGGAGGGCCGGGCAGACAACCGGGCAGACGCTCTGGAACACTGGGCTGCCAAGGCCCTCCTACTCGGTGGGTGTCTCTCTGAGGAGAGCAGAGGGCCTGGCAACTGCTGTCAAGTCGGCGCCACCGGTCCCTGTCCCTGTCCTCAGGCCCTGTGCCCTGCGGCCCCTCACTGTTGACGCCCACGTGCGAGGGAGACCTGCCCAGCCCCACGGAGCAGCCTGTGTCTGGGCGACTTTCCCGTCAGGGCCAGAGCTCAGCCCATGTCTTCTACACGGAAAGCCTGAGGGCTTTCTGGAAAAGAGAGGAAGTGTGAAGGGAGTGCAGGCGTCATAAATAACAGCAGAGGTGCCAATGGTTGGAAGCAACGGGTGCACCGGGATAAAAATTATCGTTGAAAAGAAAGGGCCGAAAATAAAGGTTGGCCGTGAAACACAAGGGCCCGTCTAGAAATGGAACGTAGGGCTGACACAGGACTTGCGGGACGAAAAGCCGCGGGGCCGTCCCCTATCCTACAACCTGGCCAGTTCGCTGAAAGAGACTTTCATACAATGAAACTGGGTGACAGGGATGTATGCACGTTCATAAAACTATTCTTTTTGCATGTATATTTGGACAATTTCACTGGTTTTTACAAAAAGTTGTGGCATTTTGAATTCAGAAACAAGCCAGCTGTGCGTGAACTGTTCATACCTGAAAAAAGGGAGTCGGAGTGGATTTCTTACCAAAGGAGCAGCACTGACGCAGCCCCGGGAGGCCGCGGTCTAAAGGAGAGCATTTCTCGGGCTCTTAACACGTCTTTCAAAGAAGAAAGAAGGAGACATTCAGACATTGGTGAGTGCGACCCTCTCTTGCCCTGGGGACAGAGGCAGCCTCATTTGCAGCCTCTCAGGGAGTCATCCCTCGCCCTTGGGCTTCCAGGATGCAAGTAAACGCATGTTTATTCTAGTGTGCTACCCCTGTCTCTCTCCAGACGTCATCATACCTGCGTCACACTGTCCCCAAACACTTGCTCCGATGAGACTCTTCCCCAGGCGTGCTCCATGTCACATACGTTGAGAGAAAGGATCGGACCTCTTCTGAGGTCAAAAACTTTGAGGGGGCCTCCTATGCTAACTCTCTTCTGGAAAGTGGTGAGGCTTGTCACGAAGACGCCGCGAAAGGGTGATAAGACTCCTCCTCTTGGAGGGCGGCATGTACTCATTCCAAAAACGTCCCGCACGACATTCTTTGGTGAACACTGACAAAAGTGCAGCAAGTGACTGAAGTAGCAACTAGTAAAGACGGACAGCGCGTTCACCAAAAAGACCACTTCCCAGCTGGGAGCACGTAACCAAAGCACAGACGGGGCTCAGGGCCGCATTTCCAGACAGCCGCGCAGGAGGTGAGGAGGCAGGGACTTCGAGATTCACAGGGAGTCGTCACAACATTAGACTTTCTTTAACGACACAGAATTGGTTAGCGGTTAGCTCATAGCAACTTTTGGGAAAGAAAAGTTTTGTTCGCGATTTCCAGGGGCCTAAGCGAGAAGTGGCCCAGGTCGGGCTAGTCTTGCAAAATACACATTAATCTCTGTTTGTGTAACCAAACTGGTTTTGTCTGCTCAGGGGATTTTCCAGGCAGGTCTCCGTTTGCTTTTGATTCCAACACCCGCCAATGTTGGGGGGCAGGGCAGCAGAAACACGAGAACACCCAACGACTACAGTAAGCACTGGGACCAAAGTCTTAGTAATAAAAACCACAAGGACGTAGAAGTAACAGATACTGACATTTGGGAAATAGTTTTTCAGAAAGCAAATCTCACTCTCGTGGAAAACCAACTTTGGCCGGCATGACAGATTCTCACGGGCCAAATATCTGGCAGTGAGGATCCCAGGACGTTGGCACTTGTGAGCCCCGTGAAGACGGGGAGGGGAACGTAACGCAGGGAGACAGGAGTAACACGTGACCGCCTTGGGTCGGGGAGGGGAGGACGGCGTCAGAGGGGGAGAGGGACCCAGAGGGAGTGCGGAGGTGGGAAGGGGCAGGGAAGCCTGCAGGCTATGAGTCTCCGCGAGCAGCCAATGGAAGGAGTTGGGGGAGGGCGGAGCCCAAACACCTGGAGGAAGCGGAGAGAACGTCAGCACGCGGCCTGGGGCGCCGGGTCCTGGACCTCGGGGCCAGGAGGAGGCCCGGAGGGAGGCAGGGCCAGAGCCGTGGGGACGCTCACGGCCACTTGGTGTGATGGGAGTCGGACTTCTAGACGGAGAACCACCTGCAGGGCAGGCTAGACGGAAGCAAGGAAACCGGGGAGGCTACCGCAATCTTCCGAGTGACAGAGGTCGGGGCCTGGGTCAGGGCCTAGTACGTGCGTGGTGGGAACGGTCAGGTTCCGGATCGGTTTTGCACGAAGGCCAACCAGAGCTGACGATGCAGGGATGTGAGGCACCGGCGCGGGGCGGTCAGGGGCATTCTGGGGCTACAGCCTGAGAGCCTGGGAGGACGGAGTCGTGGCGGGTGGAGATGGAGGAGACCGTGGACCACGGACCGTGCGGATTTGGGGTGGGGGCAGAGCGGAGTCTGGGTCGCACGGGCTGTGTCTGCGACGTCCGTCAGAGGTCCGAGGGGAGACGCTGAAGAAACATCAGGCTGCGATCTAGGTAGAGCCCACTCCGGACGCACTGCTGACCGTTGGTCCGCGTCTCGCAGGAGCGGGAGCAGGTGAACACCCGAGCCCACCCCGGAGGCGGCGTGCGGGCGGGAGGGTCCGGTTCCGAGCCGGCACCACCTCCCTGCTGTGGCCCGGGGGAGTCGCAGGACTCTGTTCTGCAGGTGTCTGGCTTCCTGTCCCTCCAGCCTCGCCTGGGCCCTGCTGTTTGTTCTTCGCCGGCTCTGGGGCTCCCCCCGGCAACCCGAGCACCGCACCCAGGTCCGGCCCAAGTCCCTGCCTGTCTGAGTGGCGCCAAACTAAAGGAGGAGCCGGGACATAAACTCAGGAAGTCCACATCCACTGTTGTTCCTTTTTTTTTTTTTTTTAATTGCTTTTAATGTTTATTTTTGAGAGACACAGAGCACGAGCAGGGGAGGAGAGAGAGAGAGGGAGACACAGAATCCGAAGCAGGTTCCAGGCTCCTAGCTGTCAGCACAGAGAACAACATGAACAACAGGGGGGCTTGAACCCACGCACCGCGAGATCATGACCTGAGCCGAAGTCGGGCGCTTAACCGACTGAGCCGCCCGGGCGCCCCTCCCCCAGCTTTATTGAGACAGAGTTGACAAAATTATATGTAAATGTACAACATGATTTTTAAAAGACTTTATTTTTTTAGAGTTTTAGGTTCACAGCCAAGTTAGGAGGAAGGTACATTGCCCCTAGAGCCCCGCGTCCCAGCCCCGCCCCCCCAGGGTCGACGCGTTACAACTGACGAAGGTAAACTGAGGCATCACCGCCCAGCGTCGAATTTGCGTAGGACTCACTCGTGGTCTCACACGTTCTGGGGGTCTGCACAAATGGTAACGAAGCGCACCCAGCACCGCGGTATCACGAAGAGCACTCTCGCGGCCCCCAAAATCCCGTGGGCCCCACCCACCCATCCCTCCCTCCGCCCCCACCCCAACCCCTGGCCACCCCTGACCTTTTAACTGTGTCCACAGGTTTGCCTTTTCCAGAATGTCCTAGAGTTGTGATCATTCAGCACATAGCCTTTTCAGATTCGATTTTCACTCAGTAACGTGTATTTACGGTCCCTCCGAGTCTTTTCGTGACTTGATAATCGGTTACGGTTTAGCGAATACGGATGTTCAGGGCGTTTGTCCAGTCACCCGGTCGCTTCCAGGGCTTGGCCATTACACACAAATCTACAAACATCCGGGTGCAGGTTCTGGGTGGACGTAAGTTTTCAACCCCTTTGGGTGAGTACCAAGGGCGTGACTGCCGGGTGGCGTGGTGAGAGTAGGTTTCGTTTTCTAAGAACCCGCCAAACCGTCTTCCCAAGTGGCCGCATGACCCTGCGTCCCCGGCAGTGAGCAGTGAGCACTCTCGAGGCCTCGCGTCCTCACCAGCATCTGGTGCCGTCGCAGTTCGGGTTTGGGCCGCTCTGGTACGTGTGCAGCGGCGTGACGGCTGTAAACCGCTTGTCCCTGACGGTTTGTGCCGTGGACCGGCTGCTCAGGTGCTTACCTGCCACCTGTGTGTCTTCTTCGGTGAGGTCTCTGTCAAGGCCACCGATCCGTTTTCTGGGCGGGTTGGTTTGCTAATTCTGGAGTTTTGAGTCCTTTGTGTGTTCTGGAGAAGTCCTTTCTCAGAGGTGCCTTTTGCAGATAATCTCCCCAAGTCTGTGGCTTGTCTTCTCATTCTCTCGACAGTGTCCTTCAAGAACAGAAGTTTTTCATTTTAACAAGTACAGAGTATTAGTTCGTTCATGACTTGTGTCTTTGGTGTTGGATCTAAGAAGGCACCGCCACACCCAAGGGCACCTTGCTTTTCTGCTATGATATCTTCTAGAAGTTTCATGGTTTTGTGTTTTACATTTAGATCTAGTATCCATTCTAATTTAAAAAAAAATTTTTTTTAATGTTTATTTTTAAGACAGAGCACGAGCGGGAGAGGGGAAGAGAGAGAGGGAGACACAGAATCCGAAGCAGGCTCCGGGCTCCGAGCTGTCAGCACAGAGCCCGACGCGGGGCTCAAACCCACAAACTGTGAGATCATGCCCCGAGCCAAAGTTGGACCCTTCACTGACTGAGCCACCCAGGTGCCCCAATTCTGAGTTAATTTTTGTGAAGAGTGTCAGGTCTGGGTCTAGATTCATTCTTTTGCGTGTGGATGCGGTTTTCTAGCAACATTTGTTGAAAAGACTACCTTCGCTCCATTCAGTTGTCTTTGCCCTTTCGTCAAAGACAAGGTGACTATACTTATGTGGGTCTACTTTTGGCCAATGTGCTGATTTATACACACTGTAAAATGATTATTACCATCAAGTTAATTCACACATCCATCACCTCCCAGGTAAACTTTTATTTGTACGTGTGCATGAACAACGCTTAAGATCTACTCTTAGCAGAGGTGCCTGGGTGGCTCAAGTCAGTTAAACTTCTGACTTTGGCTCAGGTCATGATCTCACGGTTCATGAGTTCGAGCCCCACATCAGGCTCCGTGCTGGTAAGTGCAGAGCCTGTATGGGATGGTCTCTTTCTCCCTCTCTCTCTGCCCCTCCCCAATCATGCGTTTTTCTCTCTCAAAATTAAAAAAAGGATTTACCCTTAGCAAACTTCAAGTATACCGTACAATATTATCAACTATACTCACATGTCATACCTGTTTCTTCTTCTGAAGTACCTTTAAAAAGGCTTGAATAAAGGTGTAGTATTTACTTTCTTTAGATGGGAAACCATCTAGATTTATAAAAAGATTTCCAACCTCTCCAGAAACCTCAAATGTAAGTTAGAGCAAGGAGTCTGGTAAAGGGCCTTGGCAAAGATGAAAAAGTATCTACAGAAAAGGTATGGGGAGACTTAATATTAGTGCGGGTACAGACTTACGGATACTTTTTATGAAAAATGCAAAGGCTTCTGAAAAGCAGTATGGATACACACACACACACACGCACACACACACACACACACACACACGTACATTTGACCCAGAGTGGCCTCCTCTCTCTGGGGATCACAGAACAAGTAGGGTGCCTTCCCAACCTCTCGGTCAACCCATACAGTAGACGAGATTACGACGGCCCCGTCAAGACAATTTTCCAGAGGAACTGTTCCCCTGCCCTCATTGCAGACAAGGATAAAGAGTCATTCACCACAAGGCCCTGGGTGAGGCCCAGCAAATTCACTGTGACAAACAGGGAGCCCCACACAGATGCCCTTCTGAGGGTGGGTCACCAACACAGCCCTAGGGAAAGGCATGGGTCATGCTGAATGGTGACAATGTGGTGGCCAAGGAGTTATAATCGAATGACCCAAGAATCGTTTTCAGAGCCTTTATCAAAAAACCATAAAGGATGTGCTTCTTGGGGGTAATACGGGAGGAAGAGCCATATAACCTTGAAAATTCTGTTTTAGTTTCAATTTCTCTTTTTACACTTCATTCTCTTAACACCCAACAATCTCAAGGCGGGACTTGCGCATCACACTTTAACAAACACACAGAAACAAAAGGAACCGCTCTCACTGCGGGATGTGACAAACATGGGGAGACCAGGGAGCCCTCTGCTCCGAGGGGGAGGGCAGGCCTGCAGGGTCGGGAAGTTTCTGCGGGAGAATTCCCTTCCTAACAAGTGAAACTCCTTGAGCAGTCTTCTGTCCTTACAGAGGCCTACCACCTTCTGTAACTTTTTTCCAGGTCAAGTGAGCTTCTTCGGGAAAGAAAAGAACGATTCAACAATAATGAGGGAGTGATTGGAGACGAATTAGCACATGTAAAACCTTAAGAAAGCCCCCAAGGGGCACCTGGCTGGCTCTGCATTTCCGTCCAGGCCAATGGCTCACAGCTCGTTAGCGTTGGGCTCTGTGCTAACGGCAGGGAGCCTGTTTGGGCTTCCCCGTCTCCCTCTTTCTCTGCCCCACCCCCGCTCGCCATGTATCTCTCTCTCTCAAAGTAATAAAACATTTAAAAAGAAGAAAGAAGGGGCTCCTGGTGGCTCAGTCGGTTGAGGGTCTGACTTCGGCTCAGGTCGTGATCTCATGGCTCTTGAGTTCAAGCCCCACATCGGGCTCTGTGCTGACAGCTCAGAACCTGGAGCCTGTTCCAGATTCTGTGTCTCCCTCTCTCTCTGACCGTCCCCTGTTCATGCTCTTTCTCTGTCTCAACAATAAATAAACGTCAAAAAAAGGAAAAAAGAAAAAGAAAAAAGGAAAGCACCGAGAATTTGTTTTTAATTAAAAACTGAAGATCATTTACAGTTCTAGAACACACCACCGCCGAGACCGGTCGCTACACTCCGTCCCACGTGCTCAGGGCCTGGCTGGCGGTGCCGTCACCCGCACCAGCAGACGCCGTGCTAGGTTCCGGCTGACACGGAGGCTGCGTCGGGCCTCGAGCCGCTCCACCCAGAGATGGTGGGAAGCAGGCCGTGGAGACAGGCGCACCAGACACGGCAGAGGGGGTCCCCAGGAGCGTCCTGAAGTGCCGAGGGCACGGGCGGCCCTCTCAGCAGCACGATGCCCTCGGGACCGAGCCCGGAGCCGCTGGACGGTGAGCCGGTCATGCGGGGACTGCAGCGAGGTCATACGTGTTAGGAGCGCACGTGCCTACAGAAGGCTCGGAGGGAGAAGGGAGCTGTGCGCTGACCCGACTTGTGCCTCGAAGGCCTCTGCTGACACAATGCAGTGGGGACAGGTCCCGGGCGCCGCCAACGTTGGTCCGGCTCACAGCCAGCGGGTCCCCAGGCCCGGTCCTCCAGGCCTGACCACGGGCGCTTCCGTCTGCCTCAAGACAGGGTTTTCTCGTGTTGCTCGGGCGTTTAAAGCAAAAAATGGGGGCGCCTGGGCGGCCCAGTCGGCTGAGGCCAGGAGCTCCCGGTCTGGTTCACGAGCTCGAGCCCCACACACAAAGCCCGTTGCAGATCTTCTGTCCCTTTCTCTCTCTGTCCCTTCCCGGCTCATGCTGTCTCTTTCAAAAATAAACAAAACATAAAATAAGCACAAAAAAAACGAAGGTCACCAGCAGAGGTCCAGACACCAGAGCAGGCCTCGCTGCTTATCACCCGCTGGCTTTGCAAACGCAGAACAAGCACTTGCTGGAAGACACAGATCTCACGGGTCTCTTCTCGCAGTTTTCGGAGAGTCTGTCTGAATACCTTTAGGCAGACCAATCAATTCACTAGGGCCTGTCACAGAGAAGGAAGTCCCAGCCAGTGTCGAGATTCCTAAATCTAAATAACTAGACATTCTTCTAGTTTTAAAAAAAATCACAGACCAAATATGGGAGTAATCATCTCCTCTCTCTACAGTCCTATTTCTCGACTTTTATTTTTGGTTTCCTAGGCTTCAGCAAAACAACGTGGTCGCTACCAACTTACATTCGGAGAACCCGTCACCGAACAGAGCAGGGCTGCCTCACCGACACCCACCGAGCGGAGAATCTCCGAAGAATCACGCGCCCTGGCTCACGTGGCGCAGTCATGCTGTCCGCACGGTAAGCAGAGGAGAGGTAGCCACCGAGGGGTAGAGGACTGGGCCTCACGTTCCTTTCCTCCCCAGGAGAGGAGACTGGCCTTCAGCAGACCTCCGTGGCTGGGGACCCCGCTCAGGCGGCCGGACAGAACGCCGCCGGCCGGGGGCTCCACCGTTGACTTCTCACGATCCCAGCAGAGGCCACGTCCAAGATCAAGGTGTCAGTGATCTGCCTTCCGGGGAGGGCTCTCGTCCTGGCTTTGCTGTGTCCTCAAAAGTGAGCTCGTTAACCTGAATTACCATCTGTATATACCAGCCGCACTGGGGGTCAGGGCTTCAACATATGAACTTGGGGGACACAGTCCACCGCAGCTATGACTAAGCTATGCTTAGTTCGGACACCTGCTGTGACGGAGCGGCGAGAGTCCGACCGACCCGTCACAGAGAACGGGCTGTTCCCGAGCAGCTCTCCCGTCCCGTTCCGGAACTACCAGGATGTGAGCATTAAGAGACATCTGGAAACGGAGACCAAGGTCTTTCTAAGACACGTGACCTAAGGCCCCAGGCTCGCCCGTCGGGACAGATCCCACTGGGACCGACGTGTGGCTTCACGGCGCCGGTTCACCACCACGCAGGCTGCCCACCCGGGACCGGCTCTCCGGATTAGTTTCGTTTCGCCCACATCCCATGAGCCTGTCCTGAAAGAAGGCAGAGATCCTCTCGGTTTTCTCGACCCCCAGCAATGGAGCCGCCTCGTCGCTCTGGCGCAGAAGACACGGGGTCGCTCCAACAGCCTCCGTCTGCAAAGCATCAGGAGCACATTTTGAGAGCAGCAGCAGCTTTTGAAGAGCTGGTATCTTCCACGACACAGCGCCCCGCCTGGTCTACGCGGCGGTCCCTCACGGCACGGCGCCCCGCCTGGTCTACGCGGCAGCCCTCAAAGGTCTCCGGGAGCTGACAAAGCGGACAGAACCACGACTCCCTGGAGCTGTAATGAGGCAGCTGCACGTTAGGCAACCCCAAGAAGGAATGTGCTTCCTGAAGGCGTCCTGTTCCCCTTCTCACTGAAAGCGGCCGGGCCTCCTCCTACCTGGAGCTCCACGCACTTTTGGTTCCGCACGGACGGTACGTGCACTTGTGCAAACTGCCCAGCAGCCTGGAAGGTCTGGGAGGCACGATCTCTCGCCTCTGTACTTCCAATCCTGGGCCCATGAAGAGGCGCCGCCCCATTAAAGCAAAATCAGACGTTCGGGGGCGGAGCAGGGCAGTGGCGGCAGCGAGGGCGCTGTGGGATCTTCCCGAGTCTTCACCCGAAACAGAACCGCGGACCTAACAGAACGAGGTGACCAGAAGCACTGGCGGGGACGCGGAGCGAACCGGAACTCTCCTGCCCTGCTGATGGGAAAGTCGAATGGCCAGAGGGGTCAGCTGGCGTTCCTTGAAGTCGAGCACCCACTGCCCTGTGGCCCAGCTGTTCCACTTAGAGAAATCAGAGGACGTGCTCGCAGAAGGACTGGCCCGTCGGTGCTCAGGCAGCTCTCTCCACAACAGCCCAAACGGAGGGGACAGCCTCGAACGGGAGGATGGGCGCACAGACTGGGACATGCCTACAAGGGGCACCACCTAGCAGTGAAGGGAAGCCAACTACTGATACCCACGTGGGCGGGGGGGGGGGGGGGGCAAAATAATCACACCGACGAAAAGAAACTCTGGCCACAGACAGTTTATGTTACATGACTCTATTTACACAAAATCCCAAAGAACACAAATTAGTCTACAGCGACGGAGAGCAAACGGAAGGTCTCCGGGGGATGGGGTCAAAGAGGGAAGGATCTCAGAGGGGCGGGGGAGGGGGGGATGACAGGCAGTCCTGGTGAGAGGTTCCCAGGTGAGTCCACAGCCCACTTTACCTTCACACCATTTGCTGCCTGTCGATCAGACCGCCACAAAGCCGCTAAAAAGCACAGCGGTGTGGGGACTCCACAAAGCCAACGTGCGGCAGTGAAGGGCACAGCCCGCCCAGCACAGCCTGTACACCCACGGGGAAAAGCACAGCGGGGCCACTGGGTCCTGACGGGCCCCTGAAAGGACAACCCCAAAGGAAACGGCGGGTGTCCACTGCAAAGCATGGTGGGCCGGCTTGAGGCCGGTGGCTGGAGCAGGGCGGCTGTCCTCCCCCAGTGGTGACAGGTGCAAGGGACCCACTTCAAGAAGGTCGGAGGGCTGGAGCCGTGGAGCCCGAGATCCACCACGGCCGAGCCGGCAGGGACCCGTGTTGTGGGGACACAGCCAGCAGCACAGCACAGGGACAACAGACAGGAAGGAGAGGGACCCAATGCAAGCGGGGCAGGGCCAGAGCCGGGAGAGTGCTGGGAGCCAGCCGCCACATTTTTAGCATTATTCAAGATTCAACAGGGCAGAGAGCTCTGTGGAGTGAGAAAAACGACCTGAACTAAATGTTTAGGAAAATGAGCGACAGGAAAGTGTCGATCCCACGCAGAGCTATTCTCAGAAAAAAGAAAAGGAAAATAAAAGCCTGCTGACAGCGAGAGCACTCCAGACAGACACCACACAGGTCCAAATGTGCGGCTTCAAAGCCTCAAACAACGAGATCCAAGATGGGAGGGCGGCAAATTAGTGCTAGAAAACACCAGAAATAAGGTGACAGAGCTCAAGAAAACTAGAAAGACAAGTACTTTCAGAAATGAGAATCGAGAGCAAATGAAGACAGTAACTAATGCCTTCAGAGATAGGACGTCACCAGCAGGACAACTTTTAATTAAAAAAACAAAGGAAACTTAAAACATAAATGAGATTCAAGAAAAAGAGGAAAAGACCAAGGATGGCTAAACCAGATGTTCCCATCCACAGAACAAGGTCCCCCACCCCCAAAGAAAACCAAGAAAAACAACTCTAAGCCACAATTCAAGGCAAGCTTCCTGAAGTAGCAGATTTGGAAATATACGCGCCAAGAGCTCACCATATTCCTGCAAATTCTGACCGCGGGCAACCAACGTGGGACACAGGGACACAGTCTGACACAGTAAGGACTGGAGAGACAAGAACAAGAAACCCACGCCTTGGACATCTAGGCAAAGAGCACATGACTTATAAGAAGGAACGTAAGACTCGTTAGACTTTTCATGCTGGAAGAAAACAAAATTGGTAGTTTAGATACTCAAGGAAAGAAGATGTGAGCCAAGGATTTCTATCCTACTGCTTTCAAGCATAAAGCAAACAAACAAAGTTCAACGTGGGGAGCTCAGGGAATGTGGTTTCCAAGAGGACACTGACCGAACACTGGTTGTGTGGCCATGAAATGCACAGGAGGAAAACCAGAGGAGGGCAAGATGGGGAGATCTTATCAAGTAATGGCCGGCAACGTACACCCAGCACTGTTTTCACTATAATACACGTTAGTGTTCGTATCCACACACTGCATGTTCAAGTGGAAAAAAGCAAGCTGGTAATTAAGGAATATCTATCCCAGGATCCTCAGTGTAGAAGGAGACACAGACATAATATAGAAGAGTTAAGTACTCTGAAATCCTGAGTTTCTATTGAGAATATCAACATGAACTCAAATATTTTATCTTTAAAATATGTGTACGTGCATGTTTTAGAATTCTGTTCCCTGAAAAGGCCTAGAGGCAAAGACCAACCCCACAGCAATGAGCACCTGAAATACCTTTTTTGCCAGGGGCAACCAGCTGTCTCAGTCAGCAAAGCAGGCAGCTCGTGATCTTGGGGTCATGAGTTCAAGCCCCATATTGGGTGTGGACATTCCTTACCTTGAAAGAAAGGAAGGGAGGGAGGGAGAGAGGGAGAAAGAAAGGAGGGAGGGAAAGAGAGAGAAAGAGAAAAAAGAAAGAGAGGAAGGGAGGGAAAGGAGAGAAAGAAAGGGAGGGAGGGAGAGAGAAAGAAAGAGAGAGAGAGAGAGAGAGAGAGAGAGAGGAAGGGAGGGAAAGAAAGAGAGGGGAGGGGAGGGGAGGGGAGATTCTTAGAGGAACAGCCAATTCCAGATCTGGAGGAGGAAATGTACAGATGGGTCTTGAGTCCCCACACAGCAGACAGCATTGGAGCAGATGACTGGGGGCACATACATGCGTGGTCTGTGTGTGAGCGTGCCAGGGCACGTGGACTGTGCACGAGTGTGCCTGTGGTCTATACGTGTAAACGGGTGTGGTCAGTGCATATGTGTGTACACATGAATATCCAAAGAAATCAAGAGCCAACCGGAAGAACCTCCCTCCTACAGGCCAAAGAAGCTACCATGTGGGTTCAATAAAGATAAAAACCACAATGACCTGAAACCTATCAAGAAGGAATAAGTACACAAGCTCACGACACACGTTATGAAAATATATAAATAAAAAACCTTGATCGGTCGCCCTCTAAAGACGACAGACCAATCATCTTTGCATGTCTGCTGACTTCCCTAAATGAACGTCACCACGGCATAACCAGATAGGCGACAGGAAGCATCTTCTGAAACCACTCCAGCCGATAACTATGGGCAACATCCCAGAGTGTCACCACTTTGGAGCCCGAACGACGAGTGGATCCGGACACTGAGCACCGGCAGCTGCCAACATCAAGAGGGCGACCGCAGCCTGCAGCTGCAAGTGACCGCACGCGACCATCTACCGTTTGCTGAACGTGTGGAACCCGATCCTGATCAAGCCTCTGGGTCCCGCTGCCAACTTGCAGGAAATTCAGAAGACAAAAGAAAATGCCAGACTGTGCCGGTAGAGTGTATGTGGAGAAATCTAGACCGTGGGAAACGACAGGACAAGTGGCCCAGGTTCCTCAACGGGTAAACCTTGTGAGGATCCCAATAAATGGCAGGGGAACCTGTAAATTAAAGAAACTTAAGAAATCTCAAGTTAAAAAAAAAAAGTACACAAGGCCGAATTACCATAAAGAAACACAAGCAAGTCATTTCTATAAAAGTCAGGATTAATTTTGGAGGGAGGGAGGGGCTGTGATTGGAGAACGTGGAGAGCCTTTCTGGGGTGTCCAGCAAAGTTCTAGTTCTCGCCTGGGAATTAACCTTACAGTAATAATTCAAGAAGCTATACATTTGTGTCATTTTCTGTATGTTTTTATGATAAAACAAAGTAGTAAACAAATGAAGGTAAAAGTAAACAATTATATCAAACTTTAACTTGCACAGTGCTTTTAAGAAAAACAGCCAAAGTGGGGCGCCTGGGTGGCTCAGTCGGTTAAGCATCCAACTTTGGCTCAGGTCATGATCTCACGGCTTGTGGGTTCGAGCCCCGCGTCGGGCTCTGTGCTGACAGCTCAGAGCCTGGAGCCTCCTTCGGGTTCTGTGTCTCCCTCTCTCTGCCCTTTCCCCAGCTCACAGTCTGTCTCTCAAAAATAAACAAACGTTAAAAAAAATTAAAACAAAACAAAAAACAGCCAAAGAAATTTTAAAAGGTTTATTTATGCATTTTGCTGTGTAAGTAACTGCTCCCATCAGTGGTCAAGCAGCCAGGACTACGGATGTGCAGGCCTGCCTTGCGCACAGGTGCCCGGGCAGGTAAGACCCAGTCCGCTCTCTCTGCACCGAGGTGTGGGCCCAGCCCTGACTTGCTCTACTCCACAGAGAGGTACAAGTCAACCAGAATATTCTGAGACTGAATCCTGCCAACTGTAAGGTAAATAAACACTTTTAGAATACTTCCAGACTTCCTGTCTGCATTTTAAAACCACTGCTGTATTCATGCCTTATTAAATCCAGTCCTAAAATTTCTGTCCAGATGGTCATAAAACTAATGAGAACAGTGTCCAACCCAATAAAGCATAATGCTGAAATCTCAAATAATGCTCAAATCTCAAATTTGTTCAATGTATTATACATGTAACCACAGGGAACCACAGAATGACCTTCTGATGTACCTTCTGATTTATTTTTCACACCAGTAAGGAAGGGTAAGAAAAGAGTCACTCACGGAAGCTTTTCCAAGAATTAAAATTACTTTGTTCAGTCTTCAGATTGCTTAGCTCCTTCTCTTGCTAATCTGTCAGCTTCTTCATTGCCTATAAATCCCGAATGACCAGGAACATGCATCTGTTAAATAAATTTTGTTTCTTTTATCTTCACTGGTTTTTTACATAAGCAATACACGAGTACACCCTTACTGTAAAAAACGCAACTGTTCCCACTGGCCAGAGTGGGACAGGACTCACCCCCCCCACCCGGACACAGTTCGACAGCACAGCCTGCCTGCCCAGGGCACCTGTGCAATGCAAGCATTTGCAACAATCCCATTCTCATTCTCCACAAACTTGATTTTCCTGTTTGTATTGCTTTCTTTCCCCACTGAATGATGGAACTGGGAGGGCTTTCCCGGCAAAACACATGTATGTACAGACACACAAATATGTATCCAACGCACGTACTTTATTGTCTTTAAATGCTGTCCGAAAGAAGGGATGTACGTATATAACCACTGTTCATATCTAAATGGCTGAAAGGCAAATTTAAACCCCAGTTCACCAAACTGCTCCCAGTGGTCCTGGGGAGGGACGACAGGGTAGGGTTCAGACAATGCTTGTCATTCAACGTGCTCTGTATTGCTTGAACAGATAGTTTTAATAAAAACTATTTATTATAATGTTTATTTTTTTATTTTTATTTTTTATTTTTGAGAGACAGAGAGAGACAGCATGAGTGGGAGAGGGGCAGAGAGGGAGAGAGACCCAGAATATGAAGCAGGCTCTGGGCTCTGAGCTGTCAGCACAGAGCCCGACGCGGGGCTCGTGGGGCTCAAACTCACACGCTGTGAGATGGCGACCTGACCCGAAGTCGGACGCTCAACCAACCAACTGAGCCACCCAGGTGCCCCTAAAAACTATTTATTATAAGAAAAACATTTCCAGGGGCGCCTGGGTGGCTCAGTCGGTTAAGCGTCTGACTTCAGCTCAGGTCATGAAATCGCAGCTTGTGAGTTCGAGCCCAGCGCCAGGCTCTGTGCTGACAGCTCAGAGCCTGGAGCCTGCTTCAGATTCTGTGTCTCCCCCTCTATCTGCCCCGTCCCTGCTCATGCTCTGTGTCTCTCTGTCTCTCGATAGTAAGTAAATATTAAAAAAAAAAAAAAAAATTAAAAGAAAAAGAAGAACATTTCCATGTTGGAAAAGAAGTCATGTTACTAAAGTTTTATCACGCTTTACTTTTTAAAAATTACTCATAAATTAGTTTTATCTTGACATTACGGCTGATTCCCAAGAAGCCAACAGTGACTGTCACAAGTCACTTTAACAGTGGGAGGGGAGGAGAGGGAGCCCAGGCCAGGCACTAGTAAGCACCGCAAAGACAACAGAAAGAATACGGAACATCCGTCTGTAACGCTGCCTGAAGAGTGTGGTCTACACACGATCATACCAAGAATGAGCAGTGTTCCTTTTGTGATGGTCGAGAGTCAAATGTGTTCCAATGTCGAATACGCGCTATGATGTTAATTTCGTGCACAGTTATTTTTACCTCTCAAGTCGTTAAATCACTTACAGAAACCACTGATCTCTCAGTTAACTTAGAACATTTGGTCCTGACGACCAGGTGACAGCACCGGCTCGGAGCACACTCACCCACTGGATGTCCATGCCGTGGGTCAGCTGCTCCAGCGCCACAAAGTCCTCCTTGTTGATCACGTCTTTCCCCGTGCTCGTTTTCCACCCGTTCTTCTTCCAACCTTGAACCCAGTTAGTGATCCCTGTAAGAAGTACACGCTCTCGTCAAGTAAGCTCCGCGAGCTCCAATGTCCCGGTCTCTGCTCCTCCCCCAGATTTCCCTCCTTCACCCGCCCACTCTTCCGCCTGTAACGGTTAAACTAGCGTAGGGCTAACGTGTAGCTTGAGAAATAACAGCTTTGTTCTGACACTGAAGGTTAAGAGATAACAGCCTTGCTTTACTCTTGTAAATTAGGCTTCAAACTCTTGTAAATTAGGCTTCACCAATTAAGGAAACAAAAGTTCAAAGAAAAGAGCATCAGAGGCAGGGTCAGGAGGATCCACTGATTGCGACTTAACGGCTGAAAGTCTAAAATAATCACCTCATCTGGGGTGTTTCTAACTCATCTGGGAACTGTTTCTCTGTTCTGTTCCCAGGTGATGATAAAACGATGTGATCAGCTATAAAAACTCTGTACCCCGGCTGTTCGAGGCCACACGCTGATCAAGAGTGTTGGTCCCGATGGGTCGGCCTTGCCTCTCATCGCAATAAACTTTGTTGTGACTGTCACTGGTACCCTCAGCATTGTTTCAGGAGTCGTGTGGATGCAAGACGCGCAGCGTGTGCAACTGCCACTTGCCCACACGGGCTGTCCTCTGGCCCGGGGCACAGGCCTGGCACGCTCCCCGGCTCAGCCCTGCGCTCAGACTTGTGCTGACCCACAGCTCCCAGCCTAAGAGGCCGCCTTCTCCGCCTCCCCAGCCCCCCACCCCGCGTCCTGAACACGGAATTTCCCGAAGGAGCTGTCAGCACGGCCCCCTGAAAGGTACTTATGCTGTTTACACCCGAAGGACCACGAGAGCAGGGGCACACCGACCCCACTGCCCTGTGCTCGGTGCCTGACAAACACCTTGACTGTGGGCCACACAGCGGAGCAGCAGAACTGGGCTCCAGAACCTCCCCTTTTTCTTGATCTCTGACAAACCAAACGTGGTCCCCACCTCCGTTTGCGTTCTGCCCCGATGCAATCCCTCCTACTGGAGAAGGGAATACCATTTCCCTTTGTGCTTACTAGGACAACACCAGAAGCAGCGCAAGGTAAAAGCTTACCATTTATAGTAAACATACTGTCCGTATACAGAACGAGCTTCTTGATGTTCTGAGCCTTCGCCTGCTCGATGGCTTTGCAGGCTGCCTTGAAGAAACCAGTCAGTCAGCACACCACAGAAACTGTGCGACGCTCAACTTCACTAACGCTCAAAATCACTCCGCCACTTTAACAGTCTTTCTCTTTCTGTGCTAAGTGTAAGGGGTATACTCTTTCTACGAAATAATGCTACACATACAGCTATTTGCACGTTTTTGTGAAAGCACTTCTAGGATTTTTCTGGGAAATCCCTCCCCATTGCAGTTGTTACTAACCACAAACTGAGTTTCTTCTGGACTCTGAGTATCTTACACACACAGCGTGTATGCAGCTCACCGCCACGATGGACTTAACACTTGGTGGGAAACGTGATGACTTACATGAATTTCTGCTCTTTGGTTCGTCTGCCGCCCGGGAAGCCTAATGCCTAAGTTCCTGGTTTCAAAACGATACAGAGGAAGATGAAGTTAATTCTCAAAGTGATTCCATAAGCCTCTCAATGGAGGATAGGCTTGTATATATTTTTTTGACATGTCAAAGCATCATACAAAACACGCCGACAGTACTAACATTTTATGGAAAAGCATCGTGGGATGGTCTAGTAGAGAATCCTGGGCCAGAAGTCAAAAGCAAAGTTTTATTTGTGGCCCTAAAATACATTAGTGCATGGTCTCAGATGAACACTAAGCCCAGACACCCAGTGCAACCCAAGTTCGCCACCTCTTGACAGGGTTCAAAGCTAAAGTGGGATACTAAGGGGAAAGAACTCAGTAGACCACAGATCAAGAGAAATGTCAAGCCTTGTGATCACCGAACAGTTAATCTTACATTATGCCTAACACTGCTGCGGGTACCTGTGAATGACCACACCTGGCATCATCCCGACTCCGCACCTTGTGGAAAACGGGAGGTCACCTCGGAGCCCCCAGGTCTTCGGAAGAGTCATGGGGACGCGCGGGGTTCCAAGTCTGGCGACCTGCCCCTGGGACATCCTTGCCAAAACCACCCCACGGGAGACCTGTGACTCGCCTAGCGGGGGCAGGGAGGTCATGTGGGTATAAGAGGTTGTCGGCGAGACACAGAGACGCATCAGGACTCAGAGCCAAGAAAGGAAGGCTGAGGCCTCCGTCCTGAGCAACGAAGCTGTGTCAGCACCAGCTGCAGCTCGTCATTCCGTCACCTCCGCCAAAGCCGCGCGCCAGGTGGTCACACCCCGGGTCGTTCCCTCACAAGTGCTGGGCCAAGGTTCACTCGGATCTGAAGGCTTGTTTACTCACAAGGGATGGCCCGGTCCCCAGTAAACACCAATTCCCGCACGCGCCCTCCTGCGCCCGTTACTGGAACAGCAGCCGTCGGTGTAGACAACGACAAAGTCTCCTGGAAGAGGGAATTCAGTGGGTGCCACCGGATCAAGAGCACTAAAACCGAGCATCTATTTCACAAACTCACTGAGCTAGCGTCCACAGGCTGAACTGCGAGGGTATTGTTCGATGCGGTCAGTACTTTCTGTCCAGGAAGACGTGATCAGTTCCCGACCTGGCCGCCAGAAGGTCTAGCCCTCTGATAAACGTTGCTCTAATTTTTTTTCTTAGTATATTTGCCTCAAGGAAACTATGGTCTTTATTCTTTCCATCAGGACAGAGGGTCTGATCAACATACCAGTGCTGTAAGGAAGACGGCAGAAAAGGACTGACATGAGGCCACTCTCGGGCCCCAGATGTGACCAGAACATGCTCAGCAGGGCGGTAGGAGGGGTTGAGTTGGCAGGTCTTAAAAAGCAGGGCCATGGGAGCAAACAGAGGCCTGGCTCTGTAAGCTGTTTGTCAAAAGGACTGCAGGCCGGACAAGGCACAGAGGGAGGGAAGAGGAGGGAAGGTGTTAAGTGATAGAACAGCACGCTCCCGACCAGAGCAGGGCCAGGAGTGTGGGGGAGCGTGGGTGCCGGGCGAGGATCCGGGCTCAACTGAATTTGACGCTCTCAACATGACTACCTTCCTGGTCACCGAACTGTTTCAAATGAGAGTACCCATCAGGCACTGTGCCAGGTGCCACCGTACCTTAAGCCGCCGTTAGTACCTTAGAAATGGCCATCCCTCAATCACTCCACAGATACACACTGTGACTGCTGCTGGCAAACAACCCAATCAAGAACGTTTGGTCTTTTTACCTAACTGCAAACTTGATTTACACGGTTTTGTGTTTTTCAAGGTAGGCTCCATACCCAACGTGATGCTTGAACTCACACCCCTAGGTCAAGAACCGCATGCTCTACCGACTGAGCCAGCCAGCCGCTCCGATTTATGCGTTTGTGATACAGGTTAACAAAACATTTTCTACTGGTTTTCCTCGAATTAAATTGTGAGATGGCTTATTCTTGGAGAAAACTTGGAACCACAAATACAGTGATTTATATAAAAATGCTACTTATTCCTATTTTCTGTTCATACGTCTAAAAAACAAAAAGGTGCTCTGTATACCATAAGTCACTAAATATAAACTGGTCCCTGGAGTTAGAGGTAGAGGACAAGGTGAGATCACTTATGTTTTGCAAAGGCTAAACGTCCACGGTGAAGATACTGGTGCTGAAAGAGAGCTCTGTGCAGGCCCTTTCTTATTGAAGAAGCTGAAGCCTTTGCACTTTCTCGTGTGACCTGAAAGCCTGTGTGCACAGAGAATACTGATATTTCAAAAGATTATAATGTTTTTCATTTGTAGGCCACATAACGCTTTTCTAATGAAAGTCCAAAGTCTTAATAATTCTGCAGTTTGATCAACTCTAAAAGAGTAACCTTAGATTTTTAGATAATCTTTTCAGATAAGAATGAAGGTGGTGGCGCCTGGGTGGCTCAGGCGGTTGGGCGTCCGACTTCGGCTCAGGTCGTGATCTCACAGTCTTTGAGTTCAAGCCCCGCGTCAGGCTCTGTGCTGACAGCTCAGAGCCTGGAGCCTGCTTCGGATTCTGTGTCCCTCTCTCGCTCTGCCCCTCCCCCACTCATGTTCTGTCTCTCTCTCTCTCTCTCTCTCTCTCTCTCCCTCTCTTTCAAGAATAAACATTAAAAAAAAAAAACCCTTTTCTTAAAGAATAAAGATGGTAAACGTTAGCTCAAATTTCCCCCATTAAGTGGGAATAGTTTTTACACCTATTTTCATGATTATTACATAAATATTTAAAAATCCAAGAAAAATATACCCATGTAAGAAAAAGTGTCTTTGCTAACTGAAGGCACCGATTCTGTGTTCTGTTTCACGTGCTTCGCACACGGTTCTGCATTTTCATCTCCGTCCAATGGCTCACGGACTCGCTTGTTTGTTTTCACTTGTGATTCTTGTACACGTTCATTTTTCTCTCCTGAAAGATAGAGTCTACTCAAAAACCAGGAAAAAGGGAACACACATAAAATGCTTAAGAATCCAGAAATTCAGTAAGTTCTGTATTATCACCGAATCAGACTTAAATACCCTCTGTACGTAGCCCTATAAAGAGGAACTGGCTTCAGGCAGTCCACACCATCTCAGATTTTGATGGCCTGTGAAATGACTCTGAATTTTCCACGAAAAGCTTGGTAAGGGCGATTTGAAGGCAGGAGCAACATTTCTAGTGTAATAGCAATCTGGTTTTGACAGAGACAGTAGATACCAAAGGTTCTGCATCCTACGGGGATGGCAGGCAGTGTCAAAGTCTGAGGGACTCTCTCCCCAGACAAAGAAAACAAGGACTTAACTTTTGTATGTAAGGTCAGTGGCGTCCATGGTTCCACACCTTACCCCCTACTGTAGACACTCTGACTCCGTCAAGGCCTCCAAGAAAGGTAAGCGGGCATGGGTAACCCGACCTCACATAAACAGATAATGGGACACACTGAGAAAGGGAACAGAAACAAACAGCAGAAGGGACTGAATTCCTCCAGGGCAGTAGCTGCAGAATTTTCTTTCAGGGGAAGGTGAAGTCGGGATTAACCCCGAAGGGATTCTCATACTCTCTCACGTTATGTGGGAGCAGCTTCTCCTACATTATCATTTTACGGAGCGGGAATAGGGGCACAGAAGGAGCAGCTGATTCTATCTCCAAAACAACAACTAAGCCCAACACTACAGAGTTCACTTTAAGCTCTAAACCCCTAAACCAGGGATGGAGAAATGGAGCTCAAATGTTGACTGAACACCTACCACATAAGTACACCAGTCAGGAACAGTTTCCTCAATCTCAAAACACATTAGAATTTTGGGGTGTTCAAAAAAGAAAACCCTGTTAACATCCAAGCCAGGATGTCCTGCCTGGAGTAGCTTCTCCACCCACACCTGTCAGAAGACCGCTAAGGTTATCTAGGCAAAATCTGAGTGAAGTCACCATATAGAGTAACGTTTGGTATTTCCACTCTGCTACATTTGTGTAACCCTGTATTTACCTTAAAAATATACCTCTAGGTACTTTATACACGTAAACCCCAAAACACAAGTACAGGTCAAAGGGTAATCTTGCAGAATTTTAATACTGCTCTAAATATCGATTTTATTTATAGGAAAAGAGGGTTAAGTTGACATGAAAGTTTTTACTTTTTAAGGTTTTTTTTTAAAGGTTTATTTATTTTGAGAGAGAAAGAGAGCACAAGAGGGGGAGAGAGAGGGGGAGAGGGAGGAGGAGGGGGAGGGGGGGAGGGGGAGAGGGAGGGGGGAGAGGGGGAGACAGAGAGAATCCCGAGCAGGTTCCCCATTATCAGCACGGAGCCTGATGTGGGGCTTGAACACACAAACCATGAGATCATGACCTGAGCTGAAGTAAAGAGCCAGACACTCTGCTGACTGAGGCACCCAGGTGCCCCTGGCATGAAAGTTTTTAAAGGATAAGACTGAAGGAAAAAGAGGCCAAGTCAGATAATTTTTTCCTTCACAAAACTGTGTTTTTTTGAGTAAGTTAACCCCAAATCATCTTACAGAAATCGCAGTAACTGGCAAATAGCTCAAAAATCCCAAAATAAAAATATAGGTCACACTAAGGGAAAAATTGGGAAAGAGGCTAACACTTTTGCTTTGCTACAATTTTTGAACACCAAAAATGTTAAATCTCAATTTACATACATCAGTCACTAACTAGGAAGTCTCTGTAAACTTCTAAGAAAGGTGACTCCTAGATATAAAGAAATACCTTTCCCTAGGACTTAGAGGATTTAATGAACAGAAACATATTGGAAAACTGAAGTCTGAATAAATTGCTAATTGGTTAAAACAAAAATGCAGTGAAAAGGAGGTGTTAAGAACACAACTAAGACATGGGGCGCCTGGGTGGCTCAGTCAGTTGAGCATCCGACTTCAGCCCAGGTCATGATCTCGCGGTCCGTGAGTTCGAGCCCCGCGTCAGGCTCTGTGCTGACAGCTCAGAGCCTGGTGCCCATTTCAGATTCTGTGTCTCCCTCTCTCTCTGACCCTCCCCTGTTCATGCTCTGTCTCTCTCTGCCTCAAAAATAAATAAACATAAAAAAAAATTAAAAAAAAAAAAAAGAACACAACTAAGACAAGAGCCATACTTCTGAATTTGGAATAGGACACAGTCTGCATCTGGGCTGCCAGCGGGATTATAACAATGATCACAACACCTAACACTAGGGGCGCCTGGTGGCTCAGTCCGTTCAGCGTCCAACTCCTGGTTTCAGCTCAGGTCATGATCTCACAGTTCACGAGTTCAAGCCCTGCGTCAGCCTCTGCGCTGACAGTGTGGAGCCCATTTGGGATTCTCCCTCTCTCCGTCTCTGTCTCTGTCTCTCTCCCCGCCACCTCTCAAAAATAAATAAATAAATAAACTTAAAAAAAAAAATGTCTGTTGAGTAAAGCTAATGAAACACCACTTTTTCAAAGTCGGTTAAGGTATACAGTTTACCCCTGAACAACCTGGGGGGTTTTAACAGCCTGCGCAGTCGAGAATCTGAGTATAACCATTGACTCCCCAAACACTTAACTACTATTGATAGCCTACTGTTAGCCGAAGTCTTACTGGTAATGTAAATAATCAATTCACACATATTTTGTATATGTCTTATATATTGTATTCTTAAAATAGAATAAGCTAGACAAGAGAAAATGTTATTAAGGAAAATATAACAAATAAACCTATGTAATAAATATAACCAAGTCCACACATAAGCTGACCCACGTGGTTCAAACACGTGTTGTTCAAGGGTTAAGTATATTCTTAAAATTTTGTGCTCTAAGGCAGTCACCCTTAGTCCTGCACACCTGGTGTTCCTTATACTGGGAATTACGCTTCAATTAACTGTACTTTCTGCACTAAAACTGGGGGAAATTCCGATCATGTGACTGTCCTACACAAAAAGGACACACCATACAGGTGCATGCACTGAGACAACCTACGCTCACCACTTTAAAACTGTAGCCCAGGGGCGCCTGGGTGGCGCAGTCGGTTAAGCGTCCGACTTCAGCCAGGTCACGATCTCGCGGTCCGTGAGTTCGAGCCCCGCGTCAGGCTCTGGGCTGATGGCTCGAAGCCTGGAGCCTGTTTCCGATTTTGTGTCTCCCTCTCTCTCTGCCCCTCCCCCGTTCATGCTCTGTCTCTCTCTGTCCCAAAAATAAATAAACGTTGAAAAAAAAAACAAAACTGTAGCCCATTCAATTCGATAACAGAACAAGCATTTTTTTAAAGAGAAAATTAAGTACAGTGAGGACACTGAATGGAGCAGGAGACTGGTGTCCTGGCCTGTTTCTAACTCAGGTACTAACAGAACTCCCTAAGGTAAACTGCTTTCCGCCTGTCTCCTTGTCTGTAAAATGGAAACAAACGATCCTGTCTGCTCCGTTATGAAGGCAGCTACACAGATCAAGTGACGCTGGGCCGTGCAAGGCTTTGATGAAACGCCACCACGATGAGAGCGGCTCACTACCTTCTGGTCCATCCGGGCTTGCAGGCTTTCGGACAAAGGCCCAGGCCTCCTCCTCGGTGGCAAACTTCTTAAATCTGGCAGCAGGAAACCGGTCCACCTGGGCTCTACATTCGCTCCTGGAACAGAGTGCAATGTTACCTCCTTCCTCCCTTACTCATCCTCTTTCTAACGGATTCTGAGGTTAGGAATAGCGTGACAAAAGTCCGTCAGCTCCGTGGGGGCAAACCGTGTGTAGTTTTCTTTCCCGTCCAACACCTCACCCTGTAGTGCTGCGTCCCAGCCAGACGGCACACCAGTCAGGAACAGTTTCCTCAATCTCAAAACACATTAGAATTTTGGGGTGTTCGAAAAAGAAAACCCTGTTAACATTTCATTACGGCAAAAAGGTGAGCCTCTGAGCTGCTTCTACCTCGGTAGCACCGCTGCACAGGTAAACAACTGCGGGCACGCACACACACGGATAATAAACCTTGGTATCCCACGGCGGGGCGAGTCCTGGCCTGGAATCCGAACACCTGCATGCAAGTCCTACCGCATCACTCACTAGCCCCATGAGTTTCCTGACCACGGGAACGACACCTGAAAATAATAAACTCACCCACCTAAAGGGTTGTTACAGGGACCTAAATATCAGTTTATAAGAACTGCTCTTTTTAAAGACACGGGGAAGATTCGATTAGGTACCTTCAGAGTTCCGCTACGTGTAACCACTTGGAAATTGTTTCACTGAAACAAAAAGGAAGGAATAAGCGGAGAGCCCTGGTCACCTTACACTATACGTGGCATCTCTGACAATGCCAACAGACATGGAACGTAAATCGGAGCCTCCGGACGGGACCTGCGAGCCGACGCCGGCGGAGACGGGCCCGGGGCTCCCACCGCGCGGCCGGCGGCGGGCCCCCGCGCGCTGCACCCCAGGCCGAGGGCCGCGAGCTCCGGGTGACAGCCCGACCCCCAGCCGCGCGGTTGCCGGGGGCGCGACTCGGGGCCGCCCACTCACCAGGTCAGGAAGACCCCGGCCTTGCGGCCCCTCTTCACGGCATAGAACATGCCGAGACCGCTGCAGCCGCGGGCGCTGCAGCGCACGGCGGCCAAAACGACTCTGCGCGCAACGGATAGTAACCGGGTCATCACTCACTGCCAGCCATCGCCGAACTTGTTAGCTCCGCGCCTGGCGCTGTCGTCACACACACTCAGCTTCCGGCGGCGGCGCGGGGAGATGACGCGCGTCCCCGCAGAGCCGTAGACGAGGGGCGGGGCCTAGGGGCCTAGCGCCTGGGCTTTTCCGGATCAACTGTCTGACGTCAGAAAGTCGGACGTGGGCGGTCCGGGAGGGGCGGGGCCTACGGAGGTGGATGGGGACTAGGGCGGTGTGGGCTGGGAGAACAATGTGAGGAGCCTAGCAGCGTCTGGGCGGTGTGGGCCGTGCCGACTGGGGGGCGGAGTCTAGGGCGGTACCGCGTGAGGGGCGGGGTCTGGGCTGTGTGTGCGCCGCGGTATGGCGTGAGGGGCGGGGTCTGGGCGGTGTGGGCAGAGCGGTACCTCCTGAGGGGTGGGGCCGCGCAAGGGGAGGAGGGTCTGGGCGGGGTGGGCGGGGCGGTGGTGAGCGAAGGGCGGAGTCTGTGGCGGTAACCGATGAGGGGCGGGGGCGGGCGGGGCGGGGCGGGGCTGAGTGAAAGGCGGGGTCTGAGCCGGGAGGGCGGAGCGGGGCTGAGTGAAGGGCGGGGTCAGGGCCAGGTGGACGGCGTGGGCCACCAGAGGCCCCTCGACATTGCTGTGGCGGACGATCTCTGCTCCCTTGGTGTGTTGTCAGCACTACCCAAACAAAGAGGTGGCTTGCGCTCTACTGCTGCAGTGGCTCGAAACACTGGCACTGCGCGATGAAAAAGCCGAGGCCGGAGGCAGGGCAGCGCCTTCCCTCAGGAGCGCCCCTGGGAAAGGGGGTGGGCCGCCTCCACCCCACCCACGTGGGTGTGTGACCCGCAGGAGTCCTACTCTTAATGCGCGGGGACCCAGGGAGCAAATTTAGCTGAAAAGGCAGTTCGTTAGAATTTTGCCCGATGTCTGACTTTGTTTGGTAAGCAAATCAACTTCTTTGAAAAGTCCAGTCCACTGGCAAGCCTTGCTTTTCTAATTAATTTTAAATGACTTTAATTTTCCTTCGGTGTTCAGTTCGGGAAATCTTAGGAACAGCTAGCGCGCGCTGCCCAATCCCTGAGTATGCAAACTAGAGTAAGGCAAGGTGAGCACCCAGGAACCGCGGAGATGGGCACCTGACCCAGGAGACCACATCGCCCAGCCACCTGTTTGAGAAGTGCGAGCCAGACGGGAGAGTCTGACTGTACCACCCCCCCCCAACCCCGCCCCGGGGGTTGGGGGCGGGGTGGAAAGCCAACACTGTCCATGCACTTGCATCAGGCACAGCGAAGGAAGAAGGAACAGCAAAGGGGAGATAGAGCTTGCTATGGTCAAGGGTGTTCTTGCGTGTGAACTCAGGGAACATCCACTTTAAAAATCTCAACTTCCTTAATTTAAATTTAACTTGGCTGGCACAAGAACAAACACTCAGATCAACGGAACAGAATAGACAACCCAGAAATGGACCCACAAACGTATGGCCAACTAATCTTTGACAAAGCAGGAACGAATATCCAATGGAATAAAGACAGTCTCTTCAGCAAGTGGTGCTGGGAAAACTGGACAGCGACATGCAGAAGAATGAAACTGGACCGCTTTCTTACACCGTACACAAAAATGAACTCAAAATGGATGAAAGACCTCCATGTAAGACAGGAAGCCATCAAAATCCTCGAGGAGAAAGCAGGCAAAAAGCTCTTTGATCTTGGCCACAGCAACTTCTTACTCAACACGTCTCCGGAGGCAAGGGAAACAGAAGCAAAAATGAACTACTGGGACCTTATCAAAATAAAAAGCTTCTGCACAACGAAGGAAACAATCAGCAAAACTACATTGCTACATTCTGCAGCAAAACCTCACATCAGCTCTCGCCCAATGGGGAACTTGAACTCACCAACTGTGAGATTATGACCTGAGCAGAAGTCAGTGGCTTAACTTACTGAGCCACCCAGCCACCTCTAACTGAAAATATTTTTACTGACTGGAGAAGGATGTTTACAAAGTAAACTCTGGGCATCACACAGGCTTGGGATATCCTTGCCCCCCCCCCCCCACTTGGCCCTTCCACGTGCACACCCGCAGGTTTCTAGTAGTTGGGGGTGGTTTTCCAAATCTGCCCCTTCAGCCGGAATAGCTGTAGAAAATGCCCCCATGTAGCCTAAGGAACATGATTATGGAGCTAAGGACATGTTAACTGCAACCTTCCAGAGACAGTGTACTTTTTTTGTTATTTACCTAAAGGTGACCTCTTAGCAAAGTGTAATACCTAAGGATTGTCAGGTCAGCAGGGCTCTGTCAATCAACTTTCCCAACCTCAGGAGGACCTCAGCTAACGGGGGTGAGGTTACTGGTGTGCTGGCACCGTGGAGTGGTGTGGACTTCTGTGGGGCATGTGGTATGAGCACACCGCGGGGGTGGGGGGAAGGGCGAGGGTAGCAATGCAGCGTGTGTGTGCACCTGTCCTCCCCTGTCCCCGACCTGGGTGGTTCACACACACTGATTGCAAATTTCAGCTCTACAGTTTACCAGCTGTATAAACTTGGTGAGTTGCTGAAAGTCTCTGTTCTCTCCTCTGAAACACGGAGATAATGACGCTGTGCGCGGTGGCTGTGAACACAGACAGTGTGCAGCCTCTGACCTGGTGCGATACACCAAGCGTGTTCCCAATGTCACATTAGTTCTTTTCATCCTGTCCATGTTCCGTGAAGATTAATAGGAACACTGGTGCTGCTTTTGATGAAATATATTGAAGATGAGCAAATTATCAGCTTATGATAAAAATCAAGTGTATTTCTGTATTTTAGATATTAATATTTGAGCAGTTACCTTTCATCCCCCTGATAGGTCACGGATGTCTACAGATGATATATTGTTACATAGGAAGAGTGACTTTGAAACTTTCCAGAAGCAGCCAGTGACCTTGCTTCCTTGTATGCATTTGATTTTCACGTTCATCACCGGTTTGCACCTTCATTCATTCCCATGCTCCCCCCTGGCCAACAGGAAATAATGATAAAAACCCTGGCTGCTGTAAGGGGAAGAGATAGACAAAACCTTTTGCTAAATTCAATCCATTAATTTTTGCTCAGCCAGACAGGTCCATAAATTCATTTCACGTGCAAGGACTCCACTGTAACTCTCCTCCTGTCACTTTATTACGAACGCTGGGAGCAGCGGTGTGGAGGGAACAGCCTTGCAGTCTGGGCTCGCTCATCTGCCTGACCTCTAGGCTTTCTGCCTCCAGTGCTGACATCATACATTCCCGCTGCTGGGTCATTTTTAACGGGGCACTTTATGCAACATAGAACTAGTATTTTTTTTTTTTCTTAAAGGACAACAGAGCTTAGCTGTTTAACGGCATCCCCACCCCTACAGTGCTCTGTCCATGACCAGAACTACCCAGGCAGGGTCTCTTGGTCCCTCCAGGAGGAAAACGTCCATACTGTGATTCATTTCCTTCATGCTGCGAGGAGTCTTTCTCAGTTCCTGGTTACTATGTCTCTTGTAATTCCTCTCTATATCGGGTCCTTTGTTACTCGAAGTGTGGTCCCTGGACCAGTCTCATGGGCCTCACCTGCGAACATTAGAAATACAAGATATTGAGCCCCAGCCCCCAGTTTCTGAATCAGAATCTGTATTTTCAAGATGATTTCTTTTTGTTTATGTTTATTCCATCTTCAGAACTTTGTAGAAACACTGATTCTTTTTTTTTTTTTTTTTTTTTTTTTGAGAGAGAGAGAGAGAGAGAGCGCACACACGTGAGCAGGAGAGGGGCAGAGGGAGGAGAAAGAATCTTAAGCAGGCTCCACACTCAGGGCAGAGCCCAACCTGGAGCTTGATCCCACAACCCTGGGATCATGATCTGAGCTGATAAAGAGATGTTCAATCAAGTGAGCCACCCAGGCACCCTGAAACACCAATTGTTAAACCTAGATCGTTTACTTTAATTCATGAGATTCACATCTCAAAAGGAGGGGGAAGAAATCCATATATACAACAAAATCGGAGACTTTATCACTTAACATAAATTTAAAGAATATAATTTTGTCTTTCAGTGATAAATGAAGAATGCGTAGTTGGGGAATTCAGGACATGATATGCTTGGTTTCAGGGAAGCGTATGATTTCTTCTTTAAAATTAAATGGCTGGGGCGCCTGGGTGGCGCAGTCGGTTAAGCGTCCGACTTCAGCCAGGTCACAATCTCGCGGTCCGTGAGTTCGAGCCCCGCGTCGGGCTCTGGGCTGATGGCTCAGAGCCTGGAGCCTGTTTCCAATTCTGTGTCTCCCTCTCTCTCTGCCCCTCCCCCGTTCATGCTCTGTCTCTCTCTGTCCCAAAAAAAAATAAATAAACGTTGAAAAAAAATTTAAAAAAATAAAATTAAATTAAATTAAATTAAATGGCTGAAGGGGTGCCTGGGTGGCTCAGTCAGTTAAGCAACCGACTCTTGGTTTCTGCTCAGGTCAGGATTTCAACATGAGATCGAGCCCCACATCAGGCTCTGTGCTGACAACACAGAGCCTGCTTGGGATTCTCTCTCTCTCTCTCTCTCTCTCTCTCACTGGGCTTCCCCTGCTCTCTCTCAAAAATAAACATTAAAAATTTTTTTGAAATTAAATAGCTGAAGATTTATGTAATTGTGATGTAAAACAGAATTTATATTACAATGTATTGCAATTACATTTTGTTATAATTATATATATTGGTGTCTTTTATGAACCAGTTCTAGCAAGATTCAGATAATTTGAAAGCAACATAAACATATGGAAAAATTTCCACTTGAAATTTTGGATATGGTTTAAAAGTATAATATCTGACAGATTTCCCAGTTATTTAAAAATTTTAATTGTATTTATTTTTATATACTCTGATTATACTTTATAACATCCCTAATTGGTGTTAGGAAGTTTCAACTGGGTGAGCATTAAAGTATAAATACTTACGTTTATCCCAAGTCTTCGGAGAAATTGAAATTCTACATTTATGACTTCTATAGTAAAAATATGGACACTGGGTGTGCCTGGGTGGCTCAGTTAAGCGTCCAACTCTTGGTTTGGGCTCAGGTCATGATCTCAGTTCCTGAGATCAAGCCCCCAGTTGGGCTGACCACACAGAGTCTGCTTGGGATTCTTCCTCTCCCTCTCTCTTTGCCCCTCCCCCCCAAGATAAATAAACTTAAAAATATATGGATACTAGTAAATACATAAAATCTGATTTGTACCCATTAGGATTTTTAGGTGACTCAAGAATTGTATTCATAAAGGGGCACCTGGGTGGCTCAGTCGGGTTAAGTGTCCGACTTCAGTTCAGGTCATGATCTGTGCGCGGTTCACGAGTTGGAGCCCGGCATCGGGCTCTGTGCTGACAGCTCAGAGCCTGGAGTCTTTGTCGGATTCTGTGTCTCCCTCCCTGTCTCTGCCCCCCCCCCCACTCTCTGTCTCTCTCTCTCTCTCAAAAATTAAAAAAAAAATGTATTCATATGTTGTCCTTTGCCAATCATGTGAAATTCTAATGTCGTTGGTCACTCCTAGAGCCCCTCAGGAAAGCGGAAGGTGGGCTGGTACTGGGTGAGAAAAAGCAGGAGCCTGACCTCCAGGAGTCGGTAGGGAGCCCATAGCAAGGTCCCTGGAACTTTCCCACTGAACATGGACAGCAGAGAAGGCCACTTTGTGACCATGACTGGTGAAGACAAGAATAAGGCCCCTCCAAGATCTGAACACACACTGAACGTAAACATTGTCCAAGCTACAAAATACCAAAAAACCCTTTCTCTGGACTCAGAGGAGTGACTGTTGCCTCTCTCTGTTGTAGCTATAGCCTTGCTCTAGTCTGCATTCATTGTACATGAGGTTTTTTTTTTTTTTTAATATTTATTTTTAACAGAGAGAGAAAGAGCATGAGCGGGGGAGGGGCAGAGAGAGAGGGGGACACAGAATCTGAAGCAGGCTCCAGGCTCCTAGCTGTCAGCACAGAGCCCGACGCGGGGCTCAAACTCACAGACCGCGAGATCGTGACCTGGGCTGAAGTCAGATGCTCAACCGACTGGGCCACTCAGGCGCCCCTGTACATGAGGTTTATTAAATTACCCTGCATCCTATAAGGGCACTTTTACCCCAATGTTTATAGCAGCACGCTCAACAATAGCTAAATTATGGAAAGAGCCTAAATGTCCATCAACTGACGAATCGACAAAGAAATTGTGGTTTATATACACAATGGAATACTACTTGGCAATGAGAAAGAATGAAAGATGGCCCTTTAGGGGCGCCTGGGTGGCGCAGTCGGTTAGGCGTCCGACTTCAGCCAGGTCACAATCTCGCGGTCTGTGAGTTCGAGCCCCGCGTCAGGCTCTGGGCTGATGGCTCGGAGCCTGGAGCCTGTAGCCTGTTTCCGATTCTGTGTCTCCCTCTCTCTCTGCCCCTCCCCTGTTCATGCTCTGTCTCTCTCTGTCCCAAAAATAAATAAACGTTGAAAAAAAAAATTAAAAAAAAAAAAAAAGATGGCCCTTTGTAGCAACGTGGATGGAACTGGAGAGTGTTATGCTGAGTGAAGTAAGTCATACAGAGGACAGATTCCATGTTCTCACTCAAATGTGGATCCCGAGAAACTTAACAGAAGACCATGGGGGAGGGGAAGGAAAAAAAATGGTTAGAGAGGGAGGGAGCCAAAGCATAAGAGACTCCTAAAAACTGAGAACAAACTGAGGGTTTATGGGGGGTGGGAGGGAGGGATGGGTGGGGATGGGTATTGAGGAGGGCACCTGTTGGGATGAGCACTGGGTGTTGTATGGAAACCAATTTGACAATAAACATAATAAAAAAAAGAAAAAATAAATAAATTACCCTGCATCCTGACGGCATCTGCCCCGGTACAAATGCCCCCCTCCTTAAGCTTTCTCCCAAATCCCCTAACACAACCCCAATCCTCTAATAAGTCTTTCCTCACATCTTATGAAGTGTCTCACAGCTGCTCAGGATGTGTGTCTCCCTTGCAGCAGAGTGTAATAAGCCACCTTGTTCAATTATAGGAGTGTTCGTGGTGATCTCTGGCTGTAAGCATTGACGTGGACCAACAAAATACCGTCAGGAGAACCCTTCGTGGATTACATACTGCAGACTTTGGTATAACAATATGTTAGGTCAGAAGGGGATATTATAGATCGTAAAATGAAAAGGAACTTATAGCTTAAAAAAAGAAACTTATAAAGCATGAGTGATCAAAACAAGAATTAGATATTTAAAACTTTTTTTCTGAATATGTGCAATACTTGAGTTCTGGTTTTGAAATTTAAAAATGAGGGGAAGTTAACTGTTCAGCTAGCACTTATTTCTATGAATTTTGGTTTTTAAAGTTTATTTATTTTGAGAATTTGAGAAAGAGTGAACATGAGTGGGGAAGGGGCAGAAAGAGAGAGAATCCCAATCAGGCTCTATGCTGTCGGCACAGAGCCCAACACAGAGCTTGATCTCACGAGCTGTGGAATCGTGACCTAAACTGAAACCGAGTCAGACGTGTAACTGACTGAGCCACCCAGGCGCCCATTTCTATGAATTTGGTACTGCTGCATATCTTTGTGGGTGGATAACTCAGAAGGCAGCTAAGTGAATCCACGTAAAGAATTTTGGAGACTGGGCCGCCTGGGGGGCTCGGCCGGTTATACGTCTGACTTCGGCTCAGGTCATGATCTCGTGGTTCATGAGTTCGAGCCCTGTGTCGGGCTCTGTGCTGACGGCTCGGAGCCTGGAGCCTGCTTCGGATTCTGTGTCTCCCCCTCTCTCTGCTCCTCCCCTGCTCATGCTCTCTCTCTCTCAAAACTGAATAAAACATTAAAAAAACGTAGAGAATTTTAGGGGCACCTGGGTGGCTCAGTCGGTTAAGTGACCGACTTCAGGTCAGGTCATGATCTTGCCGTTTCTGAGTTTGAGCCCCGTGTCGGGCTCTGTGCTGACAGCTCAGAGCCTGAAGCTGGTTTAGATTCTGTGCCTCCCTCTCTCTCTCTGCCCCTTCCCCACTCATGCTCTTTCTCTCTCAAAAATAAATAAACATAAAAAAAAAAAAAACTTAGAGAATTTTGGAGAGTTGAAGGTCTTTCCATTGTCTCGATGTAGAGTAGACCATCTCTCTGCTAGTAGCTGAGAGCCACCTTGTTTTGTGTATTCAGAACGATCAGCTGTTAGGATGTCAAAACCCGCAAAGTGAAAATAAGCTCAAACAGCGGACCCAAACTTTCACTGGAGAAACTTCAAAAGATGCCAGAGCGGGACATGAGTCAACTGTGGAATGTAGCAAAGTAGCTGCAAATCCTACTACAGAAATGGTGAATTTTCTTAATTGTAGGTTTTATATCCATATTGAACTGTCCTTTTGAATTTGTTTTCCCATACTGCCAAATAAAGCAAGTAAGTAATCGTATTTATGTGCTGAGGGATCAAGATGCTTATTATAAGAGAAAAGGAGATCTAACTATAGAACCAAGGGTTTCAGAAGGAATGCTGTCCTATTAGAACTGGGCTGGAAATAGCACTATGAACCTGTATCTGTACATGAAAAAGTGATTTAAGATGGGCATCTTTTCTACTTCTGTCCACTGACATGGTTTAAGAGTGTCACTAAATCTCACGTTTGGTTGCCCACCTAAAAAGGCTAATACTCAAGACATGGGTGTTGATTGAAAGGAATGTGAGCTTTACACAGGAGGCCAACCGCCTGGGAAGAAGGTGGCCTCTGGTCCAAAAGCCAACTCTGTGGTTTCTGCCTAGCTAAGAGGGTTTTAAAGGGACAGGGGTCTCCGATGACCGAGTGGGGGCAATGGCCACATTTCCTGCCCCTGTGATTCAGTGGTGCCTTCCATTAGCTTTCAGTGCTTGAGGGCTGTGAGAGTTCCAATGCCTGTTCTGTGACATGTGGGGGCTTCCTGTTCGTTTCCTCAAAAGGACTAAAATTTACAGACACACAAGGAGGATTAGTAAATCATATGACCTTAAGAACACCTATTAAAGATCATGCTAGTTATGAAGATCAAGGTGGCCTCAGGAGGCCCCCCATGATGCACCCTTGTGTCAAGATCCTGGTTTCCAATACCATTCTTCCAGTAAAAGGAACCAAGCTTTCTGGAGAAAAGGTTAACCCCATGTCTGAGACAGAACAGTACGAAATGAGCCTGGGATAGCTCCGTGTGCCAAAAAGCACAGTGCTCGAAGTTTAATAGAGATGATGGGACACAGAAACTCATCTAAAAAGGGGCTAATGTTTTATTGTTATCATTTTTTAAAAAAAAATTTTTTTCAACGTTTATTTATTTTTGGGACAGAGAGAGACAGAGCATGAACGGGCGAGGGGCAGAGAGAGAGGGAGACACAGAATCGGAAACAGGCTCCAGGCTCTGAGCCGTCAGCCCAGAGCCTGACGCGGGGCTCGAACTCCCGGACCGCGAGATCGTGACCTGGCTGAAGTCGGACGCTTAACCGACTGCGCCACCCAGGCGCCCCAATTGTTATCATTTTTTAAATGTTTACTTATTTGAAAGACACACACACACACACACACACACACACACACACACACACGGCAAGTGGGGGAGGGGCAGAGAGAGAGAAGAGAGAGAATCCCAAGCAGGCTCCGCACTGTCAGTGCAGAGCCTGACTAGGGGCTTGATCCCATGAACTGTGAGCTCATGACCTGAGGCAAAATCAAGGACCGACTGAGCCACCCAGGTGCCCCCATAAGAGGGGCTAATGTTTCAAGTCGTTTACAGTTTTGCTGGCCAAAACTGAGTGAGACAACTTGAACATCAAAGCAGAATACTGGCAGAGGTTGGCTGATGAGCAGTCACGAACCCATAATGATGCGCACAAAAGTGGTTGACAAAATAAAAGTGAACAGGAGAGATTACATTTCTGTTATTTGTTAATCAGTCCTGTTGATGTTACTGACTCATTTCCAGTTAAAGAAACCAGTAAACGCACAAATACCAGTTAGTTCCCCAACATAAATATTAGTAAAGTGACCTCTAAGTTTTGAACGTGAGCCTAAAAACACCTATTAAATGTACACATGCAACACTCTATCAGGTTCCAAGGTTTAAAAATTCAGCATATTCCATCAGGGTTATAATAATGTGTTGACTTGAAGGTTCCCTGTGAAACCTACTTAAAAATATACCTAAGAAAAAACTAGGAATATTAAAAGGATAATAAGAGAATACTATGAACCACTCTACCCACAAAAATTCAACAATTTGGTTTTTTAGAGTTTATTTTGAGAGCGAGCAAATGAATGGGGCAGGGGCAGAGAGAGAGGGAGAATCCGAAGCAGGCTCTGCACTGTCAGCACAGAGCCCAGCAAGGGGCTCAGTCTCATGAACTGTGAGGTCATGACCTGAGCCAAAACCAAGAGTCAGAAGCCTAACCGACTGAGCCACTCAGGCGCCTCCATGAATTTAACTATTTACACGAAACGGACAGATTCCTCTAAAAGCACAAACTACCAAATCCAGTCCCATACGAAATAGAAAATTTGAATACCTTTGTAACCACTAAATTCAATTTGTAACATTAAATACTCTGAAAGAAAGAAAAAAAGAAAGAAAGAAAGAAAGAAAGAAAGAAAGAAAGAAAGAAAGAAAGAGAAATCTCCAGGCCCTGATGATTTCACGACAGAATTCAACCAAGTGCTTGAAGAATTAACACTGATTCTTCACAATCTTTTCTGGGAAACAGAAGATGAGGGAATACTTCCCCTTCTCATTTTATGATGCTAGGATTAATTTAATACAAAACCACACAATAACAGTACAAAAAAGAAAACTAGGGATCAATGGTCCTTGTGAACATAGACACACAAAAAGCCCTCAACAAATTATTAGTAAGTGGAACCCAGCAATATTAAAAAGAATGATATTCCACGAACAAGTGGGGTTTTATAACAGAGATTCAAGGCAGCTTCAGTGTTTGGAAATCAGTGAATGTAATCCACCAGATTAACAGGCTAAGAAGAAAAACTCAAAAGATGCTATTAATTGTTGCATGAAAAGAATGTGACACAATCTCACTCAAGATAAAAACTCTAAGGAAAACAGGGATAAAGGGGTTCTTCCTCAACCTGATAAAGAACATCCACAAAAAAGAAACCCTAATGCTAAATTATACTTCTGATGAGACAATGCTTTCCCCCAGATGGGGAACAAGACAATCATGGCCTCTCGCACTACTAATACTCAACAGAGCAGGGGAAACCAGGAAGAACTTCGCTGAATACACTTCCTGTGCTACTCTGGTAGGGCTGCAGAGATGAGAACCAGGCTGGAAAGGCGTGCAGAGTTAAGGAAATGGCAATAGTTCATCCAGTGTTTGGAATGACTGCCCCGATAAGATTAGAGGTGCAGCTAAACTTTTCTTTCTTTCTTGAACAAGTTGACTCTTAATTTTCCAAGGAGATAGTAGCCTTTTTTTTAAAAAGCATTATTGGAAAAACGTACCTAGCTTTCAAACTCTAAGATGAACTCAATTTTAGCTTAGTAAAGGTGGTGGGAAATCTTAGAGATCACCTGGTGTACAGGTGTCAGCAGTTTTCACAGTGCTTGGCCCGTTAAATATGACGGTCAAGGAAACTAGACCTCTAGAGATTAAATTATGTGACCGCGGCCAGACAATTTAGCACAAGTTGTTCCCTGTCTGGAATGTTCTTCCTGGCAAACAGCTCCTACTTCTTCCACATCTTTTTTCAAAAACTTCCCTGACTTCTTAGAGCATGAATCCTTCTTCTCCCCTTGACTCGTTTTACTGTTTGTTACTATCATCTGTCATTACATACTTGGTCTTGCCACTTTATGTTCCGTCTTCCTCACCAAAAGGTAATCTTCCCGAGGGCAAGGATTCAGCGGGTTCTACTAAATCGCTAGCATCTAGTGAAGCATTAGCACAGAGTATAGACATCATAGAGTATTTCTGCATTATGTTTTTCGTTCCTCTCTAGGGCGGGAGGGAAGTGACAGCGTGGCACAACGGGAGGCACTTTTCTAATAAATACTTCTTTGTCGAACCCAGTAGTGATGTGTCATCCCCCAATCTTTCCTCATACGCGATCTCTGCCGGCTTTGAGGTCAGGGCCGGCTGACCCCGGCTGTCCAGCTCCGGCCTGGCTCTGCCCATGGTCCCCCACCGCACCCCGAGCCCTCTGCCCCGCTCGCGTCGGCGCCCGGGGCCCCAGGCTCCCCCCCAGCCCCCGGCTCGCTGCGCTCCGGCCCGCACGAGAGGTGTCCGCGGACGTCCCCAAGTGTCCGCCGCACCAAGCAGTGGGGACGAGGGCTAAATTGTTTAGGGCCGGAAAACCACGTTGACTCGTAAAGCACTTCGTTTCCAAAGAGCTCTAACGAACGTCATCTCATCGGGTTCTCTCCGGGCTGAACTGGCATCCAAGCCTCGGATTCCTTTTCATGGCTTCGGTGGGGAAGTGAGTTTCTTCGGGTTAAATGAGACTTTTTTGAACATCCGCTCTTCGGGGTGGGGTTGCTTTTCTCGGCCCCCGCCTCCCGCCCAGACCCCGGCCCGGCCGCCCGGCCCCCGCCTGGTACGACACGGCGCCTCCAGAGGAGCGTTCCCAACGCGCCGGACCCCACGAGCCTCTTCCTGGGACTCTCTCGGCTTCGACCTTTTCTCGGTGGTTCTTCCGGTTTCTCTCGCGCACTGTTCCCGCCTCTTCCCTTGCGCCGCCGGGATTTGAGGCGCTCTCGCGAGACTTAGGCCTCTTCCTAGACCGGCGCTCTTACCGAGGTATGTTGGCGGCCTTCTCTCCGGCGGACTTTTCCGCCGACTCTGAGGACTACACGTGTCGGAGTCCACCCTGCATCGGCGGGCCCGGCTCACCCGGCGGGGATACGGCCGATTACCCGGGCTGTGCCCCCCGATGGCTTCTGCGGGGTGGAGCGGGGCCGGGACCGGCGGGGGTCTGCGGCTTGGGGCCGCGGACACCTCAGCTAGGGCGCCCTGTGCTTGCAGGAGAAGGCCATGTTCAGTTCGAGCGCGAAGATCGTGAAGCCCAATGGCGAGAAGCCGGACGAGTTCGAGTCTGGCATCTCCCAGGTGAGGGGAGGGCAGGGCCGGAGCCCCGGCGCGTGTTCCCCCCGCCCCCACGCGCGCGTTCCCCTGCCCAACAAGTGTCCGTCATCCTCTGGCAGCAAGTGCCGCCCGCGCTCCGGCACCGGCACCCCCCCACCCCCCGCCACGGCGCGTGTCACCTCGGGTGGAGGTGGGGACGCGTCCGGGAGGAGGCCCCGAGTGTCTGCACGTGGGCGGTGCGGGCGCCCCGCTGAGGGTCGGCTCCGGCTGCTTCTCTCTCCAGGCCCTCCTGGAGCTGGAGATGAACTCCGACCTCAAAGCCCAGCTGAGGGAGCTGAACATCACGGCGGCCAAGGTAAAGGGGGGGTTTATGCCGGGGGTGGGGGTGGCCGTAGGCGGACCGTCCGCGCGGCGCGGTGGCGGGATCTGCCGCCTGGCCCCTTCCCGCGCGCCCCGTGCAGGTGCGGCCGTGCGGGTGGGGGGACTGCCCCAGGTCGTCTTCAAGGTGGCACAGTGTGCGGGGAGGCGCACTGTGGGTCAGAGACCTGGCCGAGCCGGCCGTCCCCGCTCCCTGGTCCTGGAAGGAGCATCTCGCAGAGAAAGTCTGAGGCTTGGCCTTCTTAACGTGGGCGTGTTGGCAGCGAGAACAACGCCCTTCCTTCCCGCTTGTTCCCGGGGCTTCTCTGCTGCAGCGTTTACGGGTCTGCTTTCCAGGCTGCCGGTCTGGACTCTGTGTCTGGGGAAGTTCACTTTTTCAAATTCCCGTCTTTAGTTTAGGAGCTGCAGTGCGTGTGGACGGGGTTGGAGGTTGCGCACGGGACAAGCAGCCTCAGTTCCGGCTGTGCACGTTTACCTCCTGGAGCACAGCGTTGCCCACGCATCCTTGCGTGGGGTTTGTGAGGGAGGGGAGACTGAGGGCTGGCCCTGGCGGTGGGAAAGCGAGGGAGGAGGATTTCTTTAAAATTTTGGTGTGCTAGAGTATTTGACCACGTTCAAGCCGAGTGTTCGCGCTCAGCGCTGGGCTCGGATGGGAAAGATGGGCATGTGAACTTAAGGTCACGCTGGTGTTCTGTGTTCTTCCTTCAGGAGATCGAAGTTGGCGGTGGTCGCAAAGCTATCATCATCTTTGTTCCTGTTCCTCAACTGAAGTCTTTCCAGAAAATCCAAGTCCGGCTCGTGCGTGAGCTGGAGAAAAAGTTCAGTGGGAAGCACGTGGTCTTTATTGCTCAGGTGTGTGTAGTCCTGGGGAATGTTTTGTTTTGGGTATTTTGTTAAAATCACTTGTGTTTCACTTTGTGTTTGCGGTAAACAGATAAGTACGTTTCCGCTGTTAACGTGAAAACGGCTCTCCACGTTTACAACGGCGTGAATGTAGTGCGTTTACGAGGGAATTCTGGACGTGTGGTGGGTCTGAGCCGTGGTTTGTCTGCAGGACAGAATTGAAGCGGGCGGCTGTACGCTTTGGGAGGAAAGCAGATGGTGAGGAATAGTTCCTGGAAAGGGGCCCGTAGTCAAGAAAGGTGGCTGTGTTTTTTTAAGTTCAGATCTGGCCTTGGTGCAAACAGATGTGTGGGGGTGAAGTGCCAGTGACAAATCTAACTAGCGCTGTGGCTCCGCAGGCGTGTTCCTACCGACGGTAGGTGGCGGGCCTGGCATTGTGGCAGGTGTGCAGTATTTTGGGGTTCAAATCAGGAGCGAGGGATCTTTTTTTTCTGGCGCCGTGTGAATATATTCTCTGGATTCTGAATGAATTAATGAGAAATCGGGGAATTCTCAGTAGCTTGTTCGGTGTGGGTGGTTTGACTTTTGCAAACTTTGAATTTATCGTTACTGCCCTTTGCCTTTTGAAGCACTTTGACAGTTGCCAGCTTTCTGCTAACCTGAGGTTTTTCTTTTTCCATGGTAATCTTCACAGAGGAGAATTCTGCCTAAGCCAACTCGAAAAAGCCGTACAAAAAACAAGCAAAAGCGTCCCAGAAGGTGAGTATTTTATCAGCATCGAAAAAGTGTGCTGTAAACCCCTTACGAACAACTCCTTATCTGCTCGATTGTTTGTACTAAGAGTTTTGGTAGGTTGCTTTTTTATTTTAGTTTTTATTTTATTGATTTAAAATTTTTTTAGACATTTATTTACTATTGAGAGAGAGACACACAGCGTGAGCAGGGGAGGGGGCGGAGAGAGAGGCAGACACAGAATCCGACGCAGGCTCCAGGCTCTGAGCTGTCGGCACAGAGCCCGACGCGGGGCTCGAACTCACAAACTGCGAGATCGTGACCTGAGCCGAAGTCGGTCGCCTAACCAACTGAGCCACCCCGGCGCCCCGTGTATAAATGTTTTAAAATGAATTCTAGAGTAAGAATTACATGTTTACATAGGTAGAATGAATAGGTCATTGCTTTCAGAAAAGAGGGTTTTCTCCAATTCTTTGGGTAAAGGACAGGAACAGTGAGGGGATCCTCAGTGTAGAGCTGTGGGATCAAGCACACTGGAAGTAGCGGAGGGGGGCTGAGATGGGTCTTTACTTTTTATTTTTGCAGTGAATTAAGGCTAAGAAATTAGGCATATTTTTCTGTTGCTGACATCACAGATTAAAAGTGTTGCTGCGGTTATAGATGCTCACGAACGGTGTTCTTTAAACTTGATTGGCTTAGGGTTTTCTGGCCTAAACTCAGATTGAGAGTTGTTGGCTCCTTGATCTGGGCCTTTTGGTGTGTTGTTGAAGTCTCGTTTCACAGAGTTGGATTATTGAAGCCCTGCAGGCCCTGCCCTGGGGACCATTTGGGAAACTCCTCTGGTACCTGTCTGACCTCCAGGTGAAGTCGGTACTGTGCCTCGTGTCTTTATTTCTAAAGGGATAAGGAGAACGGACTCTTTTCAGCCACACCAGTAATGCTGGGCTGTTTTTAACTTCATCTTGTTTGTAAAACCACTTGAACAAGGGATGGGACTCGAGTCTTACAGGCAGATACTTGCTCCTGTGGGAGAGGAGTGGGGAAGGGAAGGGCTGGGGCCACACTTTCTGGAACTTGCATCTTGGGCTTCAGTACTTTGAGCCTGATCCTGAGCAGTTGGAGTAACATAAGGATTCAGGGAATTTTTGGTGTTCTGGGTAGTTTGTGACCCCGAGATCAGACACGCGGGGTGGTGGAGAGCACGCGGGCCGTGAGAGCCCGCGTCGGTACTGGGAGTGTGAGAACGAAGCCTTCGCTCTGAGGGCAGCTGCAGGACTGACCCTCACCCACAGCTCTGGCCGTCCCCCCTCCCAGACGTGTGTTTCCACCTCGGCTCCGGGGACGACGACTTCACCACGTCCCTGGTGACCTGCCCCCCACACGTGGGGCCTTCTGTGCTCCTGCGCTAAGCCCTAGGCGGCCGGCCGCGGCCCTTCACCGCTTGGTTCCATGGTTCTTCTCCTTCAGTACTCGTCTTTCTCCCGTACACGTGAGGTCCTGAGACTCACTTCTTTTTGTTTTTGTTCTTGTTTCTAATCTATAGCAGGGTTTCCATTACTGCTCTGAGCCTGTTCCGTTCCTGGGGCTTGGGATGGTCAAGGTTGCATCCCCGTCCCTCCCCGTTGTAATAGACCGTGTTGGAGTCAGAAGATGCGCGGCCGCTGTGATTCCATTCTGATTTATGCTTTAAAGGGGGAGGGTAGACACTTGTCCGTGTTCGTGTTCTTCCTCGTACTGTGGGAAAAGCTTAACTGGGGCGGCGTCCTTGTCATTTGCTTTCTGAGAGGTGATGCAGGATTTGGGAAGTGGCTTTCCCTTGAGCCTGCCGTCCGTGGCCGTGGAACAGGAAGCCCTCGGGAGGCATCCGGGAGCCCCTAGAAGGTGTGACGTGTGCGTAGGAACTGAAAGCTCTGAAGCACAGATGAGGGGAATGCGGTCTCGGACCTGCTGGGGGCGAGGGGACCTGATGGGCTCCGTGACACAGGTGCCTCTAAACCTGAGGGCCGCCCCTTCTTCTCTCATCCCAGTATCCCGTTAGCGCTTGGGGTTCGGAATCAGTTGAACCTCCTCGTCAAGCGGCCACGTGGGTCGTGGACTTGATGCAGTGTCAGGGACGCGAGAGGGACGATCGCGGAGGCGTGCGTGGTGGGATGAGAGTGGGGGCGTAGGAGCTGGGGACCGAGGTGCCCCATCCCGTCCCAGGGAACCAGGAGGAGCTTCGGAGGTCATGGCGAGCTCTTGCAGGATCTTGTGTTAGGAAGTTACGTGGTCACAGGAATTTGTAGATAATTTGACAACTTCGGAGAAGGATGGCTTTGCAGAAGAGCGAGTGGTTAAGAGGTTACGGAGGTGTTCCGTCGAAACCGTGCCCGAAAATACACCTACAGCTGTGTGTAAAAGTGAAAGTCCTCCCTGCCTTCCCCCTCCCTGGAGATGATCACCGGGAGTGGCGTGTGTGGTTTATAAGGCGTCACGTTGAACTCCCCCTAAGCTTTGAAGGAAAGCCGTAGGTGTTCGTCGCCCTGTCTAGTTTGGCACCGGCCCTGGCGACGGATTAGATGTAAGTCATCCGTTGGAAACCCAGTGGTAACTTGGTTTAGGGGCCTGGGATTTGCCTTTTACGTTTTTGACTTGGAAGGGGCTCACAGGAGGGCAGGCCTTCATAGATTCCAGGTTTCTCACTTCCGTCGTTCTGTTCTTTCAGCCGCACGTTGACCGCCGTGCACGACGCGATCCTGGAGGACTTGGTTTTCCCGAGCGAGATTGTGGGCAAGAGAATCCGTGTGAAACTGGACGGCAGCCGGCTCATAAAGGTTCATTTGGATAAAGCACAGCAGAACAACGTGGAACACAAGGTAATGGGGTGACTGCGTTGCGGGAGGGTCCGGACACAGGGAGGGCAAACGGCACGACCTGTCTCCGGTGTCACCAGAGCCAGTGAGCGTAAACCCAGGGCCAGCTTTTCTCCATCGGAACCTCTGCACGCTTCCCTTTGGATTCCGTGTCGGGTTTTACAGTGGGGGATGTTTTGGAAGTCAAAACTCTAACTTTTAAGTTACTAGGAACATTGGAAGTAAGGTAATTCCCCTCAGCAAGGCTGTGGATCCTTCTGGGGGTGAGATGTGGTGGTGTCAGAATCTGGGAGAACTGTCCCTTCCCTTCATTCCCGGGAAAGCGTGACTGAGGTGGACGGTCCCCGGGCTCCGTCACGGGCTCAGAGCACCTCAGTCGGGCACAGACCGTAGAGCCGTGTCCCTCAGCATCAGAGATGAGCTCGTCCCCAGCGTTGGCAGGCGGGCACGCCCTATGTACCCCTTGTGCCCTGTGCGCCCGGCTGCTGAGGGGGGGGAAGCCATGCAGGGCCCAGTTTCACATAATCGTTAGGCTTTCAGATGAATGTGCATATTTAAGAGTTTTGTGACGAATTCTTTCTTTGCTCGTAGGTGGAAACCTTCTCGGGCGTCTATAAGAAGCTCACGGGCAAGGATGTTAACTTTGAGTTCCCAGAGTTTCAGTTGTAGACAAAACGATTAAATAAAACATTCACAGTGTTCTGCTCTGGGCGTGGTTCTCAGAATTTCGGAGATGTGGATGCATTACCGGTAGCTTCCTGCACAGGCTGGAAGATTCTGAACAGAGAGGGTGTCTGTGGGCTGTTCGGGGGAACGGGATGCAAGCGAGGGGTGTACCTGGAGTCGGGGATGTTGGAGGGGGCGGGACCACGTGAAATCGCCCCAAATGGCCAAGTATTGGCGCTTTGACAAGTTCATCCCAAAGATCCACGGGAACTGGAGCGCAAGTAGTCGGGGTGACGGTACGTCCTAGTCCCGCCGAGGTGCTCTACTCGGGTACCGTGTCTCCTGGAAAGTCCACCTCAAAGTTGAACTTCAGGGGCCCCCCGGCGGGGGTGGGGTGGGCTCAGTCAGTGAAGTGTCTGACTCTTGATTTTGGTTCAGGTCATGATCTCACGGTTGTGGGATCAAGCCCCACATTGGGCTCTGCACTGACTGTGGAGTCTGCTTGGGGTTTATTCTCTCTCTCTCTCTCTCTCTCTCTCTCTCTCTCAAAAATAAACATTTAAAGAAAACCACATATGCAAGTTTACCATCTTATCCTTTGTGAGGGCACAGTTCAGTGGTCTCAGGTGCATACGCTGCTGTGAATGTGGGATCCTGTGAGAACTGAGACCGCCCGTTAAGCGGCCCCCTGCTCCCCTTCCTGCGGAATCAGTTGTCGCGCACAGATTCGCGGTCCGGTCCGTCTTCCGCGCGACGGTCCGGTGTCCCTCTGGTGAGAAGTTTGGGGGGGGGGGGCAAAGCAGCAGGGGCCCCAGCTGTGCCAGCACTCTCCCAGGTGGCTGGGGGAGGGGTAGGTGTCGAGTTCTGGGACACACGATTGCTAAGCCTCACAACTGCCTCTCAGAGCCGCCCCTCTTCACTGGGGGGAAGAAACATCCTTGGAGGCAGCCCCAAGTGACCTCTTGCACCAAATTAGACCTGCAAAGAGATTTCGATCCCAGCTACACCGTGAGGCGAGCTGGTGGTAGTTCCCCATTTTGCAAGATGAGGGTCGAGGCCATCCCAGACAGGCTGTTTGGGCTGTTTTAGGGAGGGCTCCCCTTGGTGCTGCCCCAGCTCGGCGGCTCAAGCTTTGCTCCCGAGGGGAGGCAGTCGCCCAGAACTCTTCTCGGAGGACCCCATTTGCCGTTTCCTCACTCTACCGTCCCCACCGTGGTAAGCTCAGTGGCTCCCAGTTTGGGGTAAAGTTTGGTTTTCTCAGGCCCCGGATGATGTGCCGCAAGCCCGCCTCGCCCTTCCCTCGCCCTTCCCTGGCGTGAAGCCATCTTGGTTTCCCAGGCTCTGCGTTTTTTTGTGCTGCTCTAGAGCCCCTGCCTAATTGTCTTCGACAACGTTTAGCATATACTTTGGTCTTCAGAAAATACCAGCTGAGGGGCGCCTGGGTGGCTCAGTCGGTTAAGTGCCCAACCAACTTTACCCCAGGTCACCATCTCGCAGTTCGCGAGTTCGAGCCCCACGTGGGGCTCTGCTGACAGCTCTCTCAAAAAATAAACATTTAAAAAATCTTTAAAAAAAAAAAAAAGAGGGGCGCCTGGGTGGCTCAGTCAGTTAAGCGTCCGACTTCAGCTCAGGTCACGATTTCACGGTCTGTGAGTTCGAGCCCCGTGTCGGGCTCTGGGCTGATGGCTCAGAGCCTGGAGCCTGCTTCTGATTCTGTGTCTCCCTCTCTGCCCCTCCCCCATTCATGCTCTGTCTCTCCCTGTCCCAAAAATAAATAAATGTTAAAAAAAAAAAAATTAAAAAAAAAAAAGAAAGAAAATGCCAGATGAATGTAAGGAAGGAAAATTCAGTCTTTGTGGCCATAAACCCAGAAATTAGTGATGAGCTGTAGGTTGATAACATGGTTTTACTTATCACCATAAGAACACAGCATTCTCCGGTGTCGCCACTCAGCCTGTTTTCGTATCTGTAAAATGGGATTTTACTACTTTACAGCACATACCTAAAACAAGATAGTGATGTTTTTTTTTTAAAGAAGTGACCAGTGCCCAGGATTTTAAGTGTGCACTTCATTAAACTGCACGTGTCAGGCCTTTGGGGTCAATGGCCACAGCCCCGTAACCTGGGAGAATACTGCAGTTACAAGTTCCTAGTGATGGGGGTTTTGTGGGTTATATTAAGTGGTTGAATCTTTACATCAGATACCGAGTGGTCATGAAGATTGCTACATTCAGTCTCATTCTGTGGGAAACAAGATTGGTAAACTTTCCAGAAAGCTTCCAGAAATTTTTCTTTTAAACAATTCTGAATCTGTTGGTTTTTCTGATGACAAGTGACATTAAAACAAAATCCATGCCCCAAGAAAATACATTTTAGCACTTTGTGAGAACACAATTGCTTTCGAAACTAGGGTGCGCCAAGGAACAAGTATATTTTAAGGTGGCCGCTGAGAAGCGCTTTCATTTTAGATAACGTGTCACCTGTAAAATCTGCGTACGGTAACAACTTGGAAAAGATTGTTTCTAACACTTTCAAAAACTTCCAAAGACTCAGTTGACTTAGCATTCATTTGTTAGAAACTTAAATATCAAATCATTTCCAATTGCTTTATAAGAACAAAGATTACCCCAATACCAGGAAAGGTGGAAAATTTTGGTGTTGGCAAATGTAGTTGCCCAACTGACGAGGCATAGCCAGTGATGTGTTTCTGTTCACGTCTGTCTTTGGAAAAGCCTTTATCCACATCCAAAAGTATAATGGGATGTCAGCTGTCACCCAGCTTCAGCAGTTGGATGTTTTATCGGTCTTATTTAATCTACTCGCACCCCCCCTTTTTTTTTTTGCTGGGATATTTTTTTATTTTTATCTTTTAATGTTTATTTTTGAGAGAGAGAGACAGAGGGTGAGCAGGGGAGGGGCAGAGAGAGAGGGAGACAGAATCCAAAGCAGGCCCCAGGCCCTGAGCTGTCAGCACAGAGCCCAACTCGGGGCTGGAACTCACGAACCACGAGATCATGACCTGAGCTGAAGTCGGACGCTCAACCGACTGAGCCACCCAGGCGCCCCAGATGTAACTTTCTGAATCTTCCTTTTCCCTTCAGCTTGTGTATTAGTCCAGCCTTTAGTCCCTAATTCCTACAATATGGTAAAAGAACCGATAAAGGTATATGAAGCCGCAAAGTTCCTTAGTGGAACATTTTCAACTTCTTGAGGCGCTGAGATACATAATTTTAGGTCTCTTAATACTACACTTGATACTTACAAACATTTGTGACAGTACAATAAAACCACATCTAATGAAAATAGAGACACTTCAATTATCAGAGATGGTTCTGGTCACAAAGATCGCTCTCACTGCTGGAGAAGCAGTTAGTGCCTTCAGCTCAGTTGGAATGTTCTCGCTGTAATCAAGACAGCAGCAACAGTGGGTGACTGATTATAAGGAAGTTCAGTCTGAATGCCGCTTCCTCCGGCAGTTACATTTTTACTCAGAATTCTATACGGATAAAATCAAGTTCATGGTCTGTAGTGATGTACTTACGTGAGGGGTCTGTTGTACCCAGCACGTTACCCTCTGCTCCCAAAACAGCCTTCCCACCTCCCTGAAGTGGGGCAAAACCCTGTTGGGTCTGTAATCACCACGCGACTGAGCCCGCTATAGCCCACGGCCATGGCCTTGTCACTCCGCTAATTCTATTCATAACCGTTCCCGTTTGGCACGTTGCAAGCCTGGACTGCGGACACGGTGCAGTGAGGGCCCGATGGCAGTGCTGACCACTGGGCCCGTTTTAATCCTTCGGCACAGATCCGTTAGGGACGTCGCCGGGCGGGAGCTGGGGCCTTCCGGGAGCTGCCTCGCTTTTCCGACTTGAGTTCTCGTGTGTAGAGCAGAGGACGGGACCCGGCCTGGCCGAGTCTCCTGGTTCCTCCGATCATAAGGGTCGCTGTCAGAGCACACGACCTGTCAGTCCCCGCTGAGGAGCTGTATGTCCTTTGGAGAGTGACACTTACGCAGACCCGCTGTTTGTTGAAAGGATACATGAAAAAAAGAAAATTAAAAAAAAAAAAAAAAAAAAGAATACATGAGCTGTCTTGTCCTTGAAAACAAATTGGTGATGTTAGTTTTGAAAGGAGTGAGAATCTGTGAAATCAGTCTCCTGAACAAGAAGGGTTTGTTATCTTGCAGGTACTGGGAAGTGAGGTGGCTAAGAGCCCAGTCTGCAACCCTTCAATCCGTGAGCGGAACAAAGGAGAAGTTCTACATTTTATTCTTTTTTTTTTTCTAATTTTTTAAAAAGTGTATTTATTTTTGAGAGGGAGAGGGGGAGAGAGAGAGAGAGAGAGAACGAGTGGAGGAGGGGCAGAGAGAGAGGGAGACGGGAGACACAGAATCCAAAACAGGCTCCAGGCTCCGAGCTGTCAGCACAGAGCCCGACGCGGGGCTCGAACTCACGAACCGCGAGATCATGACCTGAGCCGAAGTCGGACACTTAACGGACTGAGCCACCCAGGTGCCCCAGGCTGCGCAGAGGCCCCTGCTTTTGAGGCCGGTGACACGCGGATCCTCCGGTAGACCCAGGGCACAGAAAAACGAGGCAAGTTACAGCCTCTGCCCACAAGGTCGTCGGTGCGCAGGGCCCGAGGCAGACACGTCTGACGGTCGTGAACCCAGGCGGCCTTGACTTCGCAGTTACTGACGCGCTGTAGGTAAGAAGGCTTGCCTTCCTGGTGGCTCGCGGAGTCCATCCCTTTGGCTTCTGTTGACCCAGGACGAGGTGCACAGGGGCGGCCTGGAGGGACCACGGAAAGACTGAGGACCCCGGCCCAGGAGTCCCCGTGTGGGGTTAGCAGCTTTGACAGCTGCCCCGTGCTGTTCAAGTTCAGGCTGTTCCCGGCCGCTTGAGGCGGCCTCCCCCTCACCGGGCCCGTCGATGGGCCTGATGGTGCGGTTCTGTGGCCGTCCCTCGCCGCTCCTGGGGGGGCTGCTGCGGGAGGCGGGGACCACATCCATCAGGTCTTTCCCTCCTCCCGCAAGGAGCAGGGACGGGTTTGTTGGCGTCGGTCCCTGTGCCGGGGCAGGAGCGTGTGGTCTCGTGGGGCAACCAAGGAGGGAAGGCGGAAGCGAGAATTTGCACGACGGCTACCACATGACGCGTGAGCATCCCCGCGTGTCCGGTGCCTCATTAACTCGATGCCTTGCAGCGACCCTGTGAGGGAGGCGGGGCTTCGCAGAGCCCGGTCCCCGGACCAGCAGCCCCAGCCCTGCTTGGGAACTGGTGAGAAATGGAAGTTCCCGGGTCTCCGCACCGGCCCACTGACTCAGAAGGTCTGGGGTGGGGCCCTGTCTGCGTTTTCAGAGGCCTTCTGGATGGTTCCGGTGCACGCTCACGTTTGAGACCCCCCCCCCCCCCCCGCGATCTCGGGTGCTCTCATGACCTTGGATGCTGTGGTGTGGTCAGAGGTCGTGGTGAGTCGTAGCATCCCTGAGTATGGATAACAGCCCTCGTGCTGGCGAGCGACACTGTGAAGTCAGAGCCGGATGTCCCGGCCCGGTGGGCGCGAGTGTTCCCTGACCGTCTGGGGTCTGTGCCCACCGGTGACCAGTGTGGCTGAGGGGTGGGATACGCAAGCGGAGGGAGGCTTTCAGGGAACTCTGGGGAAACAGAGCCTTTGGGCCTGGGACGGGGGGAGCACGGTGAACGGCCTCACGGACAGCGTCCACGGCCACAGCTGCACGACCGGGTGACTCCAGGGAAAATTCCTGTCCAGAGACAGACAGGCCTGATCCGGCCCTTGTGTGCGGATGGCTCCGCTATCTGTGGGAGATGTAAATAATTCTGGGGAGCCGTGCCAGATTCTCACTGTGACCCACTGCGCGGGGCCAGGCTGCTGGAGGGGTCGGGGTTCACCGGGAGAAGCCCGAGCCCAGGGCCATGACTTGCACGCTTTCGAGAAGAAAACTGAGGGCGGGACGGAAGACAGAGAAGGTCTGGAGGGAGACGTGCCTAGTGATTTCTCATGACTTTTTGGTACTTGTTGGCCAGGCAGGCGTAAACACGATTCCCCATTGAAACTCGGTTCCAATTTACAAGCTACTTGAAGCAGGTACGTTAGTATAATATTACCACCTCTTCTGTAACCAAGAGTGACTCTCAGGTTTTGGCACTTTTTGAAAGAGCCCTTAACAATTCGGGACACAGAACAAAAGGTAAGTGTCCCAGGTCAGTGGTGAGACAGGAGGAGGGTTGCGGGGGGGGGGGGGTGGGCGTGGGACAGGCTCGCTGTCTGCTCGTCCCACGCGGTCTGCAAAGCATGAGCTGGGCAAGGGCTGTCACTCTCCGCCCTGTCTCCTGCGCTCTCGCCACAGTGCCAGCGCCTCGTGGGAGGGCAAGTGCTGAGGACTGAATAGGGGCTGACTCAGGGGTCCTTGCTGGCACCTGGATGCCGCGCCTTCCCCTCAGCTGGCGTTGAGCGTGGGCGAGGGGATGCACCCTCGGGACACCGTATGCCGTCACCCAGGACTGCGGTCTCAGGCCTCCTGTCCGGTGACGCTCGTGGCACCAGGGGCGTCTTTGGGGCGTGGCTCTTCCTTGTGGTGGGGAGTGTCCAGAACACCGTGGGACTCTCGGCAGCATCCCGGCCCCTTCCCCCCAGAAGCCAGCACCGCGCCCCCAACCGCACAGCGTGACGGTATCTCCAGAATGCTGCCAAACGTCCCCGGGCAGGGGTGAAGTCAAGTTGGGCTGTGTTAGTTTGGATTTCAGTTGGTTAAGTTGTTCTGACACCTGTCACCACACGGATGAACCTTGGGGACGTTACGCTCCGTGAAATAAGCCAGTCACAAAAAGACAAATACTGCTTGCTTCCCATTACGTGAGAGTCTTAGAATAGTCAACATCATAGAAAGTCCAGCAGTGGTGGCCAGGGGGCTGAGGTGGGCGTGTGACGGGGCTGTGGCGTTAACGGGTACGGAGGTCCGGTTTCACAAGAGGGAAGGAATCATGGAGGTGGATGGGATGCGTCACGTGACATCTGAATGTATTCAATACCACCGAACTGTATACTGAAGAGTGATTAAGACGGTGAATCGTACGTCGTGTGTGTTTTATCACAAGGACGAGAAAACTTAAAAAAGCAGTTGGGTGTATTTGTGTGGGTTCCCTGCTCTGCTTCTCCATATAATGAATCTTGACGTTGGGCAGACTGGTTCCCCCTACTTCATTCTTCGTTTCCAAATTGTTTTGCCTCTTCTGCCTCCTTTGTCTTCTAGTTCTGGAAGAATCCTGTCTCTGTCTACAAAGCTTCCTGCTGGGATTTCAATAGGAATCGTGTGAAGCCTGTAGATCACTTTGGGGGGAATCCGGCCTCCTTTCTGCGCGGAGCCTTCCCGTCCCGGAGCTCGACGCGCCTCGTGGTTTCTTAAACCTGCTGCGATTTTCCCGGTCGGCGCGTTGTTTCAGCACTTAGGTCCTGCACGTGTTTTGTGAGGTTTCCATCCAGGCATTTCGTTCCTTTGAGCGACTGTAAATGATTTTTAATTTCGGAGTCTACGTGTTCGCTGCTCGCTCGCGGAAGTGCCCCGGGTTTCCGTGTGTTCATGTTGTACTCGGAGCCTTGCTGAGCCCCCTTACCGGTTTTAGGAATTTCTGTAGACTCTCCGGGATTCTCCAAGCAGACACTTCTGTCGTCTGCACAAGGGGCTGTTTGGTGTTTCTTTTCTGACCCGCGTGCCTTTTCTTTCCTTGCCGTGTCTTTTGCCCTGGCCGGGACTCCAGCGCTGCGTTGCAGTGGTCAGAGTGGATGTCCTGCCGTGTCCAGATCTTAGGAGGGAGATGTTCAGTCTTTCCTGAGTATGATGTTATCGTAGGTTTATTTAAACATTGATGCTGCTTTATCAGGTTGAGAAAGCCCCCCCCTTCAGAGAGTTTTTTTTTCATGAAGAGGTGTGTTGAATTTTGTCAAATGCTTTTTCTTGTACCTGTTGATATGATCATGCAATTTTTCCTTGTTAGCTTTTACTACGGTTGATGACACTGCTGGACTTTTGAATATTGACCCAGGCTTACATCCCTGAAACACTCCACTTGGTGACAGTTTATAAATCTTTCTTATGTATTGCTGAATCCTATTTGCCAGCATTTCGTTAAAGATTTTTGCATCTGTATTCGTGAGGGTTATCGGTCTACAGTTTTCTTTCTTTCTTTTTTTCGTACTGTCTTTGTCTGGTTTGGGTATCAGGGTCATGCCAACTTCATAAAATGAATTGGTGAATGCTCCTCCCTCTTCTGTTTTCTGGAAGAGGTATGTAAACTTGGTGTTAATTCTTCTTTACAAGTTTGGTAAAGGGGCGCCTGGGTGGCTCAGTCGGTTGAGCGTCCGATTTTGGCTCAGGTCATGATCTCGCAGTCTGTGGGTTCGAGCCCCAACGTGGGACTCTGTGCTGACAGCTTGGAGTCTGGAGCCTGCTTCGGATTCTGTGTCTCCTCTCTCTGACCCTCCCCCGTTCATGCTCTGTCTCAAAAATAAATAAATGTTAAAAAAAATTAAAAAAAATTAAAGTTTGGTAGAATTCTCGTATGAAATCACCTGGCCTGCCTGGAGTTTCCTTTTTGGGAGTTTTTTAAGTTACAAATTCAGTTCCCTTCATTGTTATGGGGCTGCTAAGTCGTCTATTTCATGCTGGGTCCATTGTGGTAGATCCTGTGTTTCCCTGGAAGTGGCCCATTTGGTCCAGGTTGTGAGATTTATTTATGCTATTAGGTGGTTTTAACAAAGGATCCATTCTTTTTCGTGGATTTTGCGATGTGCATGGAATCTGACAGGTTTTACAAAATTTGTAATCTCTTAAGATTTTTCTTTTCGGTATAAATACAAATGCACCATTGAATGTGGCATTTAAGAAAATGTTTTTAATGTTTATTTATTTTTGAGAGAGAGAGACTAACACAGCACGAGCCGGGGAGGAGCAGAGAGAGAGACGCAGAATCCGAAACAGGCTCCAGGCTCCGAGCTGTCAGCACAGAGCCCAACACGGGGCTCAAACCCACGAACTGTGAGATCATGACCTGAGCCGAAGTCAGACGCTCAACCGACTGAGCCATCCAGGTGCCCCTGAATGTAGCTTTTTATGATCCTAATTTTATGTGTGTATCTCTTTCTTAAAGAAGCACCCCCCCCCCAAGAGTCAGGCTGCGCAGAAGCTGGACCCGCCCAGCCCACCGCACAGAGAGATTCTGGGGGCACATACGAAGCTTCGGTGAGCGCGGTGAGTCTGGGGTCTCGCCGTGGGTTCAGTCTCGACCAGTAGATGAGGTTAATGCTGTGAAGTGAAAGCCCACACGGAGAACGGGAGAGGAAGCGTGTCAGCTGCGCGTGTTTCTGTCTGATGTGACACCAGGTGATAAGGACCACTCAATGCTTTCCTGCATCCCCACCGTCCTCCCGGAAGAGAAGCACAGAACAGACCCAGGACAGTCGGGGTGGCGTCGGGGGTGAAGAGCTGGAAGGACTCTTCGGGGCGGGTCCGTGGTCTGCCGGGAGCCCTGACCTCCGGGAGTTTGCAACGTTCCCACACCCTCCTCGCCGCCCTCCCGCGGGGCAGCTGATGTATTTCAAACAGGAAGCTCTTTGCAGATAAGGCTGCAGCCTGATTTGCCGGGCAGCCTGACAGCCGGGGCCCCGCTCGCCTGGCCTGTGGGGCTCAGCGGCCTCTGTAAATAGCAGCCATGAGGCTCCCGGGTGCAGTGTCCTCGTGGGTCCCCGACCGTCAGGACGCCCCCTTCGCCTAGCGTGCGCTGCAGGTAGGGACACTCTACCGGGTGACCTGGCGGTCTTGGAGGGCAGGACGGGGGTCGCCTGGTCGAGGCGAGGTTCCGGGTACGGCCAGAGATGGGAGAACAGACGGGAATCTGTTCTTAGGTCCCCACAAAGGATGGGGGTGTCACGTGAACCAGGCACTAGAATTCCACCGTTTTGTTAATTCACCAGTTTGTGGTGGAAACTTCCCGGGGATAACTGACGACGACCTAGGGCTGCCGGCTACCAGACGGTTGGGGGAGGCCTTCTCAGCTCCGCACACGTTCAGAGAGGTGGGGCAGCGAGTTTCTGAATCGCCAGTCGCAGCGTGGGGCCGCACGGACAACAGCAGTAACCTGTACCCGTGGCCGGTAGCTCTGTTTTGGGGTTCGGTAATGGGAATGCCAGATGCGTGCAAAGATAGGACCGGAGAAGGTCACTTTCAAGCGCAGAGAGGGTCGCCTGGTACGGAGTGGGGGTTTCTCGTCTCCCGAACTGGATGAGACATGGTGCGACGGGGGCCCTTCCTGGCCTGCTGGCTGTGACAACTTGGAGGCCGAAGTTAGGAGGTGCTTATGAATTTAAAAGGCAAAGTTGGAGAGCCGCCGTGTGTGCGTAACAGGACTTTCCTGGGGGCCAGAGCCGCGCCCGACCTCTCACGGCTACTCTGGTTCATCCACAAGCTTGAGAGGCCCGTGAGTGACGAGAGGAGACAGAGGTCGGAGAACACGACGGGAAAAGCCTCTTACTCTGCGTGTGCCTCTCGGGTGGGCTCTGGGGAAGGACCCCTCATCAGCGTCACCGTCACCATAGGAAGCAACCCCCTCGTGGGGGTGGGGGCCCCAGCGCCCCGGTGCTCCTGGATGTGGTTCTCCGTCTATAAATGGTGGGCCCTAATGTGGATGTTTAATGAAAACGTACCACTGTACGTTTGGCAGATTAAGCCACATTGTTTGCATCGTCTCCTTCATTCTCATAAGGAACGGTGACTGAGAATTCCAAATTGCATCTCCCCTCTGAAACCCTGGCTTCCTTCACTGAAGGGAGGGTGGGAACCTCCTGGTCTCTGGCCGGGAGATAAGGATGTTATTCTTAAAGGAGGCCAGGAGCTTCTGCGTTTACAAACAGAATTCCTCTCCTCCGGGGCGGGCGAGCCAGAACCCTGGGGAAGGGGCTCCCACCCAGGGCCGCCCTGCTCTCTGCCCTGCTGATGCGCCAGCAGCGAGGGCCTCAGGGAGGCGTTCTGGCTTCTGCCGGTTCTGGGCTGTCCCCTCCCTGGGCACCTCCTTGCTGGGCAGGTGGCAAGCAAGCCGCCTCGTGTGAGGGCGATGGGTCGGGCTGAGCAGCGTGGCGGTCTCTTGACACACGCCTTCTATCTGGAGGGGAAGTTTCCAGGTCAGCTGTTGACACCCCAAAACCTAAACCCTGTTTGCCTCCCCACATACCAGCAAATGCCCATTGGCTTCCGCACGAAAGTAGGTGTGGAACAGATGTTTGTCATGACTCTTTTTTTTTGAGAGAGAGAGAGAGAGAGAGACCATGTGCAAGTAGGGGAGGGGCAGGGGGAGCGTGAGAGAGAATCCCAAGCAGGCTCCACACTCAGCAGAGTCCGATTTGGGGCTCGATCCCACGACCCTGGGATCCTGACCTGAGCCCTAAATCAAGAGCTGGACACTCAACCGACTGAGCTGCCCAGAAGCTCGTATCGTGACTTAAAAAAAATTTTTTTGGGGGCACCTGGGTGGCTCAGTCGGTTAAGTGGCCTACTTCAGCTCAGGTCATGATCTCGTGGTTCATGAGTTCAAGCCCCGCGTCGGGCTCTGTGCTGACGGCTCGGAGCCTGGAGCCTGTTTCCGATTCTGTGTCTCCCTCTCTCTCTGACCCTTCCCCGTTCATGCTCCGTCTCTCTCTGTCTCAAAAATAAATAAATGTTTAAAAAAAATTAAAAAAAAATTTTTTTAATGGTTATTTATTTTTGAGAGACAGAGGGCAAGTGGGGGAGGGGCAGAGAGAGGGAGACACAAATCCGAAGCAGGCTCCAGGCTTCCAGCCGTCGGCACAGAGCCCGACGCGGGGTCTGAACCCACAAACCGCGAGATCATGACCTGAGCCGAAGTCAGTAGCTTAACCGACTGAGACACCCAGGCACACCGTGCCTTTTTTAAAATTGAGAGATTATTGACATATAACATTACGTTATCAAACACTGTTCAGAGCTACATCCTGGAAAGAGCCAAAGCCTTTGCTTCTACAGCAGCTAAGATCCTTGCAGTGAAGGACACACTGCAGTGACCGGGCCGGGCTGTCCTTTGTTCAGAAACTGTTAGGGATTCCGGGACCCTGACGGCCGTGTGGCAGACGGACCGCGAGGCCGTGTCCACGCGGGCCCCTTGCTCTGCAGCGGCCGTGTGTCCGAGGGGCTGGCCCTGGGAATCACGTGCGGACGTCAGGCATGGAAAACCCTTGGGGAGCTGGACAGGCAGTAGCAGGAAGAGAGCACCCACTTCTGTGTGTTGTGCTCGTGAACTCCTGTTCGTTCGTTCGTTCGTTCGTTCGTTCACGGATTCTTTCCTTCACTCGGCCAGGGTGCCCTGAGCGCTTTGCCAGCTGCGGGCGTGACCTACTTCCCGACCACGTTGCGGGCTCGGGGCCCCCCGGCCCAGCCGGCAGAGGAGAAGGGAAAGGGCAAAGGTCATCCCTGTGGGCTGTGGGCGACCTCGCACGTCTTCTCCCTCCTGCAGTCGGTCACCTGTGTGAGCGCCACAGGCTGAGCGCCAGCCTCCTGGTCTAGTTGTGGTGCGACGCTGGCCGTTCAGCCTCCCGCGGCCTGGGCCTCGCCACCCTCGTGGCGAGAAGCGAGGTCCCCAGGTGGTTTTGGGAACTAAATAAGATCAACGTGTCTGGGTTAGGTAATAAATGGTGGCTCCTTTCCTCTCTACCAGACATAAACCAACACACAATAAAAGCCACGGCATCGTGATGTAAGCGGGCAGGTGGGCCCACTCTGGTGCTCAGTGGCTGACGGGAGCAGAGGGGACAGGTCAGGTGCGTCAGGAGGCCCCAGGTCCTGACCCCACCGTCCCCACCGACGAGGGGTAACTCTGGGCAGCTGATTTCGTCCCCCATCTGTGGTCCCCTGGCTGGTGGGACGGGAGCAGTGTGCTGACCTCCGTGGGCCTTCTCTTCTCCCCCATCGAGGGACAATCAGCCTCACCCCTACCCTCTACAGTCCACCCCGTGGTCACGCAGAGGGGAGCTGGGGCCTCCCTGCAGGTGTCACGGAGCGCAGGCGGTTTCTGCCTGCGTCCTTTTCATGGAGAAAGCGGCACAGCGTGGGCACGCTAAGGAGGGCACCGGAGTCTCAGCTCAGAGACTCTGGCTTCCTCTGTCTGGAGCCGTCGCGGGCCGCGGGGCCCTCACGCCGCGTGGTGACGGCAGCATCATGCTGTCTTCAGCAAGTGCTTGCCGCGCATGGGCCCAGCCCCTTGCAGACCTCTCGTGCTCCATGGCTCCTCCTCAGGGGGACCTCGGGGGCTCCAGCCTCCCCTGTAAGGTGAGCGCAGGCTGACAACGGAGTTGTGATGCGGCCCGGGCACCGGTCCCGGTGCTGGCCTGCAGCCGGGCGCGTGGCTGTGCCCAAACGCTGTGCCATGTGAACGTAAAAGTCTCGGAGTGGGGGGTGTCTGGATGTCGCCACCAAGCCTTCCCCACCGGCACTTGGGGGAGGGACGCACGGCCAGCTGTGTGCACCCTGCGCCTTCCAGGGTCTGTCCCCGTCCTGCCCCCCCACCCCAGGGACAGATCTCGGTGGTGTAGGTGATAGACTTAGATAATCAATGAGCTGTATCTGCACGTGGCAACGTGGGCGAGCCTAGGGCAGAAGGTCGAGTAAAACAGTCGAGGCTCAGAGGACTATGGTGCCTTATAAAGTCCCAAACCGAGCAAACTGCACAACATATTGTTGAAGAATGCAGGGGCCTACGGTAATGCCAGTTAGGAAACCGCAGGAGACGCACGTTCACGGCCCCAGAGTCAGGCTCCTCAGGGGCTTGGGGTGGTCCTGGGCCCGGGGACTGCGGGGCCACTGTGCTAGGAGAAGTGTGGTACTTTCCATGCGACCGTGCCCCTGCCTCTGTGTGTACCAAGTATCCGCCACAGGGAAGCAGACGTGAGAATCCGCTGTCCGCTGTCGGGATGGAGGTCCGAGCGGGGCCGGCAGGGGAGGCACGGGCGGGCCCACGAGGGAGGGCCCCAAACGCGGGGACAGGCCCGACAGCCACCTGCGCCCTGGCCCCGGGTTCTGAGTTCCCGTCACTGTGTCCCCTTCCCTCTTGCAGGAGTCAGCGTCCCGCACGCGCTCGTGATGAGGAGGGGTCTGGCTCTCCTCGGCCTGGCCTTCCTGTGGCTTCTCCCGTCTGGACGTCCTCAGCAGACGGCGGAAGACGCCTGCTCCCTGCACATCCTCGTCCCGGGCCTCAAAGGTAACCCTGACCGCGGCCTCCCATGCGCGGCCGAGTGCCAGCTCAGGGTCTGACCTCCGTGCGCCTCAGTTTCCCCATCTGCAAAATTAAGGGTTGGACTACATAATGTGCACACTTCCTTTGGCCAAGAGATCCTGTCATTCTGAAGCTACAAGCCACTGCTGACGTGTGGTCCATGCACCCCACACACGTTATCGCAAATGACTTGCAGAGTGAGATCTCATCTGGGCCATTTTTTTATGTTTACTTATTTTTGAGACAGAGAGAGAGACAGAACGTGAGCGGGGGAGGGGCAGAGAGCGAGGGAGACACAGAATCCGAAGCAGGCTCCAGGCTCCGAGCCGTCAGCCCAGAGCCCGACGCGGGGCTCGAACTCGCGGACCGCGAGATCGTGACCTGAGCCAAAGTCGGACGCTCAACCTACTGAGCCGCCCAGGCGCCCCAGCCTCTGGTCCATTTTGCAGATAAGGACATTCAAGGCCCAGGGACATGTAGCAATTTGCCAAACAAACTGGGTCACTCAGGCTACGAAGCCAGTGCTCCTACGCCAGTTCCTGAGAGCTCTAAATTCCTACTTTAAAAAACAAACAAGCAAAACCCCCCAACACTTTTCTCTTGTTGGTTTGCATATAATTTACTCCTGGTGGAGCTTGCCCGGCGGAGCCGGTGGGGGGCGGGCACCAGCACAGGGGAAAGAGTCAGGGCCCTCAGACTGGCATCTTCATTCAGAAAAGGTCCCTGGTTTCTCCGTAGCTCGGGCAAGAGATTCCACAACGTGATTCCCAAGTGGGATCCACCATTCGAGGGCCCCAGTGCAAGATGCAAATGTGGGCTTCTTGTTCAGAGTTATAAAAAGACTTCAAATCAGGGCCAGGGCACATGCCCCACGCGGGGTGGGCGAGCTTGGGCCTCTCGCTCCAGGAGCAAGAGGCAAGGGCGGGAGGGGCCGGCCCACGACTTGCACTGATTGCCTCGCGTGCCCCCGAATTCCATTCTGCTCCCTTCCCACTCGGATGGTGCGCACCCCGGGCCCCAAAGCCTGGTCTCTGCCGGATGGGACTTTTGCGGGAATGCCTACGGCCCTCCCCATGGAGATCGTTGGAGAACATAGACTCACATTTAGGGGCTGTGGACCCGTGACGAGAATGGCTGCCACCAAAGTCAGAGCCAGGTGCCTCCTGAGACCTGTGGGAGGCGAGGCGGTAGGCCCCAGCTCAGCGTGGACCAGGCAGGGGTCCCCGGGGAGCAGGACAGGGTGGGCCTCCTTGCAGGACCCGGATGCCGTGCTCCCAAGGGCCTGTCCTCTAGCAGGTAACAAGACACGTTTCCAGGTCGTGTGGAACCGTGTGGGATGCTTCGGGGCCGCGGAGTGTGTCTTCCAGACGTGCTGGTCAAGCGCAGCCCTGCCCCAGAGTGACCGGCCTGGCCACCCCAAAGGGACAATTCCGTAGAGAACGCCTTCTCACACTCACCGAAGTCCTTATGACCTGGACGTCCCGCTTTTATGTCCAGCCTCATTGAGGTTTAACTGGCAGGTTGTATGTGTTCAAGGGGACGACTGAACACACGGAAACCTCGTGAAGTGACGTCACAGCCACATTCGTTAGCCCGCCGGCCCCTCCCACCGTCCCATGCTGTGTGTGTGTGGGGGGGGGTGGGGCGAGGCCTGGGGGTCTCGTGGTGACCCAGGACCAAGGGGGCAACACGGCCCTGAGCTGGCCGACCCGATGCAGAGAGCCCTCACTCGGCGTCCGGATTTTACCGTTCTGCTGTTTAGCCTGGGCAGCAGGGGGAGGGGAGAGGAGAGAAATCTGTGCCAAAAAAGACCAGATGATTCGGGGCTCGTAAGCGACGCAAGCTCAGGATGCGGCAGACTTTTGTCCCCTGCAACAGGAGCCCCTCCCTCTGCCGTCTGCGGCGGCCGGGCCCCACTCGGTCGGCCCCCCTGCGCGCGGCCTCACGGGGCCCGGATGCTCAGCGGTCCTCGCCGCTGGACGCAGCCCCCTGGTCCGACCTGGCAGAGAGTTGGTGACGCCGCCCCCACACGACGCCCCCGACGGCAGAGAGCGCTCAGCCCCGACGACGACTCTCGGTGGGCTCGGGGGCGTGGTGGCTTCAACGCCCGCCTGTGAGTGGCCCCGGTGACGGGCGACCCGGCCTGCTGCCCTCTCTGGGACGGCCACGAGAGCCAGCTTGGTGCGCGGGCGTCCGTCAGCGGAGGTGAGAATACGGGCGCGATACAGGCCCCGCTCTGAACACGAAACGAGCACGTAAACGATCTCTTCTTTCGTTCTCCACACGTCCCTGAGACCCCACGGGCCGGGCCCGGGGGGAGGGCCGCTACGGGGACATGAACACAGGCCTCCCCTGTCCGTCGCCGGATCCAGACTGGGCTTCAGAACCTTTCCCGACCTGACTCCTGCCGGCCCTTCTGCACCGACTGGTGTTGGCACTTGGGATGAAATGTATCTGCTGTTCAGACCTTAACAATAGCACGTTCGCTGTGCATTTGGAGAGAGAGACGACTCGTTTAAAAAAGGGTTTTTTTTTAATGTGTACTTATTTTTGAGACACACAGAGAGAGAGAGAGAGAGAGAGAGAGAGAGAGAGAGAGAGAGAATGAACAGGGGAGGGCAGAGAGAGAGGGAGACACAGAATCCGAAGCAGGCGCCAGGCTCCGAGCTGTCGGCACAGAGCCTGACGCGGGGCTCAAACTCACGGACCGCGAGATCGTGACCTGAGCCGAAGTCGGACGCTCCACCAACCGAGCCCCCCAGGCGCCCCAGAACGCGTGTAAGTTTTGAGGGGAGAGGTTCCCAGCCACCCCACCTCCTGAGACCAGCAGACAGCAGGCCCTTCGGACCCTGCCGACCGTGACCAGTGCCGCGAAAGCAGCTTTGTTCTTGAGAAGCACATCAAGGGCTCGGCTCCAAGGAGGAGGCCAAGGTCACCAGGAGGCAGTCCTGCCGCCGATGGCTTCTGTGGCCCCCAGCGCTGCCGCTCCCGAGTTTGGGCGAGCACGGCGAGGGGCGGGACGCGGCTTCTCATAGCAACACCCACGCGGCTGGTGTTTTCCGGGACGCAGCGCGTCCTGTCCCCGGAGCTGGAGAGTCCACGCGGCACAGGTGGCGGGGAGGGTCTCGGGCTCTGGGCTCTGGACGGAGCCACAGGGACCACAGAGGAGTTCAGGGCACCTGCCGCCAGTAGTGGCCGCAACACGTCGGCTAATACGGTCGGTTGTCAAGGAAGCAGAATCGTGGGGAGAACGAAGTTTGAGGGACTTTCTAACTATCTGAGAGCGACCAAGAAAACCCATGTTATTAGGAAGACTCATGTTTAATGATGCGTATTAGTCACCTTTCCTGCTTTAGGAAGAGGGGTTTGTGGGACACGAGGGGCCGTTTGGGGCTGTGAGGGTGTGTCGGTGCCTCAGATACTTGCTACGCACGCCGGTCCGACCAGGTTAGACGCAGGCGCGTGAAGCCGCTGGAGAGCGGGCAGAAGTTGTGCCATCAAGGAGTTTCAGGCCAAGGACGTGGCGCGTGACAGCAGATTGCTGCTGCTGCACGTGTGGCGATGGACGCTCGCCCCCGCTGGGACCCTTGCAGTAGCACGCTCGATGTTCTCCCCTGACACGGAGGGTGGATCGGGTAACGGCCCTGGTGGCTTCATGTGGCCCTCAAGCCTGAGGTCTGAGCGCTGGCTTCTCCCCGCCCTCGTGGGCTCCTGTGGACCAGTCTCTCCCGGTCTCCTGGCCCCTCACCTGTGCGGGCGCTGCCCCCCACCCCCGTCTCAGACACCCTTTTCCCTGTTCCTTGCCTGGCAACAGCCCGTCTCAGTTAGAAGTCCTTTCATCAGAGGGGCCTTTTCCAATCGCTCAACTGAATTATGGCTGTTTCAGGTTGAAATCGTTGCCTCATTTTATCTCACTTTATCTTGCATCCCGCGTTGCAAATGACGATTCTCATGTCAACCTGACTCTCGTTCACGCGCAGGAAGCCTTTACAACCTCCCCTCCTCTTGGGTGGCCGCCGCAATTTCCTCTTCATTCTCGATGTTCCGTGCGTCACTCCGACACGGCCAGGTCGTTTCTGCTCGTCTCTCCTGCGTGGTTCTCCGTGGGCGCTTGCCACGTGCTCTTTTACACCTTCCCCTGGTGCCGGGAGGTCCCAGCTGTTAAATCTGCACACTCTCACGGCTCCAGCGTCTGTTCCCCTTTTTCTGGAATTCCTTTAAGGTGGATAGTGGAACTGGTGGGGCATTTCTTCACTCTCAACTTGATAGCTTTATTTTTATTTTTATTTTTTTAAGTCCAAACAAAGCTTTCCAGTTCTTTATCTCTTCGTGTTGCATTGTGAAAAAAAAACAATTCTTCAGCCTCATTTCTTGTTTCAGGAGCTAGCTTGTATCATGGGCCGTTCTGCTTCTCGGCCTTTCTGTAGTGCGATTCCGTTCAAAAATTAATTTCGTGTACAAGATCTAGTTGGTTCTTTTTCAGTGCTTTTTCATTTTGCTCATAGATACTTATTCTCCCATCTTTTTTTATTTTTAAAACCGTTTATTTATTTATTTTGAGAGATAGATAGAGTGTGCGTGGGGGAGAGGCAGAGAGAGAGGGAGACACAGAATCAGAAGCAGGATCCAGGCTCTGAGCTACAGGGGTTCGAACTCATGAACCGCAAGATCATGACCTGAGCCGAAGTCGGACGCTCCACCGACTGAGCCCCCCAGGTGCCCCATGTCTTATTTTGATGAAGATATTCAGTGTGTGATTTGAGAGCAGGCTCTGACTGCCCCAAGAGTTCTGTTCCTCTGCTGTTTCTCTTTCCTGACGTTGGTGTCCCCAAATGTCTGCACGTTCTTGGTGGTGAGTTCATCCTGTTAGTTGGTATTTCCCACTGGTCTCTCAATGTGTCTCCAAGAATTGCTGTTGTAATAATTTCCTCTCTGAAGAAAGACAAACGACTCAGAGATTTAAGGGCCACGCATGTGTGGTAGGCTTATGTCAGCACACCCTTCGCCGGGGGGCTGGCCAGAGCCTTCCTGGCTGTGGCACGAGGTGACGGTGACATGCCAGCTCTGTCTTCTAGTTTTTGTTGGCACTCACTTTGCTTTTCTCTTTGTTTACTTAAATTTTAAAAATATTTTGGCTATTTATTTATTTTGAGAGAGAGAGCACAAGCAAGCAGGGGAGGGGCAGAGAGAGAAGGAGAGAGAGAATCCCAGCAGGCTCTGCAGTCAGCGCAGAGCCCAGTGTGGGGCTCGAACCCACGAACCGTGAGATCATGACCTGAGCCAAAATCAAGAGTCCGACGCTTAACCGACGGGGCCACCCAGGTGCCCTCTCTTCGTTTACTTAAATTTAAATGGAACGTCCCCTCCTTCCAGCCAGATGATCAGTTTTGGGAATCCCGCTGGGGAATGTGTAACCCAGTCAAGCCTCTCCCCACGTGTGAGTGCCTAGGAGAGTCACAGAGGACCAGAGTTACGCAGACGCTGGCGGGCATGGCGCACACCTGGGCAGGTGCCCCGGCCGCAGGCGGCACCCATGTGCTCTCATAGGAGGAACGCCACCCCGATTAGGCGGGCGAGCCATATAAAAATGGCTGGGATGTGGCACGAGGTCCCGGCCCCCGGAGAGAAGAGGCAGCTGGTGAGGGAACTGGGGGTGCAAACTGGAGAGTCAGGTGAGAAGGTGGCCGTCAACGCAGGGGCTACAGACCTACTGAGGACGATGGCTTTAGAAACGGGACGTTATTTGTAACCACATTCAGCTTGTTGTTGGTTTTGGGAAGGGAAATAACATCATCGGATCTGTGTTTTAGGTGTGGGTTGGGGGGGTGGGGGAGGACTGGGGGGACCCTGATGTCCCCCCAACATTGGGACCCTGTCCTCTGCTCCAGCCACGCCTGCACCGCTCCTTCCGGGTGCCTCCGCGTCCTGTGCCCGTCTGTCCTGCATGTCCAGCCTGAGGGCAGTCACCAGGGCCAGTCCGACGGGGACAGAACACGGACAGGACAGGGAGTGGGCCAGTTAGACCTCACAGACCCGGGCGGGGGTTGCGCTTAGCTGATGAGGGACGCAGAAAAGCAGAGGTGACAGCCGGGCCCGGGCTTGCAGTCTGGGAGCATCAGTGTGGCCACCGGAACCAGGAAAGTTGTAGGACGGACTCATCCCTGGGGAAAAGCCATCAGGTCCATTTGTGGCCAGTGTGGGGTCTCAGGAGACTTAACAGCCCATCTCCCTGTTTCAGTTCTGAATGAAATCAGCAACAGATAAAAGAACAGCGGGTGACTGCCACCAGAACATGCCCGGACCCGTGATAAAGGCGGGGGCATGTAGTGTGGGCGGAGAGCGGGACACGTCTGGGGGCGCGCAGAGTGACTGAGAGCAGGACCCACCTTGATAACGAACTGAATCAGGCGGATGTGCCCACCTGGTCACAGGTGCCCGGCCCCCAAGCAGGAGCATGTGCTGTGGGGGTGGAGGTGGCGGGGTGGGGGGCTCGTGCTGAAGGGACCAGGCGGTGCTGACATGGGCACCTGATTATTCTTCCGGGTGCATCAGCCAGGCGCAGGGTGGGTGGCCAGAAGGACACCTGGCCATGGGGGATCCGAGAGACCCCTGGGCCCCTCAAGCGGCCGTGGGGGCGGAGGGGCAGCCGGGCAGTCAGAGAGGGTCTCAGGGAGGGCTGCGCACCAGAGGGCGAGCTGGCCCGGAGGCATGACTGGAGAGAGGGACACACAACATCCCCGGAGGGAAGGCGGGGGGGCGGAGGCAGAGCCCACACAGATTTGGGGCGGGGCAACTTGAGATCTCGGGATGGGGGCCGGGAGGAGGGGTGAAGGCCTGCGGGGGTGGGAGATGGTCAGAATGAGAGATGAAATCTCCTGGGGGCTGGGGTGGGGGAGAGGAGGCCACGGGGCCTGGCTGGTAGCTCAGATACGGTGACAAGCCGTCTGTTGTCAGTCCTCCCCATGTTACACTGCAGCGTGAGCCCAGAACGAGGTCCTAAATGCGGTGACTTCTTCCACAGGGGATGCCGGACAGAAGGGGGACAAAGGTGCACCCGGACGGCCCGGAAGAGTCGGCCCCACGGGAGAGAAAGGTACCCGCCCCTTCCCCCCTCCCTCCCCCAGGTCTGGCCCTTCCGGGCCCCTCAGAGACCTGCCCGAGAGGAAACAGCTGGCGCTCTGGCTCCTGCAGGAGCCACGGGGTGGGGGGTGGGGGGTGGGGAGTAGGGGGGCGGGGATTCAAAAGGAATTCGACACCTTGGAGTGAACCAGGGTGCAAGAGTGCCCCTTCCCACCTAATAGGGTGGTTACGTGCATGGAAATTCGGTCCTGGCCTAGCCCCTCACCAGCGTCCTCTGCAAAATGGGGATCATTTGTGAACATTACACGTATAAGTGCAATTGTGAGACTGTGCAACAGTTATGGAGAAGTGCACGCAGTGATGGAGGTGTGCCAAAAGTTATGGAGGATTCCAAGCAGTTTTGTGGAGGCGTGCGGGCAGTTAAGCAGGCGTGCGAGCAGTGATGGGAACATTTAACCAGATAAGAAGGTGTGTGAGCAGATAAGGAGGCGTGCGAGCAGTGATGGGGGTGTGCAAAGGACCAAGTGGACAGACTTGGCTGGTGTGTGTGGGGCTACACAGTGGCTCCCCCACCTTGGCTAAAAGACCCTAATTGCTGACTCTGCTGCTTCCTTCTTAGTACAGCAGTGTCATTGTCCCTGTCCCCTGGGGGCCGTGCTGAGTCCTACAGGAAATAGATCGTACCCGCGAAGTCGCTGCCCAGTAAACGGGGTAGAGGCGCGTGCCAGCGTATACCCACTCTGCTCTGGGAATTACGCTGCCATCCGTCCAGCTGGTCCCCCAGTCGATCCCGTAACACTGGAGAGCTAGGTGGTTTCCAGTTTTCAAAAAGTTATTACAACAATGCAGATAAAGGCCATTGAGCATATACAGTAAAACCTTGGACCGCGAGTAACTTGTTCTGCGAGTGTTCCACAAGACGAGCAAGCATTTCCAATAAATTTTAACTTGATAAACGAGCGATGTCTTGCAATACGGGCGGTACGTGACACTGGACGTCACGTGATCACGTCCGAGCCAATGGTTCTTGAAACTCGCTTTGATATACGAGCGCTTTGGATTACAAGTGTGATTCTCGGACAAATTATGCTCACAAACCAAGGCTTTACTGTGTATTCAAGCATATGCACTACTTTTTCACTTTTTTGAGGTTGATTTCTGGACATGCTCCTTTTGATGCACGAGTCATGAGTCGGACAGCTGCACACACCTGGGAAGCCCCTGGTCACATTCAAGACCCAGAGTATTTTGGTCACGATGCCTCCATCATCCCTGATGATTTTTATTTCTTGTTTTCTCCTTCGCTCCTAACAAATTAGTTAAAAAAATAAATGAACTATTCTCATAGTTCAAAGTTCAAAGCCTACTCCTTCTCAAAGTTCAAAGAAACTCCGTGCTCCCTGGCACCCTCCCCCCCACTGGGTTGATTTCTCTTTTCAGAGATAGTCCGCGAATCGAATCGGCAAGCACGTGTACGCTCTATTCCTCCCTCCTTTTGTGCAGACGGTTACACTGTACACGTATTGATCTGCATTTCCCTCTTTCACTTAACAATATGTCCCCGAGATCATTCTATGTGGGCACGGACGTGTTTCCCGCCTCCTCCCCCGTGGTGACGTGGGATTCCGCGTGTGGACTCATCCTGCTTCAACTGGGCTCCGTTCCTGGAGGGGGGTTTGCTGCAGAGAATGATCCAGTATGTGTGCTTTTTAAGCGTGTATGAGTACGGCTTGAAGGTGAATTTCTAACAGTGTGATCGCCAGGTCAGCGTGCTCAAGCATTTGACATTTTGGTCGATCTTGCCCTCCCAAAGGATGGAGGCAATGCGCTCTCTCATGGCCAACACAAAGAACCGTCGCCCGACGCCCTCGCTGAGGTGGGGAGGCTGCCAGTCTGACCGTAGGAAGATGCCGCCTTAGGAGGCTTCACTTTGCTTCTCTCATTATGAACGAAGCAGAGTCACTTTTCGTGTATTTAAAAGCCATTTGTATTTCTTTTCTGTTGGTTCTTCCATTGTGTCTTTTTCAGCCTTTAAAAAATGCTTTTGGGTTCTTTTTCTTCTTGATACGCAAGATACTTTTCCTACCTCTGAATATCTCCTCAGAACACGTTTCCTTAGAATACTTCAAAAAGGCTATCCGTGCGTACCTCTCTATGCACTCTTCCCGTTTTCTGGAGCACTCCATCCGTGGAGCAGGAGTGAGGGAGGCAGGAGCCCCTCTCCTGGGGCCCCTGCAGGATGCCAGCCCGGCTGACCCGGAGGAGAGCCGGCCCCGGGGGGCGGGCGGGGCGGGCTCCGTGGTCAGCTTGTGCCTCGCAAAGTGCTTGGGTTGTGACAATCTCAGAACTACAGGGCTTGCTGTTTTTATTTCATTCCCATACTTCTCAGGAAAGTGGGAAGTGCTGTACATGTACCTCTAATTTTATTACTGAACTAGTTATGAAATTTACGCAGTGGTAAGAGGATGTTTCTCTGCTTCTTTGTGGGGACGATTCTATATTGTGCAGCCGGGAAGTGGGCTAGCTCCCCAATCCTAGATGCTCACAAATTCATCTCACGATCCCGTTTCACCGATGTGTTTTCCAAGTCACCGTGTTTGAGCTCAACAGGCAAGTGGCAGTGAAGTCCTGCCTTCATGAAGTAACTGCCTTGTTTCAGCTCTCTCCAACGCACAGCAGTAACAGGTGCTCTGATAGAAGGTTTATGCATACCGGAAGTGAGAAAGTCAGCCATGCTAAAATCACCCAGAGACTGCTACTTATTTTCGGTATGTTTCCTTTTCTCGTGCTTTTTTTTGCTTTGTTGTGATTACGTTGTTCACATAAATTTGCGTGCTGTTTCTTTTCTTTATCTTGAGAGAGAGAGTGAGTGGGACTGGGGCAGAGAGAGAGAGAGAGAGAGAGAGAGAGAGCTACAGAGGAGCTGACAGAGAGGGAGAGAGAGAATCCAAGCAGGCTCCATACTGTCAGCACAGAGCCCGGCGCGAGGCTCGAAACCACAAACCGCGAGCTCATGACCTGAGCTGAAGTCAGATGCTTAACCGACTGAGCCACCCAGGCGCCCCTTCCTCGTTCCTTCCATATTTTTGGTATTCTGGACAAAGACCACGAGCTGATTTTTGATGTTGGCGCGTTTTATAAAGACGGCTGGACCTACAGCAGGTGTCCCTGGGGTGAGGGTTTGTAGTCTCTGGCCTCCTGCAGACACCCCGCGTGCTGACAGCGCGCTCACGGTCTGCGCTGGACGTGGAGAGAGCCGTGGGCGAGCTCGGAAGTGCCAGGCCCGGCTCCCCTGTGGCAAAGCTCCCAGGAAGGATGAGCGCAGCTCCCGGGGCCTCCACAGACCCCCTCCCCCGGCCCCTGCGCAGCACGGGGTGGCAGCCGCTCAGGGCCTGAGGGTCCTCCCACCCTCTTTCCCACCCTCCCCTCCTGTCCGGGAGGGTTTTGGTGGCTCACAGCCACCGCTCGGCACACTCTTCCTGGTGCCCGGTCTCCAACACCTGTAGCTTCCAGAAGGCTCTTCTCTCCCGCGGAGACGCACGCGGACAGCAGCGAGCATTGCAGGAACCGGGGGTCCGGGACGTGTCTGCTCTTAGCGGTCCGGGCACCACCTGGGCGTGGGCAAAGGGACCGCCGCCTTTTTTCATGTCTCGGAATCATTTTTTTCCGTGTAAACATTACTGGACTCCTTGAGAAGTCTCAAAAGTTTATCAGTTTTTATTTTTTTTTATTTTTATTTTTTCAACGTTTTTTTATTTATTTTTGGGACAGAGAGAGACAGAGCATGAACGGGCGAGGGGCAGAGAGAGAGGGAGACACAGAATCGGAAACAGGCTCCAGGCACCGAGCCGTCAGCCCAGAGCCCGACGCGGGGCTCGAACTCCCGGACCGCGAGATCGTGACCTGGCTGAAGTCGGACGCTTAACCGACTGCGCCACCCAGGCGCCCCAAAAGTTCATCAGTTTTTAAATCTCTGTCACACTTTGCGGTGACCGATGCTGCCGTTCTGAGCTTTCACCCGGTTGCCCCGACGCCGGCTTCCTGCCCACAGCACCGCCCTGCAGCTTCCTCAGCTGGGATCTGGCCGTGCCAGGTGGGGCGCCGTCCGGGCCTCAGGGGCGGGGTCCTCCGCCCTTCTCGGGGTGCTCCCGCTTGCACACGTGTCGTCCGCCTGCCTCACGGTGGCTGCTGAGGGTCCCCAGAGCCTCTCTCCGGCACCTGGCCCAACCGCTGCCAGGAGGTTCACGTGCGGAGTCTCGCCCTCAACTTTCCAACCCACTTTCTCATCTGAGGCTCCACAGCCTTGGGTCTCGTGAGTGCTGACGGCACCCTGAGCCTCCTGTCCTCCTGGCTCAGTGTCTGGGCGAGTCCCTCCCCTCCTCTCCGTTCACCACTGCAGGGTGGGTCCCTTGCCCGACCAGGCGAGTCGTTTTCCACAAGTGCGCCACGGCAGGGCTTCCTCCCTTTGGGGAAGTCCCGGGACTGGATGGATCTGTGGTCCCAACGCTGCCTTTGGGGCTCAGCCCCTCCTTCACATCTTGGGCAGATCGCTAGGAGCCGCTGATGGGGGCCTGCTGCTCCCCACAGTGGAGGGAGTGCCCCTCACCCCCGGGGCTGCTGCTGGAAGTGCGGGAGCGACGCTTACATCGCCCTTTGCCTCCGCGGCTGATCCGCCAATCTCTCTCCCTCCCCTTCTCCCCATTCTGTTTTGTTTCACGGCATGTTTAAAATACAACACACTACGTTTCAGCTAAGGTAGAAAATTTTGGACACCACAAAATACGTATGGATAACATGAGATTGTTACATAAAATTTTATTTTAGAGAGAGTGCACGCATCTGCAGAGAAAAGGGGGGCAGAGAGAGAGGGGGTCAGAGGATGCCAAGCCGGCTCCGTGCTGTCAGAGCAGAGCCCGACGCGGGGCTCGAACCCACGAACTGGGAGCTCGTAACCTGAGCCAAAGTCAAGAGCGGGACGCTCAACCGACTGGACCACCCAGGAGTCCCCGGATGAGGTTATCTGGATGAAATTCACGCAGTGAGGTCCTCTGCATTCGGTCAGGTGACCCGCCAAGACGGCTCCACAGTTCTCACATCAGTGCCAGAAGGATGACACAGCCACTTAGGCCAGCGACTCTCAAACTTCCTCTCTTTGTGAAGCAGCGCGAGTGTCCACAGCATGGAGCACCTGCAGGCAGAGGGGGTCCTGCGGGCTCCGGGACGTCGTGGGCCCTCCCGGCCCCCCAGGCTGCCGCCTACTCTAAGGGCTTTGCAGGTCCCGAAGACCATGGGACTCGGACTCCATCTGGCAAAACACGTGAGCTGCTTACGCTTGCAAACTGTCTCTGGCATCGAGGCCTGAGGGGCATTTCTCCTGGGGTCCTTCGGAAGTGGCCCCGCTGGTGACTGGCCTTTAATGGCAAGTCCGCACCGTGCGTGGTGGGCGTGACCCACCTGCTTTCATCTTGGTCTCACGCGAGACCCGGCGCTTGGAAAGACCTCGATCAATTGAAAAATAATTTGAAAATCAGCCTCTTCAAATATCTTTGAAATCTGCGGTGACCCTGTCCGCCGCGCCGAGGGCCCCAGGGGTGCAGACGTGGGTCTGTGGGTCTGTGGCCAAGGATCGGGCCACGCGGAGCTGGGTTCTTCTCACTGGCTCTGCTCCGCTGCTGCTTCTCAAACCGTGGTGCACAAGGGAACCAGCCGGGCCCTCGTTACAGTGCAGCTTCCGTTCCGGAGGCGGCGGAGACGCGGGCACCCGTCGGCAGGCACCCAGGCGGTGCTGTTCCCGCGTGGAACAGCGTTCCAGCGTCTGCGCTGCAGGTCGGTCGTGAACATCTGCTCGCCCTCACCTGGGTGCCCTGCTCATCTCGGATCCCGTAAAGTGCAACCGCGTCCCGCGGGGCCTCTGGCGGATTTGCTGCGTGCTGGGGCGGGGGGAGGGGCTCGGGTGGGCACACGGAGCGGCCCCCCTGCCAGGGGGACTCAAACAGGAAAAGTGCCCGCCAGCCGATGGATGCCTTTTCCGAAATAACAGAGTCCAGCCGAAGGGGCTTCAGAAACCTCCTGCTGTCCTTTGTCCTTTACTGAAATAAGCGTAATTTGCACATTTCTAGCCTGCACAGCGAGGTGGAAACCGTACAGGGCTGGCTCTGCTGACACGGCCTGCTAAGTGTGTCATCCGCGTTCTCAAGGCGCCCTGCTAGGAGGACAAGATTAGGGGGGCCCCCGGGCCGCTCCCCTTGGAAGCCAGGGCCCTCCTGGCGCGCCAAGGTGGAGGGTGACCCTGTGTCGGTGACAGGCTTTCTGGGCTCTGCAACGTGCACATTACCCTTCGTTAAAAATCGCTGAGGAAGTGAATTCCGAGTGCCCTCTCTCCCCCGTCTCCACTTCAAAGGACTGTGTGAGATCTTCATTAAAATTAATCAGAATCACGTGCCTGCTGTGCTCTGCTCCCGCTCCTTCGTTCCTCCCGTGTGTCTAGAGGACAGACACGCTCTTGTACGCTTCTCATTAGTGGGACGGGACGAGGGAGGGACATCACGTCAGCTCCCGGCTCCCTGGGGAGCCTCCACCAGCTCTTCAAACTTACGGGGACGGGATCTAAGTGTGTCTGGTGCATTTCCAATCACCTCCTACATCCGAGGCAGGGAAATTTGTTTGCTTTTTGCAAAAAGCTTCTTGTCGTTTGGAGGGCAAGAAAACCTTCCCGGAAGCAGGCAAAAAGGCCAAGAGCTCTCGTTCTCATCGGTGCTCCCGTGAGAGCCTCCGGGCTTATTACCACACTATTTCTCTGCCCAAGAAACGTCTGCGAGTGAAAACAAGTCAGCTACACAAACCGCCCGGGATCGCTATGGAGAATGTGCTGACCATCTCGGGGGAGTTTAATGGTTCTTACCTTTGTGTCTCCAACACACCCAAGACACAGAACGTTCCTCTTGGGAACGGTAGCCACCCCAGGGATAGGTCAGCGCACAGGGGCTGTGGCAGGGGGCGAGTGTGCGGGGGGCCTCCTGGGTGCCCTGGTGGTCTGGGTTCAAGCCCAGCCAGTGCTTACCAGCTTCACAACCTCGAGAGGTGTGAGGATAAAAGATACGTTTGTGTTCCTGCACTTGTGCACACACACGGGTGTATGGGTTGTGCGTATGCTTCTACGTGTGTACGTATCTTGGAATAGGCATGTGTATGTTGGCACGTGTGTGCACACAAGGACACGCGTTTACACCTGCATTTATGTTGGCACGTATGGGTGCGGCTTGCATGAGTGTGTCGTATGTGTATATGTGCACACGCGTGTGCACACACGCATACATGCACACTTGCGTATATGCACGTGTGTGCGTATGTTCGTGTGTGCATCGCCCAGCACCGGCAAAGGATGGCTCTGCTCATTCTGCCCAGTGAAAGCAGGTCTGCAGCGGGTGGGAGCCGTGCATGGAGGTGTGGAGTCTCTGACCGGCACTCAGGCCTCGAGGTCCCCAGGGCCGGCCCTTCCCCACACCGGCCCTCCTGTAAGGTTGTTGCGGTGTGTGGCACGACCGGGTTTTGCCACGTCTCAGGGCCTGTGGAGGGGGGCCCGGTGTTAGAGGACATTGTTGAGGGCAAAAGGGACAGTCTGGCGATAGGTAAGGCGGGGCCAACTGGCAGCTGTCCCGGGTCCCCATGGCCAGGTGTCCTCAGCCTCGGCCGAGGCAGCCCGGGGCGGGGGGTGGTGTTTGTCTTCCCATAAGTCCGCAGCATACTTTCAGCCCCGCTGGTGGCAGTGTAGCCTTCCGGGTGTGACTGGCTCCACGGGGAGCCTCTCCGGTGCTGGAAGACCGGCCCCTGCTCCTCAGCCGAGGTGTGGGCTGGAGAAGGAGACCTCAGTCTGAGCGGAACGTACGTTACCATGTGCTCAGCGACCCAGGGTCCCCTTTACAGAGAGGACCCAGAGGCTCAGAGAGGACCGTAACTTGTCCCAGCTTGCATGGGCAAAGGACTGCGATCGGGGTCTCATGTGCTGGGTCCGTGCTCCAGGCCACCGAACAACAGGCCTGCCCAGCTCGCTGTGTGACTCGAGGTGGGTGGCTTTGCCTCTCTGAATCCCAGTTTCGCTGGGGGCAGAGAAAGCGTACTGGACTGTTAGCGCTGCCGCGACAAATACCACGGGCCCGGGGGTGTCAACAACAGCTGTTTATTCTCTCGCGGCTCCGGAGGCTGATGTCTGAGACCCGGGTGCCAGCGTGCCGAGGGCCCCATGACAACCTCTGTCACCCTGCTCCGTGAGCTGCGCAACGTCCCTCCTGGCACCCATTTTCCCCGGAGCCCCCAAGGCACGGTCCCACACTTCTCCGAGGGCAGGGGCCGGGGGGCACGTGACAGCAGCGACCTTGAATCAGCGTTAACGTTGGCCGTGCCATTCGGAGCTGGGCCAAGAGCCAAATGCTCTCAAGTTACTCCCGGGTTTTAAGTTACTCAGAAGGCAGGATGTGTGCGGGACCCTCAGGGCGCGTTTTCCGCTGATGAAATCAATCAGTAATTAATCGTTCTGTGGGGGTGGGGGAAACACTTAGCCGCCACGCACCTGCAGGCAGGCGCTCTCCTCTGGCTCTCCCCACCCCTTCCCTGTGCGGGAGGGAGGGGAGGCGAGACGTCTGGATGGGGGCACAGGGCCAGGTGTTGTTTTCAGTTTCTCTGTGCGGGGCAGGGGGGGGCGGGGGTAGGGCTCAGGGAGCATCCCCTCCCACATTTCGGGGTGGGATCTTCCCAGCGGCCAGCAGGCTCTTCAGTCACGTGATGGGGCCGCACTCACGTCCAGTCTGTGCTCTACTGTGGCTCCCAGTCTCCTCTGTCGTGTTCGGGCTTTTGAACAGCAAGGCGCACTCCATCATCCTCCGGGATCTGGCAGCCCTGCCCCTGTGTCGGGGGATTCAGCGGGGGCCCAGGGTTAGCGCAGGTGCAAGCCTCCCGGCCTCTCTGGGCCTCTGCCTTCCCATCTGGAGACAGGGTTCGGTCGGGCGGTCTCCACCGAGACGTCCTGCTCTGGACGCTGCCTTCGTGGGAGCACCGTTCGGAGCTTGTGTGGTGTTTAGTGGGCCTGACCTTCCCCGTGAGGACGGAGGACGAGATACCGAATGTCCCAGCGGACTGCTGTCACGGCTGGCCGCTGAGTGAAAACGAGCAAAACGACCTCCGGTGTGGGGGACTCGCGACAGTTACAGAGGCACACATGCTGAGGTCATCCTGACACCTGTCCTGCGGCCCAGCCCAGCTTCTCCGGCACTTGAGATCCCTCCCGGGGCCCCAGGAAGGGGGCCCTGTGGAGAGTTGGGGGACAGCTAGGTTAGCCTTTGGAAGGGAGGCCTGGGGAATGAGGCCGGCAGCGGGCGCACAGGCCGTGCGCAGCACTGTCGCCTCCCAGGGAACGTTGATGTTTCCGCAGAACGCTCTTTGCAAGAGGCTGGGTGTGACACGCCACAGTCACCAGGAATTAATTCCTCCCGGTGCTGGAGGCTGGACGTCCAGATCCGGCTGCCTCTGGTGAGGACCTCGTCCCCGGCGGGGGACGGCGCTCTTTCCCCCACCTGCGTCTCTCCTTCCTACCAGGGCCCCACCCTCGTGCCCTCATCTAAGCCCGGTCACCTCCCAAGGCCCACCTGCAGCCCCCGGTTAGGGGTTAGGGCTTCAGCAGCGGACACTGGGTGGGGGGGGGGGGGCACACTTCAGTTCCCTGCGGAGGTGATGGTCGGGCCGTGCTGGGACACTCTGCCCGGGGGGGGGGGGGGGGGGTTTCATCGCTAGATGAACAAAGACAGAACGACCGTGCTCAGAGAAAGAGGCGGCCGTTCCAGCGAGAACTGGAACGTCAGGGGCGCGGCCTGGGGGAAGACAAATGTTGGGCGTGTTTCACTGCGGGCTGCGCCGAGAGTGACGCGGTGCGGGCGGCGCTGTCTGGTGCGGGATCACCGGGCGGGCACATGCGGGGCTGACTGCTGGCCTGAGACCTGTTCTTGGCCGTCTTCCTTTGCTGCCCTGGCGGCTCGCGGTTGGGGTTGATGAAGGTGAGCCTGTCCCGTGGACCCCGTCGGCAGGATAGGCCGGCCTGGTGACCGGAGTGTGGCCGGGCGACTCAGGGTCGTCTGGCTGAGGACGGGAGGCAGGGCTGGCGACTCAGGGGACAGAGCAGAGCAGATAGCGCTCAGCGGCACACGGACCGCTGTGCCCCAAGCTGGCGCAGTGGGGGCTGCCCCGCACTAGGGGGCGCCGTCTCCGCACCCACCCTTCGTTGCTGCCCCACTGGGACCCCCACCCCACCCACCCCGGGCCTCATGCTCTCGCCCCGTCCCACCTGTCTCACTGGGCTCTGACCCTGCGGGCCCCCTCCTGCAGTGGGGTCCTCGGGGCCCGTCCCCTCGGGGCGACATCACCAGGCTGCCTGTTGCCAGTAACCGCGGACGCACCGGCCGGGGGCCCTCGAGGCACACTGAGTCATGGCCAGCCTTGCCCCACACCCCAGCTGCGGGGTCCAGGGGACCGCGCCCTTTCCCTGCCCCCCCCCCCCCCTCCGCGAGCCCTGGCGGGTAGGGTCCCCTGCTGCCGTTGTCACCCCTCACATGGGCTGTCCATGACGTTTGGTACTGCTGCTCCCACACCGTCCCGCCGGGGCCTGCTCCCCCGACCCTGTGTCTGCGCCCCCTTCCAGCCCCTTTGCGGGCCCAGCACCAATGGCATCCTGTCACTCTCCTCCCTGACTCCCACCCCCCTCCATCCCTCCTCCACCCCGGTCCATGGGTTCAGGCCCCTCCCAGGGCTTACTCACACCCTCTCTGGTTATTACACCCATTGCAGGTGTCTGATCGCCCCCAGATCTTCCCCGCAGGTCTCAGTCCTGTCGCCCGTGTCCCTGGCACCAGGCACAGCACGCAGTCCGCAGGACCTGTGGCCTGAGTCGCCTCTGTGGTGGCTGGGCCAGCCTGGCCTCGGTTTCTGTGGCGTCCCCCGCCTCCCGTGGGGTCTCAGATCTGCGGTCACAGCTCGGTCCTGGCCCTGCCGTACCCCGGGCGCTTGACCCGGACGAGCCACTCAGGTCCTCTGCGTCTCCTCTGTGTCGTGAGTCACTCGTGTAAGAGAACGGGCGTGAGTCTGCTTCCTGTGTGAGCCTCAGTCAGCTCTGTGTGTGATGGGTGTGTTTCCGTTTGAGCCGCAGCTCGTCCGAAGCCTCTGGTCTCTGTCCCGAACTTAGGGAATATCGCAAAACTAAGAGCTCTTGGCTGGGAAGTCCTCAGGTTAAAGGAGAGGGTGGGCGTCAGGACAGCAGGACAAAGCCTCATCTGCGTCACACATAGTCCTTCCGACCAGGTCTCTCCTGCCGAGCTGCTTATGCTGAGTTTCACGTAGTTTCAGATTCTTAAATTAAAGCCGATCTTGTGTCTCTTCTACCGAATGTTCTGCGTGTTTGTTTGACGCTGGCCGGCTTGGCTTGCGGTCTGTGGCGATCACCAGCGGACAGGCAGGTATGGCTGCTGACAGTTTCAGGACACTTTCTGGGAGAAAGTCTGAGTGTTGAGAAAATCCCCCCGCTGACGTGATTGGTTCCGTGAGTGGGTGAGGAGGGCCGTTCTTGGTCTTAGTGAGCTGGTCGGCGAGGACGGTCGGTCGCATGGGGACTGTTACGAGGACGTCACTGGGGTCATGGCGTGAGGACCAGTCACCGGGCCAGCCTGCGGTGATGGGAAGTATGGAGGAGGTGAGGGGCAGCACTGGTGACCCCCCCCAAGCTCCGGTGATGGGACTGCAGGTGGTGTGCAAGCCGGCCTCGCTGGAAGACTAGTGACCCTACGAGCGTTCCCGGGATCCTCCTCGCCCTCTTCCTTGCCTTCCTTCTCCCCCAGCAGCGGGCGGTGGAGGGTGACCCGTGTGCCCCTTTGCAGGAGTGTGGTCTGCTCAACTTGGTCTGGGGCCAGGTGCAGGAAGACGGGCTGGGACAGAGGACAGACAACCTTGTCCATGGACGTAACCGGAGGGGCCTCGACTGAGTTCAGGATTAGGGATGCACCGCGGGCCCCCTTCGTTCCATAGTGTGTGTGACTTTTAGGCGAGGTGTGTCTTCCTCTGGAAAACGTATCAACAGCCACCTGTGAAGAACCTTCCAGGGTCTGTCACATACGTGACCTTGAAGAGACTAAGAGGACAGACGTACGTTTTCCGTCTCCTCTTGTGCGTGTGTGCGTGTGCGTGTGCGATGTTGAACAGGAGGCATGCCGGATTACCTACGCACCAACCAACTTTGATCTTGTTGTTTTCTACAGGAGACATGGGTGACAAAGGACAGAAGGGCAGTGTGGGTCGCCATGGAAAAATTGGTCCCATTGGTTCTAAAGGTATTTGCGACACACTTCTTGCCCTATTCCTTCCCGGGCTCAGGGTGCGGGAGCTCGAGGATGGTTGCGGACTGGCCAGGCCCGCCTGGCGGCTGTGCTTCTGTGTGCTTTCTACGCGATGCTGTGGTCTCAGGGTTTGCAGCGGGCAGTGGTGGTCAGACTCGCCTGCTGGCTGTGCGCCCACCAGGGCGGGGCGAGGGCTCCTGTCCCGGAGGGCGCACAGGGCACCCGGGAGGGGGATCCGGGGCTGGTGTGCTTGGCAGGACGGTCACTACCACTTCCGTAACCAGTTTAACGAGGCGCCGGAGCCCCGTTTGACTGATGGAAGGATGGTGTTCCGGAAACGCTGTCTGTCCACCTCCAGCTCTGGTGACTTTTTGAAACTGTGGGGTGTCTCTGGGTGCGAACGGGGCCCAGGAAGGCAACAGCCAGTGAGGGCAGCCCTCTAGTGATGAGATGCCTGCACTTGCCTGGGTCCGCGTCGAGACCTCCTCTGACCGTACGGCCCTGCAGGGGCGGGCAGGTCAGGATGTGGCCTCGAGCCACAGAGCCCCTCTGTCTCTCTCGCTGCCCAGTCAGCAAACCCTCCCTGGGCCCCTGGTGTGCCCTGTGCTCTCAGTAAGCGAGGCCACGGGGGTCTCCCCACCTCCCCCAAGGGTGCTAATGAGGCGGCCGAGGCTGGGGACGACCAGGGCTTGGCAACGTGAGGGTGGGGCGCAGGGGGCGGGTCCGTGTGGTCTGCCCAACTCTGGTGCCGGGTTTCTTCTGCCTCAGTAACCTGCCTCGGGGGTTTGGGCTGCGAGTGGGTTCGGGTGGTTTGTTCTGATCGGTGGTCACGCACCTCCCCCGGCCTCAGCCCGTCCCCGGCAGGTTCTCGGCCAGGAGTGTGACGGACACTGTGGCCAGCTCAGCGGAGCTCAGGTGCTCCGGGGAGCACCTGTTCAGGATGGCCCACTCCTTACGTAAAGAGCACACAGATAGATACGCGTGGCACAGAGAGAGACGTGTGCTTTGCAAAGGCTCTGAAAAATCGTGGTAAAGCATTCCTAATATAAGATCTGCCACGTTAGCTATTTTCAGGCGTACAAGTCAGTGGGATGAAGTACCTTTGTGATGTACCACCTTCACCACCGTTTGCAAAATGTTCTCATGGCCCTGGAGAGAAACTCGGTCATCATGAGGCAGTGTCCCCCGGTCCCCTCCCTCAGCTGTGGTCACCACTACTCTTGGGGTCCATGACTTTGTGTGCTCTAGGTTCTAGGTCATTCACGTAAATGGAATCCTACTAGATTTGTCATCTGTGTCTGACTTATGTCACAGAGTGTAACGTGTTCTAGGCTCCTCTATGTTGTAGCTAGGTCAGCATTTCCTTCCTTTTTAAGGCTGAATCATGGCCACACCGCATCTTACTTATTCACGTGTCTGTCGGCAGAGATTCGGGCTGTTTCCACCCGTTAGGTCCTGGTAGGTGCTGCGCAGAGCGCCATGGATGTTGGCATATGAGTAGGGGTGTGTGTGCTTTTCACGTACAGCGTGTGCTCTGAATAAATGTCTGTGTCTCACCGCGGGACAGCTTGCCAGCAAGCCCCTCATGCAGCTTAGTTTATGTGCTCGTCAGGCTGACCTGTCTGTCATTCCTGAGCCCTGATGCTGGTGAGAGTCACAGGGGTCGTCTGGACGGACCTGGCGCGCTCTCCCCCCTCCCCCCCCCCCCCGACAGAATGTGCTGAGACTGCACAGAGGGAGGGGACACTGGTCCTCCACCACCCGCGCCAGCTGGATGTTTAGGCTCTCAGGGAGGAGAAAGCGCTGTAGGAGTGCTCACGCGCCTTTGTACATTCGTTGTGTATTTTATTGTTTTATATTTATTTTATCTATTCTATTTTTTTAAAGTTTATTCATTTTAGGGTAGCCAGGAAGCTTGGTCACCATGGTGGTGTCCAACCCCTTTCCTTTTTAAAAAAATTTTTTTAACATTTATTTTTGAGAGAGCAAGACAGAGCACGAGTGGAGCAGGGGCAGAGAGAGAGAGGGGACACAGAATCCGAAGCAGGCTCCAGGCTCTGAGCTGTCAGCACAGAGCCCGATGCGGGGCTTGAACTCACAGACTGTGAGATCATAACCTAAGCTGAAGTCAGACACCTAACCGACTGAGCCACCCAGGCGCCCCCCCTGCCTTTCCTTTATAAGCTGCGGGGCAAGGTTGGGCAGGAGGGCTGCATGGCACATCCTGTCTCCAGGAGGCAGCGTGACAGGCCAGGTGGGGGCCCTGGTGCCCTTGGAGAGGGCTCAGGAAGGACTCTCTACTCCATTGGGGTGAGACTGTCCCCAGGTCCACCCGAGTGCCCACATGACACGTTCTCCCTGAGTTTCCCTGCCATCATGAGGGCACAGGTAGGAGTCAGGGTTAGTTGTTACTGACCCAGGGGGTTAAAGGTTCATGACATGAACCTACAAATTGTTCTATGAGACATCTGGGGTTTTTGGAGTCGATTTAAAGAAGGATCGTCCGGCAGTCTCTAAAATCTAGTGATAGGCCTGTGTCCCATGTCACATGGAGAGAGCCTGAAGAATTAGAGATCTATAGAATACAACTCTCTGTATTCACAGCAAAAAGAGGGTCCAGGGGAAACTCCTAGGATGTTACCATGGAAGAAACAACACTGTTATCCAGGGGAAGATCCTAGGACACGACACACAGAATGTTGTCAACCCTGATAATTCTGAACTTGAGTGACGTGTCCTAGCTCCACTCGGTGATTTTGACTTTGCTTGCCTTTTTCAGGTGAAAAAGGAGATTCTGGTGACATAGGGCCCCCCGGCCCCAATGGAGAACCAGGTATGGCGCAGAGGGCCCAAGGGTTTGTAAAAAAATGTATTAAAACTTGCACTTTCTCCCAATCTCATTGGAAAATAACGACATACCTCCCTGGAGAAGGTTAAGACGTACAGCACGATGGTTTGATTCACAGATACCGCAAAGCGGCCACAATAGGTTCCACTAACATCCGTCTTCTCGTGTAGACACAATAAAAAGAAAAGACGGAAGAAAGCAGGACTTGCGAGGAGAGCTCTGGGGACTGGGTCTCTCGGCAGCCGCCCTGTGTGCTACAGAGCAGTGTTGACTTTGTGTATCGGATCCCTGGTGGGCATTTATCTTAGCCGGGGTGGGGGTGGGGCGTCTGCACCGTCTGACCCCCTGCCTCCAGCTCCCCTCCCCCACCACACATGTAAGTGAGGTCCTGCAGGATTTGTCTTCTCTGCCTGGCTCACCTCACGCGGCAAGAATGCCTTCAGGTCCATCCATGGACAAGGGAAGGGCAGGGAGAGAGGGAGAGACAGGGAATCCCAAGCAGGCACGCTCCTGGGCCCTCATTTCCACCCTCCACCCACCTCCCCTGCACCTCCCCTCTTCCTTCCCACGAAAACAGAGCCCGATTTCAAAACAGGTGGGTCTCTGGGGCACCTGGGTGGCTCCATTGGCTAGGTCTCTGACTCTTGGTTCCGGCTCAGGTCATAGTCTCACGGTATGTGAGTGTGGGCTCCACACAGACAGCATGGAGCCTGCTTGGGATTCTCTCTTTCTCTCTCTCTCTTTGTCGTCCTCCGCCCCTCCCCCACTTATGAGCTATCTTAATAAAGAAACTTTAAGGTACAAATAAAATAAAACAGGTCGGGCTGGGTCCTGTCCTGCTGAAGTTCCCGCACCCCTCCCCTCGCCTTGGGGACGAAGCCCGCTTTCTGGGTGTCCCCGCCTCCAAGGCCCCGCCCGCTCCTCGCCGAATGCACTTTGTATCTGGGCGGGGGGCTGCTACCCCGGGCACGGTCCCGTCCGGTCTCACTAACACAGGGGCCGGCGTCCGCAGGCATCCCGTGTGAGTGCAGCCAGCTGAGGAAGGCCATCGGGGAGACGGACAACCAGGTCAGCCAGCTGACGGCGGAGCTGAAATTCATAAAAAATGGTAGGCGCAACCCCAGCCCGGGGGGGCGGGGCGGAGGGAGTACGGAGGGACTCGGGCGGCCGTGTCCCCACGTCCGCGTCCCGCGGGTGTGCGCGTGCGGCGCCCCGAGTGTGCTTACAGAACGCGAGCGCTCACTTTCCAGCACTGCCCCCCCCCGCAGCTGTCGCCGGCGTGCGCGAGACCGACAGCAAGATCTACCTGCTGGTGAAGGAGGAGAAGCGCTACGTGGACGCGCAGCTGTCGTGCCAGGGCCGCGGGGGCACGCTGGGCATGCCCAAGGACGAGGCCGCCAACGGGCTGATGGCCGCCTACATCGCGCAGGCCGGCCTGGCCCGCGTCTTCATCGGCATCAACGACCTGGAGAGGGAGGGCACGTTCGTGTACTCGGACCGCTCGCCCATGCAGACCTTCAACAAGTGGCGCAGCGGCGAGCCCAACAACGCGTACGACGAGGAGGACTGCGTGGAGATGGTGGCCTCGGGCGGCTGGAACGACGTGGCCTGCCACGTCACCATGCACTTCCTGTGCGAGTTCGACAAGGAGCACGTGTGAGCGCGCCGCGCACGTGGCCCCAGCGGAGCAGTGCGCACGCGCGCGCGGGCCGGACGCACCTGCCGCCTGCGCGGGGCGGGGCGGGGCGGGGCGGGGCGGGGCGGGGCCCCACTGGGGGGCGGGGCGACGGCGGCCTCTGAACCGCCGACGAGCGCCCGGGAGGAAAGAGGTTTCCGGGGGTTATTTCTCAAGTGAGGTTTTATCACTTGCATTGTAGCCAAGTCTCATTATGGAATCATTACTCAGAATTGCTCTTGCCTTTGTCCCAACTATAAAATAAAAGCTTAAACATGATAATCGTCAAGTACCAACAATGGTAGTGGGCTCTTGAATCACCGTCTTCCTTTGAATTTCTGTCTGGAAAAGAACCCACGTGACTCCAGCCAATAGTTCTGTAAATGACAATCAAATCTATGTTCCTTTCCACTGCTGTCCAAGCAGGGACATTTTGCTTGCTGCAAAAGCAGGTTTCGGGGAAAGGAAAAGTTCTCTAGACCTGACAGGTGAGTGCCTGGTGTTACTGTGTTGCCTTGGTTTCTCCAGGAGCTTCAGGTGTTACTGCCCAAACTTACCCCGAACCTAGTGTCTTGCGAAAACAAATATTAAGTGTCTCACGCTTCCCGTGGATGAGGACTTTTTTGGGGGTTTAGCCAGACCCTCGTGCCTATGGGCAGGATCCGGCTCTTTGTCCCCTGGGCTCCTCTGCTGGGCAGCTCTCAACACAATGGCTGGCTGTGTCAGAGTCGCGAGGAAGGGCCAGAGCAGGACCGTGAAGGTCCTTTGTGACCTGGTCCGGGAAGTGATGTGCCGTCCCATCACTATATTCTGTTCACGAGGAGTGAGCCACCATGTCTAGGCCAGCTCGGGGAGGGGATTTCACAGCATGGGGAGGCAAGGTCCACTGGGAGCCATTCCAGAACTGTCTGCTATGATCACCTGTGCTTCTTCTCCGCTCTGTGCGTCAGAATCCCTAGTAAAAAGTAAACTTCCTGTTTCAAGAATACAACACGTGAGCACATACAGGAGACCCAGCTGAGGTTGTGGGAGCAGTTCTCCAGGGGCCTCCAGTGTTCCTTGTGTCTTGTGAGTGAGGCCAGCCAGTGTTCTGGACCATGTTTTTATTTTTTAAATTAGGTATTATTTTTTAATATTTATGTTTGAGACAGAGAGAGACAGAGTATGAGCGGGGAAGGGGCAGAGAGAGGAAGACACAGAATCTGTAGCTGGCTCCAGGCTCTGAGCTGTCAGCACAGAGCCCAGTGTGGAGCTCTAGCTCATGACCTGAGCTGAAGTCAGATGCTTAGCCTGAGCCACCTAGGCGCTCCAAATTAATTAATTAATTCTTTAATGTTTATTTAGTTTTAAGAGAGAGAAGGAGAGAGAGAGCGTGAGCAAGTGGGGCAGGGGCAGAGAGAGAGAGAGAGAGAGAAACAGAAGATCTGAAGTGTGCTCTGTGCTGACAGCAGAGAGCCTGACGTGGGGCTTGAACCCATGAGCCGTGAGATCATGACCTGAGCCGACGTGGGATGCCCAACAGACTGAGCCCCCCAGACGCCCCAGACCATGTTTTTGAGGATGTTTGCCTAGAGCCTTCCAGAGCAATGGGCAGGCACGGTTACAAGCCAGCAGGATGGAGGTGATGTCCCCCTCCAGAGGGAGGGGTGGCAGCTTCCTGCCCACTCAAGGGGGCTTGGGTTCCCTAAATTCACAGGTCCTATCCTGGAACCACCTGCTGCACACAAAGGTGTTACCTGGGCCTCGTCACTTGCTCTGTGGGGACTGGAGCTTGGGACTCAGACCCATGCCAACACTGGCCGCTGCTTAACTGTAGGTCTGGGGGGGGGCAAAGCAGCAGACCCCTGCTGGAGGCCCCCCTGCCATCCACAGGGTCGGGAAGATGTGGGGCATCTCAGTGCGCAGACCCTCCCTTGTGCCGGGGGCAGATCCAGTCCTTGGGGTCCTGTGGCTGTGGCTGGGCAGGGCCCTGCAGGGGCCCCAAGCCTTGAGGGGCACAGCCTCACGGCCATTGTCGCTGCCCCAAGACTGTTTTCCGTCCCTGCAAGGAGCCCCTGTTCTGTCAGCCCGACGGTGGGTGAGACGCGTGCACCTGCCTTCCTTCCATGGGCTCTTCTGACCCCTGCGTAGTCCATGCTGAGCCCCGGCACCCCTCGGGGCCTCCGTTTCCTCACTTGGAGGTGAGGAGGGCGGGGGTCAACACCTCTGTGCTCTCACGTCGCCTCCAAGTCTCCCGAAGTTAGGGGGCGCTCAGCAGGTCCAGCCCTCCTGTCACCTCCCGCACTCAGCTGTCCTCAGACAGCCGGGGAAGGCACACCGGCCTTGGGCCTTCGTACCTGCTCCTGCGGGATTACGATCGGTGCAGAGCACATCTGATAGGACGTCAACCCCCGGGCGTGAAATCAGAACCATTGCCCCTAATTGAATCCCCCGACTTTTCAAGAAGGGGCCTCTTGTGCAGACTGCAGAGTCTGATTTGCAAAGCGTGGGGTGGGGGGGCGGTGTGGTTGAGGACAGAGCCGGGATTGATGAGGTGCCGCACTGAGGCGTGACCGCGGAGCTGCGGCGCAGTCTCCTCGGGGCCCTGCGAGAGGCTGGGCGGAGACGGGGCGGGGGGAGCAGAGCGCGGCCCGGATCCGCGTGTCCACACTGCCATCCAGCGTCCGTCGCAAGCAGCGCAGGCAGGAGCTCTTTAGGATGGTGAGCGCGTGTGTGCGTGTACATGCGTGTGCATGCGTGTGCGTGTGTATCAGGGAGGGGAGGGAAGCGGAAGGAGGGGAGGGGAAGAGAGGGGAGAGGAGGGAGGGCGGGGGAAGAGAGGAGAGGAGAGGAGAGGGGAGGGAAGGGGGAGGGGACAGACGGGAAGGGAGAGGAGGGGAGGGGTGAGCAGTGAGAGGCAGGGGTGGGGGGGTGGAGATGCTGCGGAACAAAGGCTGGCAGGCAGGGGGGGAAAGGAGGGGCTGCGGTCCCCAGAGGTGCTGTGCCCTTCAGAAAATCCTCCACCACGTGATTCCTCCACGTGACTCCTCCTCCGCCGGCGTCCCCAGGTCCCCAGGGCGGTGGCGGCCATCTAGAGCCGCCAGACAAAAGCCCAGTCAGAAGAATGGGTGGTTCTGAGTGCTGGAGGAGGATAAGCTCTAGGCCTGGGATGCGGTTAATCTCTGGTCTCCAGGTCCCGGAAGCACCTGCACAGAGCTTGGTCCCGGCCCAACGGGAGGGTGACCGGGGTGTTTCTGCGGGGCAGCTGGGGTTCCTGTCCACGGTCCCTCTCCCCGGGCAGCCCCGTGTCACGTTCCTGCCTCTCTCGTGCCTGCACGGCCGCTCTCGCTCTCCGCCCACGCGGGTGGCTACCCCTGGAGACTGTTTGGACGGCAGGCCCACCTTGCTTCCTGGGGGGAGTGGGTGGCAGGTGAGGACCAAGGTTGGTCACCAGGCACAACCCAGTTTAATCCAGGAAATCGTAAACCGAGGGTGCCAGGTGTTTCTTAGCCGCAAGCAAGACCATCTGAGTCTCTCTAATTTAAGCAGAGAGGGGATTCGTTGAAAGGTTTTTGGGAGTTCGCGGGAGTTTTGGAAAGACCGGAGAACCATCCCGGGGGCTGCGTGGAAGGGAACGGAGCCCACAGCGCGTGCTACAGATGGGCCTGCTGGGTCCGGCCGTGGCTGGCAGCTGCCGCCGTGGGCGCCGTGCAAGCAGGCTGTAGCCACTGCGTCGGTACCTCACTAGCTCTCCATCCAGAGTCTGGAGGGGCAGGTCTGCTCGGGTACCTAGTGTTCTGGGGCCAGTTTGTGTGTCTGCACAGGTTGTGCACTGCACAAATCCAGAGGCACCATTCATGGAACATGGTGGCCGGCATGTGTCTGTGCTATGAAGCTACGAAGGGGGCTGGGAAGGTGCAAGGCTCTCAGGGTCTCTGGCGGGAGCCATACTGCTCTCCAAGGATGAGCGTGTACCAAACACACGCATCAGTTAGCTTCTGCTTGTGCGGCGGCCCACCCCAAAGCTCAGTGCCTCTAAGCAGTGACCAAGTCTTTCCCCATTAACTGTGATTCTAGGGGTCAGCAGCTTGGGCTGAGACCAGCTGGATGGGTCTTCTGGTCCTGGCTGGGCTCACACGTCTCCCGGCAGCTGCCGCGGTGGCTGGGGTGGCCGCTCTAGGACATCTTGGCCGGCGGGCTTGCTCGCTCTGCAACCGGTTCTCATCCCCGAGGGACCAGCCTGAGCGTGTTCCCCAGGTGGCCGTTCCAAAAAGAAGAGTGGGCCCACAAGCTTTCCTGAGGCCTAAGCGTCGAGCCGGAACAACATGGCTCTGTCGCCGTCTAAGGCCAAGTAGTCGGAAGGTGAGTCCAGATTCAAGGGGAGGGTCGACCGGAGGAGCTGCGAACGGGTGTAGAGGATTGTGGGTGCGTCTGCCGTCTGCCGCCCGCAGGGAAGCGGCCAGATGTGGCCCAAAATAAGGGCCGAGGTCCAGGATGGCGGGGGAGGGGGGAGAAGGAAGGGCATGGCAGGGGGTCAGCGTGGGATCCGGCCCGTGTGGGCAGAAGGGACAGCACGGGAGGAGACCAGCAAGCTGGACGCCGGATCTGTTCCTTTGTCCCTTTCTCTGAAGGTCCAGCAGGCACTGGGGCAGGGCCTGTGCTCAGAAACCTCTCCGGGGCCTGGGAGGAGGTGGGGGCACGAGGCGGGTCTCAAGGCAGAAGTTTCTAGCATTGCCCGGGGCTCAGGCACAGCGGGCTGCTCCTGGTGACAGTGTCCTGCCCCCCACACCCCATCAGGCCGTGGTGCGCCAAGCCCTGGTGGCCCCGAGGGGCACCTCGCCTCCTCGACAGACGGCACTGAAGCAGCGCCCGAGGCCGGGGTGCCGTTTCTCCGGTCCCCGTTCGCACCGTCTCTGGGCCGGTCGCCCTGATCCCAAACCTCTCTCACCCGTCACCCCTGGGAGGCTCCCCTGCCGGGATCAGCCCTCCATCACCGTGTGACAAATCACCCTACGCTTCAGCAGCTCGTGTGTGTGGTGTCGCACAGTTTCTGTGGCCCAGGAGCGTGGGGGCAGCTGAGCGCGGTGGTTCTGGCCAGGGCTCCTCCTGGGTGGCCCTCGCGCCTCCGGGGAAAGGAGCCGCGGTCGCCCGCATGCGGGGCCCCTGCCGGGCTCGTCGCTGGCTCGGGGCTGGTCCGGCACCACCTCTCTGCCTGCTCTTGCTGTCCTCACCCCCCAGCAGAGCCGACTGCAGTCGCGTGCGCCGTGGTGGACGAGGCTCTGGGCTGCCACACGTGGCCACCGAGCACGTGGAATTTAGCTAGTGAGACAGGATGTAAATTTAAAATTTCATCGAACTTGTATTAAATACACTTAAATGTTTTTCCAAAGTTTGTTTATTTTTGGGAACGAGAGAGAGAGAGCGTGCGTGTATGGGCCAGAGCCAGCGGGGGAGGGACAGAGAGGGAGAGAGAGAGTCTCAAGCAGGCTCCACACCGCCAGCCCGGGGCTCGAACTCACAGACCGGGAAATCATGACCTGAGCGGAAGTCAAGAGTCCGATGCTCAACTGACCGAGCCACCCAGGTGCCCCGTGAGCTTAAATTTTAGGTATGATTTTAGGTAACCGGCGGCTGGTTGCTGCGGCCTGTAGACCCTCGCCCTCCAGGTGTGGTCGCCGACCTGCCCTCCAAGCATCGCCTGCTGCGCGTCAAGGTCCCGGCGCCTCTCGAATCTGCAGTCAAAACTCGCCTTTGAGCAGACTCCCCAGTGGCCCGGACGCACAGCAGACTTGGGGAGCCGGGCTCCAGGCGTGGACGGGCGGGTCGGGCGGCCTTGGCCAGCCCCTGAGCATCCCTCTTGGCCGTTCTCTGTGCCGGGGCCTAGACTCAGGTCATGGGTAAAGGGATTATCAGGACAGGGTCCCAGGGTCACATCTGTGAATTTGATGCACCATCTGCCACGTACAGAGGGACAGGATGTGGCCCGTGTTCTTACGAATCGCCTCCAGAAGGGTAGACAGACGTGTCAGCACGGACCTGAGGACGTGGGCACCGGGGAGAGGCCGGGAGCTTCCCGGAGGTTCCATCAGGGAGAGCTGGGGGGCAGGAGGGCAGAAGGGCAGGCCAAGCCTGGTGAAGAAAACCAAGGACCGTGACAGACTCCCACACCGCACTACCCGCCCCCCGGGCCTCCCAGGCCACGTGATTGGGACCCCCCTCCCCGGACGCTCTGAGCTCCTGCTCCCATTCCCTGGCTTAGGACTCAAGTGGCCTTGGATAGATCTTCTTCCTCCGGAGCTCAGTTTCTGCACCTGTGAGGCAGGACCCGCCTGCTGTCCAGGGTGGCGTGGCCACGAGGGCCAGCCGCCATGTACCTGTGCCGTTCCCGCCTCACACACACCTCTTCCTCCAGACCGTGGGCTCCAGGGCAGGGACCTGAGTCTGCCGCCGGCCACCAGGGGCAGCACCGCTTATCAAGGTCCACGAGGTCACATGAAAACTCCAGGGGCGCCTGCATTTTCCTGGGGCCGAGAGACCTTCCCCTCTGACGAATCCCCCAGAGGCTGTCATCTCCAGAAGCATTGCCGGGTGTGCAGAGTAAATGCATTTGCAGGAACCTTCTAGAGGCAAGACTGAGTGATAGCTGGCCAGGCCAGGAGCGGGAGGCCACTCACTAGGCACGGTGGGGGTGGGTGTTTGTGGGAGGGACTGGGATGTGGGTCTCCAGCAAGGCTCCGTGAGACTCCTTGGCTTCTCCAGGAAGAGTGCTCCACCTCCCAGCCGCCTCCCCCCGTTGCCCTTGTGACATCACACAAGCTCGGCCGACCTCCAGAAAGTTCCATCTTGCTAGGTGAGGGCCCTATAATTCTCTCCTGCGGGCACCAGACCACCACGGGACCTGGGCTGGCTTGTGGGGAGCAAGAATTCCAGCCCTAAACACTGGACCTCGGATTCCGAGGTGAGGGTAGGGTCCCCTTTGTACATAACTTCCCATTTTAACGCTGTCCTTGCCACGGTTCGGGGGACGAATGGCACCATGGACGAATGGCCAGCTGGAAGTAAGGGCGGGGGCGGGTCCCCAAACCCTGTGGACCCGGGGCCGGGCGTGGGGCTGGCCAGACACCAGGTGGTGTTTCCAGTGAGGTGCCAGGCTGGACCCTGCTCCCCTGCTGTTCGTCCTCTCCCCACCTCACATTTAAAAAAGATTTTATTGGGGCTCCTGGCGGGGGAGGTCAGCCAGTTAAGCATCTGACTCTCGATCTAGGCTCAAGTCATGATCTCATGGTTCATGGGTTTGAGCCCTGTGTCAGGCTCTGTGCTGACTGGGCAGAGCCTGCTTGGGAGTTTCTCTGTCTCTTTCTCTCTCTGCCCCTCCCCTCCTCCCTCCTCCTCTCTCTCTCTCTCTCTCTCTCTCTCAAAATAAATAAATAAACTTAAACAAATTTTATTTATTTATTTGAGGTCCAGTGTAGTTAACATACAGTGTAATATTGGTTTCGGGTGTACGATATCGTGATTCGTCACCTGCAGACGACACCCAGGGCTCATCACAAGTGCCCTCCTTAATGGCCGTCTCCCGCCTAGCCCACCCCCCGCCCAGCTCCCTTCTGGTAACCATCAGTTTGTCCTCCGTAGGTAAGAGTCTGTCTCGTGGTTTCTCTCTTTTTCCCTTTACTCATTTGTTTCTTAAATTCCACGTATAAGTGAAGTCATGTGGTTTTTAACTTTCTCCGACTGTCTTCACTTAGCATTACACTCTGGTTCCATCCGTGTTGTTCAAGTGGGGAGATTTCGTTCTTTCTCACGGCTGAGTGATATTCCGTTGTGTGTGTGTGTGTGTGTGTGTGTGTGTACATCAGTCCACGGACACTGGGCTGTTTCCCTGTCTTGGCTGCTGTAAATAACGCCGCTATGAACGTCGGGGTGCCCGTGCCCCTTTGAATTAAGTGCTTCTGTACCCCTGGGCAAATACCTGGTAGCGTGATTGCCGCCTCATGGGGCGCATTCTTGTCTGTGGTGGGAGACTCTTCACGCCATGGGCTCCGAGACTGTGGGGGGAACAGACACCAGTCGTGTGGCTCCGGGGGAGACAGTGAAGACTTCACTGTTTTCTTGATGGGTAATGGACGGGCGGGGCTGTGCTCTGACACAGGGGCCGGGGCGGCCTCCCTGGAAACGTGTCCCCTCCCTTGCGTGACCGTGTGACCCTGCCTCTCCGGGCTTCTCTGCGGCGGGTACAATCGTGTGTCACTCTCCGGCTGGCATGAGGAAGGCACGAGGACAGGAGTGGAGATTCGGGGCTGAGGCTTGCAGACCTCTGTTCTCTTCCATGTGCCCGTCTCACGTGGTGATGCTTACTTGATGGAAAGCGTGGCGGGACGCCGCCCAGAGCCAGACCCAGACTTCCCCCGGAGGCCCCAGCTTGCACGCAAGCCTCACTGGGCTACGTGAGTTAAAGCCGGCCTGGCTGGACCCGCCGAGAGGCCGGCACAGCCTGAGCGCGGTCAGCAGGGCATCTGGGGGGCTGAGGGCCGGGCGCCCCCAGACACACAGGCCAGCCTGGGGTCCCCAGCGGCGCCAGCGAACGTCCTGTGTGCGCCCCCGCGAGTCCCTTATAACGGGCACAGGCGACGCGGCCACAGCCTCTGGCCCCCGGGACCCGAGGGGCCTCGTCGTCCGTCCCGGAAGGCGAAAGCCCGCTGCGCCTCTCTGACCTCGTGTGTCGTGAAGTCCGAATAGAGAACTCTGGGGTGCGTCAGGTTGTTGTCACACACCCTCAGGGTCTCCACGCAGATTTGTTATCTTACGGTCTGCAGCTCAGAAGTCCGGCTGGGCTCGGCTGGCTGCCTGCTGGGTTTCACAGGCGGAGTCAGAGTGCCGGCCTGAGTGCAGGAGGCTCTGGGGAGGGCAGGGGAGGGGAGGGAAGAGGCCGCGCCCGTGCTTGCAGGGCTGAGGTTCCTGGTTCCTTGCTGGGGCCAGCGGCCGCCGCCTGTGGCTCCTCCAGGGCTCCGTCCGGCCCTCGCACGCTTCCAGCCAGAGAAAGGTCTCTGCTCGCACCCCGTCTCCTGAGATTAGACGGCGGACTCACCTGGATTGTTCAGGAGCCCCTCCCCCTCTCAGGGTCGGTCGACACACTCGCATCTGCAGAGTCCCCATTGCCGGGTGAGGTCGCACGGTCACAGGGGCCGGCAAAACTTGGTTTTGCACTGTTGCTGGCGCTTTCCTGGCATTGCTGAGAGGCTGCTAGAGAGTTCTAAGATCATTCCTGAACATTGGCCTTATGTCTAAGGTCATTAACGAAAATGGAAACAGTGGTGCCCTCCTGCAACGTGCACGGATGGCCAGATCCTGCCCCAGCAATAGAAATCTCTCTCCTGTGCTACCAGCCCCACCTGGCTTCCGAGCGCCTAAAATACGGCGAGTGTGACCACGAAACCGACTTTTCTTTTGCATCGGATTAAACCTACATACCCATGTGGCAAGGGCTAGCATCTTCGGGCTGGGCCACTGTCACGCCCTTTGCGTGCTCAGTACCTCACGGGGAGAGTCTCTGCTCTTTGCAGACCTGACTTCTTTGTGGAAAGTGGTGGAAAGGGGTGGGAGTGGCAGCAGAGGGAATTGGGGCTGAATTTTACCTGCGTCCCCCCACCCCTGGCTGTTTCCGTTAAATTGCACCGGGAGATTCATGCTCCTCTCGGATTTGTCTCTGGTGGCGCCTCTGGTACTTTACAAGGTCTGTTTGTTTCTCTTTTATCGCGGTGAAGCACCTTCTGACCCGCTGCAGGGGCAGGGGCTTGGCCACAGTTGGAGCCTTAGCAGGAGAATGATGAAGTGACTGTGTCCCGGGGCCGCCGCGAGGGTCCCTTCGCGGCGCCCCGTCCCCCGTGGGGCTCACAGGCTAGGGGTCAGCCAGGGGCGGGGGGCTGAGGACGAAGCTCGCGGAGAAATCTCTGCCCCAAAGCGATTCACTTCTGCCAATTCCAACAGATGTGTCCAAGCACTAGGTTTCATTTGGAAAGACGAACATCGGCCTCGAGGCCTGGCTTCGCGGTGCTTTTCAGGGAATACACGCGCGTTTCGAGGAGCTTGGGGAAAGCGTGTTCATCCGGTTTGAGGAGCGGGCTGGATTCTGTCACCCCGAGTGCCACCTGCACCTCGGAGGCCGGGACGGAAACGTCCCGCCTGCTTTACAGCGTCAGCCCCAGAGGGCACCGCTACCCTGACTGATGTTTTCTGAAGACGAGCTTCCCATTTATTGATTTGCTAAATGGAAACATTCATTTCCAGAAGGGAGCAGTCTTTTTTAAATTTTTATTTATTATCATTATTTTTTTAAATATGAAATTTATTGTCAAATCGGTTTCCATACAACACCCAGTGCTCATCTGAACAGGTGCCCTCCTCAATGCCCCTCACCCACCCTCCTCTCCCTCCCGCCCCCCATCAACCCTCAGTTTGTTCTCAGTTTTTGATAAGAGTCTCTTATATTTTGGCTCCCTCCCTTCCTCTCTAACCTCTTTTTTTTTTTCCTTCCCCTTCCCCATGGTCTTCTGTTAAGTTTCTCAGGATCCGCATAAGAGTGAAAATGTATGGTATCTGTCTTTCTCTGTATGACTTATTTCACTTAGCACAACACTCTCCGGTTCCATCCACGTTGCTAGAGCATTCTTTTTTTAAAAGGAAGAGCAGAAGTGGCTTATTGTCTGATGGAGGGTGGAGCCTAAAAACCGGATGGCTTGAGACTGGTCCCTGGGAGAAGCGTGTCAGACGCCTCCCTGGCTTGCTCTCCCTCCCGCACACCTGCAGCACGCACTGCCTGGTGGAGGGGATGGGAGGCGCACGGGAGAGAAAGATGAAAGACAGCAAGGATGGCCAGAGCTTCCCCCTCCCACTGCTCTCTGGCCAGCGGGGAGGCTGGACCACAGGACCCCGCCCCACATTGCCGTGACACCCTGCTTTTTCCACCAAACCCGGTAGCTGGGAGAAGGGGCGTTAAATCGCTGGCTTTGGCAAATTCCTGGTGCATAGGGAGCTCGCTGCAACTGCCCGGGGAAAAAAATCGGGCCTTTTCAAAAGAACGACCGGGTAAATCAAATGTTCTGTGATCAAGACGATGAAATATCCAGCAAGGCTTTGTGGTGTGCCCGTGACTGGCCTGGCACTGTGTCACCTTGTCCAGGATACAGGTCGGTTGCTAAGCTGTTGCTGTGGGGGGAAAGCCTGCAGCGACCCACAGGCTTGGCCAGGCCCCCGTCTTGGCACCTGTCGGGCTGGCCCTGAGCTCTGCGCTCCTGAGCCCGCGTGCTGCCTGCTGGAGAGCCCGCCGAGCCCGAGCTGGGACACGGCAGACCGCCAGTGTCTCGGCCTTGACGGGTTGACCTGGCAGGAGAGCTCTACGCAGAAGCCCCGTGACGTCAGCCTGCGCGTAGGGCGCGTGTCTGTCCTGTGGTGCAGTGTCCGTGGTAGTGTTGGTCTACACGGCGGTGGAGGGCTGGGCTCTTGCGCCCTCGTCGCTCAGTGCTTTCCCCGCACAGTTGAATAAGACTTCCTGGGACGGAAGGTGCTGCGTGTCCTCTGTCCACCACGGAAGCCACGTGTGGTTCCTGAGCACCGACATGTGGCTAGTGGCAGGGAAAACGACATTCTTAATTTTATTTAATTTCGATTAAACTTCCATGTGTTAAATAGCCACGCATGGCCTGTGGCTTCTCGGTTGGACAGCGTAGGTGCAGACGAATGTCGACCTCTTCTTCCGTGGCCCCCGTGGCCCGTCCTGCCTGCGTGCCTGGCACGTGCTGTCTCCCTTGTCCCTTCTTCTCCTCGAGTCCCAGCTCAGGCATCCGCTCCGGCAGGGAGCCCCAGAGCCCCGGCGGTCGCGCCGCGAGTCCGCCACTGCGATCTTGATCGGCACCGCCGGCCGTGTCTGCGACCTGCCCTCCGCGTGAGCCCGCCGCGCAGGTGGCACCCGGTGCCGTCACAGCACTGCCCAGTCGCAGGCCGGTCGACCGCATGCCGCGCGCGTGTGCCCGGGGCTCTCGCGTGTCAGTCTCGTCTGGGCGGATCCGGGTCAGAAATGTGGTTCGCGTTCCGGCTGCGTGGTTTATACGGGCTGCTTGAGCCCCCAGAGGTGCATTCCCTTCATTTGCAAGATGTGAATAACATAAAATCGCAGGGTTGTTGTGGATCAAAGACATAAAATATGTGGACTGTGCATGACGTTATTGCAAACTCACGATCAGCGTTAGCAGTTTTCTTCTGCACCTTTTCATCCTCAGGAAGACTTTAGTTCAGTGAGTGAACCAGTATCTTATCTATTTATGTATGTATTTTTTTTGAGAGAGAGTGAGTGCGTACGTGAGTGGGGGAAGAGCAGAGAGAGAGAGGGAGACATGGAATCCGAAGCGGGCTCCAGGCTCCAAGCTGTCAGCACAGAGCCCAACTCGGGGCTCGAACTCGTGAACCGTGAGATCATGGCCTGAGCCGAAGTCAGACGCTCAACCGACTGAGCCACCGAGGTGCCCCTAAACTTCTCTAAGTTTTTTTAATGTTTATTCATTTTTGAGAGACAGAGAGAGAGAGAGAGAGAGACAGAGCATGAGCAGGGGAGGGGCAGAGAGAGGGGGAGACACAGAATCCGAAGCTCCAGGCTCCGAGCTGGCAGCACAGAGCCCGACACGGAGCTCGAACCCACAAACCGTGAGATCATGACCTGAGCCGAAGTCGGACGCTTAACCGACTGAGCCACCAAAGTGCCCCATGGGAACTAGTATTCTCAAACAGAAAATGAGTTAGAAAACATTATTCACTCACCCGTTTAATGGACAAATAATTACTGTGCAGCCTGTGTGCAGCAGGCAGGGTTCCAAGCCCTGGGGAAACACCAGTGGACCCAACAGATTATTGTCCTCGTGGAGCACACGTCTAGTTGGGAAAGACAGATGATAATAAACCAGCAGATCGTACCGTGTGTCCGCCTGTCACTCTACCTGAGGGTCAGAGCGGGCCTTCCTGAGAAGGTGATGGTGGAGCACGGGCTTGAAGGGAGGGGAGGGCGTGTGCCACACAGAAGGGGGGGAAGAGCCTCCCAGCAGAGCCACGGAGGTGGGACATGCCCGTGGCACTGGTTGGGGGGGGGTCGGGGAGGCATAGGGGGCCCTGGATGGGCTGGTGGGGGAGGGCCCTGTGGACCTCGGAAGGACACCAGCTCCTCCTCTGTTTGGGAAACCACACAGGGTCTTAACTTTTGACTCTACTTAGCAAAAGGTTGGTCTGGTGTCTCGATGAGGACAGACGGCTGCAGAGAGGGAAGGACGGACACAGGGAGGCCCCTGGGGGTGTTTTCATGACGCAGGAGAGAGACGACGATGCCTCCCCCCACTTTGTCTCTCTTCGTGCGTGGGGACAGTGCGTGTAAGACGTATAATTTTACCGTGAACGATTTCATCGTGTACAGAAGCAGGTGATCTTTGGACCCCTCACGTACCCATCACCACTGACACGGTTATCGAGTCCTGGCCAGACTGTTTCATCCACGTGTTGAAGTACTTCCTCTCCTTCTCGGATAATTCGGAAGGAAATTCCGTACGTCATATCATTTCAGGGTTCTGAATCCAACTTCAGACTGGATTCGAGGCGTCAGGGGAAGAGGAGACAAATGAAAGGTGACCCTGAGGCTGTTTGGGCGGCTTGAGGACGACGTGAGTCCAGCGGGGGAGGGGAGCCCGAGTCGGGGGGGACCTCGCACGTGGGGCACGCATCCCGGGGGACAGCTGGGGTTGGCAGGTGGAAATCCAGGAAGGCGATATGTATTTGGGGACAACCAGCATGCGGGTGACGTTAGGGGCCCGGGGACCATGTGGGGCCACCGGGGTGAGAGGACGCAGCAGAGACAGGGACCCTCCAGCATGAAGAGCTTGGGGGGGAACTGCCTGTTCTTTGAGTTATTACAAGATCATCACAGACAGTGTTCCAATTCACATTCCTGACAGCAGATGGTGGGTGTCTGTTTCTTACAAAAAAGTGTCCATTTCATGAGGAAAAATGTCATATTGTGAGGAATCACGTTCTTGTGATTTCAAGGAGAGCTGACTTCTCATGTGCATTGACCATTTGTGTTTCTTCCATTGTGAATAATTCTTTCTTTAAATGTTTATTTTTGAGAGAGAGAGCCAGCAGGGGAGGGGCCGAGAGAGAAAGGGGGGCACAGAATCTGAAGCAGGATCCAGGCTCTGAGCAGACACCAGCGAGCCTGTCGCGGGGTTTAAACTCACAAACTGTGAGATCGTGACCTGAGCCCAAGTCAGATGCTCAACCGACTGAGCCACCCAAGTGCCCCCTTATTGTGAATAATTCTTTTTTTTTTATTATCTTGTTTTATTTTTTATTTTTTAAAATTTACATCCAAGTTAGCATCTAGTGCAACAATGATTTCAGGAGTAGATTCCTTAGTGCCCCTCCCCCATTTAGCCCATCCCCCCCCCACAACCCCTCCCGCAACCCTCAGTTTGTTCTCCATATTTATGAGTCTCTTCTGTTTTGTCCCCCTCCCTGCTTTTGTATTATTTTTGCTTCCCTTCCCTTCTGTTCATTTGTTTTGTATCTTAAATTCCTCATATGAGTGAAATCGTATATTTATCTTTCTCCGACTGACTAATGTCACTTAGCACAATACCCTCCAGTTCCATCCACGTACTTGCAAATGGCAAGAATTTCATTCTTTTTCATTGCCGAGTAATACTCCATTGTATCTATAGACCACATCTTCTTTATCCATTCATCCATCGATGGACATTTGGGCTCTGTCCATACTTTGGCTATTGTCGATAGTGCTGCTATAATCATGGGGGTGCGTGTGTCCCTTCAAAACAGCACACCTGTATCCCTTGGATAAATGCCTAGTAGTGCAATTGCTGGGTCGTAGGGTGGTTCTATTTTTAGTTTTTTGAGGAACCTCCGTACCGTTTTCCAGAGTGGCTGCACCAGCTTGCGTTCCCACCAACGATGCAAAAGAGATCCTCTTTCTCCGCATCCTGGCCAACATCTGTTGTGCCTGAGTTGTTAATGTGGGCCATTCTGACAGGTGTCAGGTGGTATCTCATTGTGGTTTTGATTTGTGTGAATAATTCTTAATGAGACGTTTTTTGTGTAGTTTTCTCTTTTCACCACGAGGGGTAGGAAAAAAGGTAGGAACGAAGGTCACCCGTTGGCTGAGGAGGGGGGCGACCTCTAGGCCGGCCCCGAGTCCCCCGGCCTCCTCCCATGCCTCCCCCGCTTCTCCAAATCTCGGCTTTCTCAACTTTAAACTAAGGGTGCGGCGGGGCGTGGGGGGCTGGGTTAACGTACGCCAGCCCCACTGGTGATACCACAAACGGTCCCGGATGGAGCCGTCTCCGTGCTGTGGTCTCGGATGGTTCCAGAGCATTGCTCGGCATGGGTGTCTGGGGCATCGGCCTCCCCCATGGGGGAGTCCGTGTGGGCAGGGCATGCATTCTCCTGTGTACCCCATTTCTAGCCAGGGCCTGCCAGCTAGTTGCTCAAGAAGTGATTTTTGAATGGATCCAAACACTATTAAAAGCAAATTATTCCTTTCTAAACTAGAAAAAGTTTCCCCTTTAAAAAATAAAAAAGGGGCGCCTGGGTGGCTCAGTCGGTCGAGCGTCCGACTTCGGCTCAGGTCATGATCTCGCGGTCCGTGGGTTCGAGCCCCGCGTCGGGCTCCGTGCTGACGGCTCGGAGCCTGGAGCCTGCTTCCGATTCTGTGTCTCCCTCTCTCTCTGCCCTCCCCCGCTTGTCCTCTGTCTCTATCTTCCAAAAATAACTAAACGTTAGGAAAAAAATTTAAAAAATGAAATAAAATTGCAATTTGAGGCAGTGGGATTCGTGTATTTGGTGGAACTTTGTTCTTACGTAGTTCAGAGGGAGTGTGCTCTCATTCACTCCCGGTTCAGTGTTTGCACAAAGTCACAACCTGGAGTTGGGGACCCTGGAGTGCGTGGGCACCCGCCACGTCCACTGGACAATATGTGTGTTGTCGAGTGTCTCAGACCTTGGTTTGGGGGACCCGGGTGAGGGCCTCGCTTGCTCACGCGGGTTCTGCTACCCCCTACGCCCGAGGCTGACCGAGCCTCCCTTCTCGTTGCTAGGAAGCATGGCCGACTCTCCCAGGGAGGGAAAACCGGCCAGGTCTCTGGACTTCACCCGGCTGGTTGACATGGCCTCTGAGTCCGTAGGAGGAGAGGTAAGTGGGGGTGTCACGGCAAGGAGAACACTGCAGGAACCTAGTTAGAATGGCCAGAATTGGGCCGAAGGTCCAGCCCGTTATTGCAAAAGGCTTCCGAAGAATTTTTAAGAAACTGGGGACAATTCTAGCCAAGGCAGTATTGCTTTAAGCTTAGAGCAAAAAGACATCCTGCACCTGTGACGAGTCCTCCGTCCCTCTGTGTCTTCTCACGGTATAGATCAGTGGTCCTCAGATGTCAGTGTGGGGATTACCTGGAACAGTTGTTGACAAGCACAGGGCACTGCGATACCGGTAAAGTGCAGAGGCACTGAGCGCCAGCACCTCTCAGGTGCGTCGTCCGGTACAGACGGGGCTGAGGGGGGCGTCCTGCCCTCCAGAGGCTCCTGCTCCCCCAGGGAGACAGGTGCTGCGGGAGCCGGGGGCCGCGAGTGGGGCGGGAGGTGCTGGGAAAGGCTGTGCGGCCCCTGTCTGCACAGGGGGTCTTCCAGTGGGAGAGGGAGCCGGCGAGGAAAAGGGGCGAGGGGCCGCTTCGGTCAGGACGCCGGGGGAGGCAGCGAGGCGTGCCCCAGCTGGTTGAGTGTTTCTGGAAGTCATCAGGGGCTTGCTGGGGGGCATGGGCCCGGGGAGGTCGGAGAGGCCCCGGGTGCCCCGTGAGGGTTTCTGCCGAGGCGCCAGCGACGGGCCTGGACGCGTTCCCGCATGTCCGCTCCGCTCACCCGGGCTTGGCCCTTGCAGACTCTCAGCGGGCGGGTCGGCCCCGACACAGCCGCGATCCCCTCCACTCTGCCTCCGCGACAGTCATCCGCAGCAAAACAGCGAGGTCTCCCCTGACCTGTAGGTTCTGGGCTGGGGTCCGAGGACGGTAGTGTCATTAGAGGCGAATTATGCTCGGAGGCTGAGACTGGCTTTGCCAACGATAGTTCGGCAACTAATAGCCTGCGCGATCACGATTCCTAGACAACACGCCCAAACCCGCGACACTAACTACACTCGTGGTCCAGGCAGCGGGGAGAGGAGATCAATGAAGTCCGGGGCTAGGCGAGGTGTCCTTCTCTGCAAGCTGGTTCTCCGTAGAGTCAGTCCTTCCAGCCCAGAGCTGGGGGCCGGCTGCCGGCCCGGGTCCCTCGTGGCTGCTGGAGGCGGCACCGGGGCACGCGGGCAGGGCGGCTGCTCCGATGGCTGGCACCGCGGGGCCGTCGCGCGGCTTGCCCCGCCACCCACGAGGAGCGGCCTCGGCAGGGCAGGGGCAGGGGTCCCTTCTGCCGAGACCGTGGCCCGGGTCAACCAGTGCCGCCTGAGGAGGCTCGGCCCCGGCAGCCGCGGTGTGTCGAGATCTCTGGAGAGCTACTCATGTCGGCAAAGTGGAGCCTTGCCCAGAGCGGACCCTCTGCGTAGACCCCACAGAGTCCCAGTAGTGGGAGTTTCAGTGTCCCTTCCGCGAAGCCGCTGTGCCCGTCAATGCTCGAGCCGCTGAGCCCTCGCGACAGGTGCCGGTGACAGCGTCCTGACACGGCTTCCTCCACGTAGACAGATGCCCCCTGATGAACACACCTCACTTCAGCCACAGACGAGTGGCCTTGCAACCGTCACCGGCTAATTCCCGACACCAGTGCCCGGGGTCCCCTCCCGACGGCAGCTGTCACGAGGGTCTGGCTTCGGCCGGTGGGGCCGCGGCCCGTTTTGTCCAGAAAAGTCCATTTACACCTGTTTTCTTGGGGTGATGAGTAGCAACCCCCTCCCTCTCACAAATGTCCTGCTTTGGCTGATGAATTACCAGGCGCCCCCTCCTGCAGGGCGTCCGACGGTGAGACAGCCGAACCACAGGCATGGCCCAGGGTGGTGTTTTTGGGCCATCGCTCTGTGTGCGAGCGAGTCACAAAGCCCAGTGTCCTCCATTCGTGAAAAGGAGAGTTGGTGTAGTTTCTTCCTGAGTGTAAGAAGTCAGCACGTCCCCATCCAGATGGCAAAGGGGTGCAGAGTACAGGCTGGAACGAGCTGAGGCAGGCCACGAAGTCTAGACGTGTCAAAAGCATAGCGGCTTCATTGCATAGCGTTCTCTCCCCCTGGCAATTCCACGTTTCTTTCTACCGCGTCTTTTGCAAAACGAAATAAAATCGTTTTTAACTTATGGCTGTTTTATCTTTACTTCTTTCTTTCTTTGTCTAGATTTTATTTGCAACGGATGATTTTTTTGCTCCTGCGGAAAACCTCATAAAGGTATTGTCAGCGGGCATCCCGCACCGTAAAGGTATCGTAAGTGGGCACCCCGCACCGTGAAGCGTTGGGGTAGACCCATCTGTGCCGACACGGCAATTAGAATCTGCCCGGATGTTTGAGATGGGAGTCCTGGAGTGTGGACCGGTAACTGGCACGTTGGAACAGTAGAAACATGTAGAGATCCGCACCAGCTCGTGCTAAGACACATTGGAGACAGACGGGCATCGGACACAGGGACGTGGGGGGCTGCGTGGCTTCATGGGAAAATCGCTGAGATCCTTGCATACCGTCCTCTGTCTCACGCAGAGCTCATAATCTGGGCCAGGAAGAAATCTGGCACACACGTTGAGTTTTGGGGACGTGTCTTACCTGCCTAATTGCAAAAGTGTAGGACGTGCTTATTAACAAAACAAGAGAAAAAACAAACCTGAAAATATAGGGAAGAAAGCAACCTCGGCTGGAATCCTGCTACCTTGCTACGCCGGCCGTGGGGTGTGAGTTCTCGTGAGTGGGCAGCATGCTGTCCTCCACCGTGGTTACCGGCCATGTCGTCACCCTGGTGACAGGGCCCCTCTTTCCGGGCAGGACCTGGCCAGGTCTAGAGCATGTTAAAGTATGACATTCCAAGGACATCTTGCATACATTAACTTACTCCTCAGAGAAAATGACAATAGAATGAGGAACAGAGATGTTGATTTACTTGTTCTAGGTCACACAGCTAATAGATGTCAAAGCTCTTTTCGTTTTACCATATGTCTGTCTATAGAAAACTTAAATGCCTACACACTTTGACCTGTTATTCCACGGGTTTATATTATTTGCAAAAGTAGGCAAAGATGTGTAGAAAATATTCATCCCAGTGTTGTTTGGAGGGGAAAGAGCCAATCCAACTGTCCATAGACGGGACCCATATATGAACTTCCATATATGGGACACTGTGTAGCCACTAAAAGGAATAGGCTAGCTGTCTACACACAGAGCAGCTCCGAGGGCCGGGGTCCAAGGGTACAGCTGGGCCTCAGCATCCCGCCTACGCCTCACGCGCTTGGGCCGGATTCCTTGTTAAGCAGTCTTTTCTGGGTTGCCTGGGAGACGTACCCTTTCTGGCTCTTTCTTTCAGGATGCCGTAGGCTGCATTGGGGGGGCTGCGCCGTTTGTGGGGCCACGGAATTCACTGCGATGGGGTTTCAGCTGTCGCTACGGCCAGTTAATTCTATGCATCGAGGGCCGCAGAGAAGCAGGATTTCTTTCTCTGGAGGTGTCGCAAAATGGGGCGGCCTCTCCTGATCTGGAACGGGTTACCCGAGTGCGAGGGTCGCGGCAGGCACCCCCACGCCGGCCGAGGATTCCCTCCGAGTCCCCGTTGGCGTGGGTCTCCTGTACCTCGGGGGGACAAAACAGGCCAGGCCCTCGCAGGGACGGCAACCACCACCTTGTCTCCGTCTCTGCTTTAGAGTAAAAGCCCAAGCTTCAGAGAAGACGAATACACGGAGTTTGGGAAGTGGATGGATGGATGGGAGACCAGAAGGAAAAGGATTCCAGGTACTGAGACCGCTCCTTGTGGCAACGCGGCGAAGCTTAAACGCGGGTGTTGGGAAGCCGGGGAGCGTTCTGGCAGCTCCGTCCCGGGTCCCCGGACCTCACGTGACCCTTCCGAACATCAGGCTCGGAGGGTTTAGGAAGGGGTCGTCTGTGCGCCATCAGGTGAAAAGGAGGACGTGCTGCTGGGACAGCGGGCGTGTTGGCGAGGCTGTGGGGGGCGGGGCGCACCTCCCCGAGCGGGGTGGCAACGTCACAGGGTGGCGTGCGTGTGTGCGTTGCGTCTACACGGCTCTCTGAAGAGGGTGCTCTGGTCCCTCCTTGACCGCTGTGTAGACGGGCTCGCCCACGCAGCCCCCGTCCCGTCACCGGTGAGAAGGGCCGGCTTTTATTCGTTGCTCCTCACCAGGCTCAATGAAAATACCCCTGTGAAAGCTGCAGACGCGCCTGTGAGAGCAAACTAAATCGGCATTGTAACCGGGTTCTTATCCAGCTGATAACTGGGTTCTTCGGCTGCGTCAAGTGCTACGAGGTCCTGGGTGTTTCCCAGGTCCATTAGCAGCTGCTGATGAATCTGGGCATTTCCAGGCCGGGTCTACACGTGACCACAAGTAGCCAGGGAGTACTGGGTGACCTGTGGCTTGTAGACTTCTTGCGCTTTAGCAGCCGCGGGGAGGGGGCAGCTGGGCCCCGCAGAGCCTGAGGCGACGGCGAGCAGGCGGTTTGCCGGAGGCCCAGCCGTGCGTCAAGCACCTGCCGAGGGGGGCGGGCTGTTCTCTACCCTGGACGCAGTCACATTTGAGTTTTGGAAGCTGATCTCGTCCCTGATTCTCAGTCGAAGAAGGAGGCTCGCAGGGGCCGGTTTTCACTTTGGAACCGGAATCGGGTCTCCCTGGATCCAAGGCCCGTGCCTGGGGCGGAGGGCTGTCGTGGGGCACGGGGCGTGCGTGGCCGCGCCGAGGGCGTCTGTACGTCACAGCCGAGAGTGACCCTGCGTGCCCTTTCCTGGGATGGGAGGGGGTGTCGCCGAGTCTTTTCTTCGTCTCGGTCCTGTTCAATCACGCGCTTTGTCTGCCGAGTTACGCCTGACGGGGATGCCCTCGCTTCCCTCCCGTAGGTCACGACTGGTGCCTCATCAAGCTGGGGATACAAGGGATTATCCGGGGCTTCGATGTGGACATTTCCTACTTCATGGGAGATTACGCTCCTCGGATATCAATCCAAGCAGCAAACTTGGAAGGAGGTGCCTTGGGAACCGTTCCCCTGGCCTGCTCCCCCTCCCCCAGCACCCCCGCCCCGTGCAATTTCCGCCCAGACAGGTTCAGCAACGTGTCTAAGGCCACGTTAGTGCCACAGGCTTTAGAACTTGGGTTCCCAGTGCAGCGTTCCGTGGTTTCTGAGTTTTAGCTTGGCCACGTGTGGAGTCCATTGTTCCCACGCTCTTGGGGCCTCGCCGGGGCGAGCAGGGTGCAGGGGAGGGCAGCGCGTGGGCTGCTGGACAGCACGGAGCCAGGCGTGGGCCGGCTGTGGGGTGGTGGCTGTCCCTGTGGGCACGAGTGTGGCAGCCACGGAGTTGTCAGGAAGGGGTTCTTTGCGCCTCGTGGGACGAAGCATAAGTACAAGTCAGACCCCTGCTTTTGCTCCTTCGACGGTACCGTCTGATGCTGGTCCCAGCGTTACTGTTTTTAGAAGCAGGGACCACGATGTGTGTGTACGTACACGTGTTTAGGGAAGATGAATCACGCCGGTTGGCAGATTTACGCTGAAAGCACCGTGTCCACGGCCCTGTACGAGGCTCTACGGAAGGGGACGGGCCCTGCTCCCGACACTGGGGGCACCTGAGGACGTAGGTGAGGACAGGACAGGTGCTGCTGCCGAGGCAGGAAATGCCTGATGCCAAAAAGGAGGATTCCTTCCGAGTCCGATTCGGGATCGCCCAAGTGTCGATTCCAAGGATGCCGTGGGGGACGGTCTTCTTCTGGCCTTGACGTTGCAATTTTCCAGAACCTCCATTGATCCGACTCCTGAGAACTCGAGTCGTGTGATAGATTTGCTGCAGCTAGACTCACCCTGGAGGTGGTGTTGTATTTTGACGAGCAAAAGTACTACCAAATGTACTGCAGCACCTTCTGGAATTACTCAGTATTTCAAATGTCGAGGAACTTCAGCAAGTCTATCACTTTGATCATCGGATACTTTGACTTAAGGAAGCTTCTCTCTGGGGTGATTTGGCGGAATAAAAACGAGCAGACCGCCCACTAGGAGAATATTGTCTTTGATTCCGAACGTGAACGTAACCGTAACCGTTGGTCCCTCTGCCTCCAGATAAAGCACCAGAAATGCCACAGAGAGGAGTCAGGACAGGGGCCGCGGCCACCCCGGCGGAGTTTGAGGCTGTTGCTAAGGTGCGTCTGCTAACAGGGTCGGCGGTTTGTCGCGGTGGCCAGGGCACAGGCCTGGGCACGAGGGTGCTTCTTAGGGACACCCCACCCACTCACGCCTCTCCTCATCTACTTGTCCAGCGTCACAAATGGTTTCCACAGCCCGAGTGAGGTCTAGCGATGTGTCCCAGGGGGTCTGCCCGGCCCTGCTACCTGCCAGGTGCTACCCCGATAAGATAAATACAGAAATCGGGAGTACGACTTTACGTACCTTTTATGCCTGCCGAGTCTGGCAAAGGAACCACGTGGACTTGTGCTTTTTTGTACATTCCTGTCTTTTAAAGCCTGTCCAGTCGTTAATTTATATTGTGTTTTACGAAAGTGTTGATCCATAACAGACTGGGAAATAAACAGTGAGAGGAACAACACACAGGCCCTTCAGTCTGAGGAATGCTGGTCACGACGTTCAGGTCAACCCGTTCACCCCAGGTCTCAGGGTCCAAGGGAGCAGCCTGGTGTGCACCGATGTTCACGTCACCGATTCTGGTTTCTTCTAGAATCCTCAGAGGGAGTCCCAGGTCTTGTCCCTTCTTCCCAACCCTCCCTGCCCGTTCCCCTGCTGCCATCGCCCGGTGCCTATTTCGATCTGGATGAAAAGCCCTCAGGGCTGTAGTCTGCTTATTAAACCTGGGACTTGATCTTTATCAGTATTTTTATTGAAGTATTTTACTAGGCAGCCATCATCAGGTTTTGTTCCAAAGTATCTCTATCCTGCAGGCCCCACACGAGCACCGGGGTGAGAGAATTTACTGTCCTTGGGGCCACTGCTAACACTTTCTATTTATTGCTAGCTGGGGTCCAACGACTGGAATTACTTGGTTCCCATGACAGAGCTTAAACCAGGAAAGCCTGCTTCCAGCCACAATTATTTTCGTGTCGACTCCCAGCAGAGGTGGACTCACGTGAGACTCAACATTTTCCCGGGTAAGTGTGATGTGGCCCCATCTGCCGTCTTGTGGCCTCTTGACTTGGTGTGGGCACGTTTCAGGGTGAAGGCACTTATCTCTCTAGCATTTTCGGGTGACAGGTGGCCCCTTTTTGTGCCCTAGGAAGTTCTCGTCGCGGCCCAGCCATCCGTTGGTAGTTATTGAAAAAGCACCAGGTCAATTAGGAGGTGATGGGAGGGAGTTGTGTCAGGTTAAATGTCTCCTAACAAATTCTATTTCGCCAGGTGCACCAGCAGATGAGGCGGTGTGTGCAAAAGTCCCTCATTTTCTCTTACTTAACAACTTTGTTGTGATGTAATTCACCGACTTGCAGTGCACCGTTCAGCGGTTTATGGTTTAGCCGGGTAATGCGGAAAAACACCGTATAGGTGCAACCATCACCACGCTCAATTTGAGAACACTACTCTCACCTCAAAAGGAAATCCTGTATCTTGCTCTCAACCCTCACCTCCCTCGGCCCTCAGCAGCCACCAGTCTGCTTTCTGTCTGGACAGAGTTGACCATGCTGGACATTTCACATAAATGGTCTTTTGTGACTCGCCTCTTTCGCTTACCATGTTTTCAAGGCTCGTTATCAGGGGTACTTTATGTCTTTCCGTGGAGGAACGATACTCCATTGTATGGATAAACCGTACTGTTTCTATAGTCATCTACTGATGGACATTTGGGTTGTTTCCACCTGTTGGCTATAAAAACGCTGCTGTAATATTCCTTTATGGGTTTTTGTGTGGATATATGTTTTCATTTGGGTATACACGTAGGATTGGACTCACTGGGCCATATGATAACTATGTTTTTATTTACGTTTTTTAAATAAAGTTTGAGAGAGCACCTGCACATGTGAGTGGGGGAAGGGCAGAGAGAAAGAGGGAGAGAGAGAATCCCGAGCAGGCTCCACACTGCCAGCACAGAGCCTGACGTGGGCTCCGTCCCACGAACAGCGAGGTCACGACCTGAGCCGAAATCAAGAGCCGGATGCTTAATGAGCCACCCAGACGCCCTGATAGCTACATTTTTAATTGTTGGAGGAACCCTCCCATTGTTTTCCACCATGGTGGCACTATCTTACGTTGTCACCGTCACCAACACGTACTGTCATCTGCCTGTTTGACTGGAGCCATCTTAGAGGATGTGCAGTGGGGTCTCCTTGTGGTTTTGACTTGCATTTCTCTAGGACTAATGATGACCAGCATATTTCAGTTCTGTACTTGGCCATTTGCGTGTGTTGATGTACAGATCATATACATACACACACACACACACACACACACACACACACACACACCTACATGTTTTTTTGGAAAGATACCTTTTCAGATCTTTCGCCCATTCTTAAGTTGGGTTTTTGTCTTTTATTGTTGAATTGCAAGAGCTCTTTGTATTTCCTAGATACAAATCCTTTATCAGATTTACAAATATTTTCCCCGGGGTTCAAGTATAAAGGGGAAGGAACCAGTGTTTTGTCCTGGAGTGGCAACAGGTTGCTTTAGATGAGTCACTCTCAGAGCGTGGAGTGGCATGCCTGATGTCCCTGATAGTTTTGATTAAAAGCGAGGCTGGATATGAACTCTGTAAAGAAGAATCTTATTTTTTAAAGACTTAAAATCAGCTTTACACTCAACAGGCAAGTGTGTTCTGTGCGTCGGAGTGAATCCCGATGCTCCGTGAACCAGAGGAGAGGTTCCCCTAAGTTAGTTTCTGCTGAATGACCCCCTCTGGTGTAATTTTTAGGGTTTTATGCCAACACAGTCTGGTTTTATTTATTGTAAATATCAAGACCGTTCTACTGAATTCTTTTCTGATCACTCACTTTCATCAAGGTTTTCGTGGAACAATATAAGGGCTTGGTTTCAGTAGAATAACGAGGAAAGCTGTTTATACAAAGCTTCCTCCCATCTTCCAGGAAGTACTATTCAAACACATAAAATATTCGCTTTCTCAGAATCCGAGAATGTGAGTTGATGTGGGCGGCTACTGTGTGTTCTGCAGACCTACTCTAGGCTGCTGTGGTTCTCAGAGCGATTTGGTTTTGTGAACATTATCTTCCCTCTTCTCAATCAGTGTTTTTACAAAAATAGAAACATAAGGCTCTTGTATGAGTCTGTGTGGTATTTAGCAACGCTAATTTGTGGCCCCAAACATTATATCTCTGGTGGATCTTCCAACAGCTCTTTGACCTTCCTGGAGTTATTAATCCAATAAGAAATGTCAGCACCTGCTGTGTGCCAGGACCAGTACTAGGTAGAGACAATAGAGAAGCAAACGAGATAGATCACTATTCTGGCTTTCAAAGATTTTATATTCTGGTTCTGAGATACTGATATCAGCAGGAGCTTAAACAAATACATGACAAGATCATTTCAGGCTGTGATTTGAGCTCTGGCAAAAATTCGCAGGAGGGGATGATGACGCACCCAACCTGGAGAGTCAGGCGGGGCCAGGCAGAGCTGGAGGGAGATAACTAGACAGTGACAGGAAGAGCATCTCTGACGGCATGACACATAAGGTGACACCTAAGAACAACAAATGGCCTTTTGCAGAGCTGGGAAAGTAGTTCCAGTACAAGGGAATGGTGGGTGCAAATGCCCTGGGGCAGTAGGGTTGGTGTATTTGAGAAACAGAGCAGGCAGGTGTGGAGAGCTTTGTCGTTTATGACCCACAAACAGCCCCCTCTCCAAGTAAGAAATGACCGCGGCCTCTTTCCTTCTCAGACGGTGGGATTGCACGTCTTAGAGTGTATGGTTGTGGACAGAAGGACTGGACCGCAACTGATCCCAAGGAACCGTTTGACCTCGCAGCCATCGCTCACGGGGGCACCTGTGTAGGATTCAGCAACGCGCACTTTGGGCATCCAAACAATATGATAGGTGAGATGCTGCTGTGGGAGCTGGCCTGCATTTGGGGCGTCTGGGCACCCGCACCAAGCACCCCAATATGGTATGAACCCGCACTAAGCACCCCAATAGGATATGAGCGACTTAGGAGGCGTCGTCTTGAAGCACGGGGGTGGATGCGATCGACCATCCACACACAGGATTGGATGCCCTTATGATGTGAAGTAAATCAGTTTTCCTTCCTAATTTTCCTTCCTAATTTTGGCTGAAAGGGAAGAGTAAAACTTACCCTATGGCTGCATGTGAATTTATCAAAACGTTAAGCTGAATGGCAATAATTTATGTAGCAACGTTCAGGCACAAGGGATCTGTGGTTTCGTTACTCCCATGCATTCATTCTCACATTTAAGATAAAATCCTGTGACACTCCCATTAAATAATGTCATTTCTGGCAGGAGTCGGCAAGGCTAGGTGTATGGCTGATGGCTGGGAGACCGCAAGGAGGCCGGACAGGCCACCGGTGTTAGAGGTAAGAAGTTCAAAACGGCCACGATTCAGAGTCTCCTCTGTCTTGTTTTAAGTTTACATCAAGGAAGCGCTTCCTTCCGGAACCTCGTAGGCAGCATTCCGGAAGTACTTCTCGTCGTTTTCCGGATTGCCTACTGCTTCACGGTAACATCAGGGCAGGACCCAGAAGGCGCACACGCTGGCCGCGCCTGCTACTCCAACGAATGGTTGAAATGCCGCCGGTTCTATAATTAAGGGTCTACAATTTAATGATATAAAACCCGTGGATAAATTCACTGGTTGACCTGGAGGCAAAAAAACCCCACCAGTGTCATGGTTTTCGGTACCTACGTGTCCCTGGGTGAGACCACCTACGTATATGAGTGTGTGACAGACAGGGGGCTCAGCTGTTCAGTTTGCCTAGTAACTAATGTGAGATAAGAAAGTCAAAACAAAAGCAAAACAAAACACCTTGCACTTTGTTAACCCCACCGAAAACTTCCCCGGACAACACCCCTCTCTTGGGTTAGCCTCCGTGTCAGCCAACACTTCCAATGGGAAGCGGACGACTCCCGTTGCCAGAAACTAAGTTTGGAGGCAGATTACACAGTGGTATAGATTTGACCAAGAACGTATCTACTTTGAAAGGTCAAAACGAATTGATTAGAGTACCTAGGGGCCGGGTTGGATACAGACCCTTCTGTGTGTCTCATTCTACACAGATTTACAGTCGACATAGAAAATCACATCAGAAATTTATAAAAACGTAGCAATTACCCAATAAGCTCCTGAGGCATTTAAGGAATAATAGACAAGGGGGGCAATTAACACAGAAAGTAATTTACATACCGGGGCATAGGAAACGCTCTTCTGTAGTAAGAAATAAAAGAAATGTCATCAGCACGTGTCGACATTTTTCACTCGCTGTTTTCAGAATTCGTTTCCTGAATGGCCTCAAGCTGGCTTCTTTTTATTCTTTTTCCTTTTGAATCCCAGAATGACGAGAACGGTAGTCTCCTTGTTCCGGGTTGCGAATGGGCAGTCTTCCGGCTGGCACATCCTGGAGTGATCACTCAAATTGAAATCGATACGACGTATTTTAAAGGTGAACGTAGAACCATCAGGCAGCGCACAGAACCCGCGTGCCGGTAACGCAGACCACGCAGATGACGTGGTCTGTGGGCGTGGGGCTCAGGACGGTGGGCTCGGCACTTGGCTTTTGCGCTCTCTCCGGGTGTGCAGTTTTGAGCAACTTCCTTTAGCTCTGCGGGCCCACTTCCCCCTTTGTAAAATGTCAGAGTTGAGCTGGGTCACCCCCCGGAGTCATCCGAGATTCTGTGATGCTCTAAGACTCTTCACTGTAGGGGCCCCGAATCTCATTTGGAAAGAGCCTGTGCAATCGTTCCTGGTTAGTCCCATCCAGAAGAGCTGGATGGGGGTGTATTCTCTTGGGGGGGGGACTAGGGAGATTGGTTGGGGGGGCATTTCCTGCCCAGGGTGGACGTGGACTTGTAAGGCAGGGATCTACACGTTTTCAAAAGTGTGCTATTAGTAAAAACATATTCGGACAAGTGCCGCTGGCATTTGAAACCTACTTTCTTCTGAAATATACACCTGTGTCATTATATGGACACAGTTCAAGAGGGGTTATTAAACCTTTATAATTGTCGGGTGAAATTTCGATTAGTGCTGGACTGGATGTTTCCTGACTGCTTACTTGTCTCAGTAAGCGGTGGCAGTTTATATTCATACCTTGGATGCCTGATGTTTAAACGTCTTGTGAATCATTGTGGCCTCACGCGATTACTAACGACTACACCAAGGCACAGTATGTGTTTAAGGCAAGGTTCTTCTTCAGTGGTAGTGGATTTAAGTTAATTATTTTAAGACACAGCATGGATGATTGTGACCTAATTTTGGAAGACTATTTTATTTATTTATTTAAAAAAATTTTTTTTTTAAATATTTATTTTTGAGAGAGAGAGAGAGAGACCCTGTGTGAGCAGGGGAGGAGCAGAGAGAGAGGGAGACACAGAATCCGAAGCAGGCTCCAGGCTCTGAGCCGTCAGCACAGAGCCTGAAGCGGGGCTCGAACTCACGAACCGTGAGATCGTGACCTGAGCTGAAGTTGGGACGCTCAACCGACTGAGCCGCCCAGGTGCCCCTGAAAGACTATTTCAGATCTGATTAGCGGGTCACTGCTTTCACTTTTCCACACAGCCGACGAACAGCTCATCTTGGGTCGGCGGAATGCAGCCCTGCTATCTTCTTGCGGTTCCTGGGTGCTTGTGTTTCTGGCGGTATCCTCAGTCCGTGGGTCTCTGCATGGATGATGTAAATCGCTTGCTAATTTTGTGAGCGATAGTTTAGTTAGAGCCCGGGAACGGCCAGTACGTGCACGTAACCAGGGAGCCCGGGCTGCGCCGTCCTGAATTTGCTGTCGGCCCTCTCAGTTCTATCCATCACAGCACGAGCACAGTCGCGGCCCGAGGGGCGTAATCTCACGTACACGAAACCTAACAGATATGCACGTATGTGTGTAGATACTGAAGAAACAGAAACAGAAATAGCGGCTTTCGTGTCCTCCTCCCACATCTTTCGGGTTTTCACGTGCCCTCAGCAGCGTGCTTGCGCCTTGGAGGTCACCGTCTTAAGAGATGCGCCACAGGGGGCACGGGAGCACTGAGTATTTTTTTCCTGTGATCAGAACCCCCTCCTCTGTTGATCTTAAAGTCTTAGGCACCCCTACAGCAGTTCTCCCCGCGAAGAGTGTGGGACCCTTCCCCTGAGGTCTTCTAACCCCACCGGGCACGATTCTGAGGAAACTCCAGAGAGGAGAGAGACTCAGGACCACATGTGTTACCGGGTGAAGGCGTAGCACACCTGGAAGACGGCACGTGGGGTCGAGGCCAAGCCCCGGCCGGTTAACTGGCCTCGGTCTTTCTTTTTGTTTCTCGTGACACAATGCGGTGCCATAAGGAAAGTGTCTCCCAGCCTCCCGATAGTCTGGGGTGAGCCACATAGCAGTGTGCAAGTGATTAACGCTGCAATCAGGGATGCCCATCAGGCACCTTCCACTTCCCAAGTAAAATGCCGTACACGCAAATTCAAAGGTGCCGGCCCACTAATGCGCATCGAGCGGATTTTGATTCCTCTGAAAAATGAACTCCCGCATATTGCGTCAGGCAATCCACCTCCGTCACAGATGGGTACGTTCCTCCTCTCACACGCGTCCTGCCTTTGCTTCTCTTCAGAGAGAACAACGATTTGTCCTTTGCTGGGTCTTTGAGTTGATTAAAAAGTCAGCCAAACTGCCGAGGGCAAGCAGAGTGGAGGAAGTGACCCTGAATTTGTCCCGACAGGCAATTCGCCCGACAGCTGTAAGCTGGACGGCTGCGTCCTGACGACTCAGGAGGAGGAAGACATGATCAAGCAGAAGTGGGAGCTTCCGGGCCATAAGTGGAAACCGCTGCTTCCCGTCACGAAGGTATGGCGCCCGCGGGGACCCGGGAAGGCCGGACCCGCCGTCGGGGCCGCTTTGCTCAGATTTCCTTTCCAAATCTTCTGCTCAGATTAAATAGTAAGACGCACAAGCTTCTAAAAACCGTATCTGTGCATTTATGTAATAGAAAGACAGGCTCTAGTCTTTCATCCGTGTGCATTTCTAACAACCAAGTTTTGTTTTAAACCATCATGTACAAAGGACACATGTATGTGTGGAAAATGTTTCTGCAGTGTATTGACTTTCTAGAAGGGGTGACTGATATATTTAAAGCTAAAGCTATAACAACGTGTCCTCTTGTGAGATGGACGCGGAGATGTTCCAGGAGCGTCCTCTTTGCTCCAGTAGAAGGACAGTCCTTTGTGGGTCAGAGTGGGGGGTGAGGGGTGCTCCCACGTGGTGATGGGTGATGGCCTCTGGGAGGCACCAATATGCCCACTTCTCACTTTCTTTTTCTTATCGGTGTATCCACTTAATTAACCACTGAGAACCACGAATATCATGGACCCGAGTGTTCATGTTAGCATTACCTGGGCTTTTGACCCCTGCTAGCCTTCCTCTGTGGTAAGCCAGCCTGTTATCAGTGAGTAACTGGCCTGGGTCACGGGCCCTGAGTCCACGCCAGCTGGTCTGGGCCTCACTCCGCGTTATCACAAGGACCGCTCCCTGCCTCTCTTTCAGCTGTCCGCCGACAAAAGTCACTTGTTCGACAGCCTGACCCTGGAGCTCCAGGACGTCATCACGCACGTGAGATTCACCATCACCCCGGACGGGGGCGTGAGCCGCCTGCGCCTCAACGGCTTCCCCAGCTCCCTCTGCCTCCTGCGCCCCCGGGAGAAGCCCATGATGAGGTTCTCCGTGAAGGCAGGCTTCCGGGCCAACCTGTGACTCCGTGCGGCCGTGCGGTGGCCCCGTCACACTCTTCTCTTGAAGGGTGTTTAACATCTGAAACTTAAGAGGTTTCTGGCAATTGATCTTTTTAAGACCAACGTAATTCCTGGTGATTTAATAAAGCGGTCACGTCACACCTCGGTACGTGTACCTACCGTCGCTGTGGAGCATTTGGTCGTGTGAAAATTGTCTGTGGTGAAAGATAGGCGGTCTCTTAAAGATCATTTTTTTAAAAAACACTACAAGATATTGATATTTACAGAATTGAATTCTGTACATTCTGCATGTAGATTCGGTAAGTGATACTTGTAGCTTATTGTCTTTAAAAGTTTAAGCCCATCAAAACCACCGGAAAAACATATTTCTGGAACCATTCATCTTCTCAGCTCAAGAGGATGGGCCCGTTGTTACCCAGAATAAGGAATGACGTTCACAAGGACACACACCCCCTTGAATTGTTCTTCCCCGGTGAAGGTGCATTCCGGATGCTAAACCTTCGGAACACTGTATGCTGGCTGTGCTCGTCGTAACCCGGCTTCTCACATGCCCTGAATGGGTCCATGCAATTCCTCCTGGACACGGTTTTGATTGTTAAGATGGTCCTGATGGCCTCCGCTCCCGGCCCATCCCCCAACCTCTTCTGCATAGGAGGTTGGCTAGTGTGGTGGGAAGGTGGCTGTGAATGTCCCCGGCCTCTCATTCTTGCCACCTTTGCAGAGAGATCACAGAGGCTGCCTCCTTCCCCTCGCTAGAGCTCTGTCATCCCCACCTGTCTAGGCTCTCGGATGCCCCCTCACCTGTTCTCACCCCCTGCCCCCCCAGCCCCCCACCTCTCGGACCCCTCACCTGTTCCCACTTCCTGCCCCCCATCCCCCCACCTCTGGGATGCCCCCTCACCTTTCCCTCCCCTCCCCCCGACCCCCCTCCCCCCGCCGGCTTCCCTCCCGACAGCAGGTGGCAGGCAGGCGGTCACAATCGCCGGGTCACGTCAGCACCGGCGGGGAGCCGCCCCGCGGTCCCCGCGCCCACGCCCCGGGTGCCCCGCGGCTGGAGCGCAGCGGGCGGTGGCCGGCGGCCCTTCGACGGCGGGGCCATGGGCACGCGCAGGTCACACGTGCTGGTGGACACGACGCCGGCCAAGACAATTCTGGTGTACCGCAACGGGGACGCGTTCTTCGTGGGCCGGTGGTTGGTGGTGCCGCGGCGCCGCGTGCCCACCTTCCAGGCGCTGCTGGAGCAGCTGACCGAGCAGGTGGACGTGCCGTTCGGCGTGCGGCGCCTCTTGACGCCCACACGCGGGCACCCGGTGCGTGAGCCGCAGGCGCTGCAGGCGGGTGGCAAGTACGTGGCGGCCGGCCGCGAGCCCTTCAAGAAGCTCGAGTGAGTGCGGCGCCCCTTCCCTGTGCGGCCAGCTGCCCTCCGCGCGGTGACCCGCCGAGCGCCGCGGTGCACCTGTCGCCATCCGCGCAGTGACCCGACGAGTTCGGCTGTGCTCCCTGCGCATCTGTGCCCTCAGCCCACCTGTGCCCACAGCCCCATTGTGCCCACAGCCCACCTGTGCCCTCAGCCCACCTGTGCCCACAGCCCACCTGTGCCCTCAGCCCACCTGTGCGCTAAGCCCCCCTGTGCCCACAGCCCACCTGTGCCCTCAGCCCACCTGTGCCCACAGCCCACCTCTGCCCTCAGCCCACCTGTGCCTTCAGCCCACCTGTGCCCTCAGCCCACCTGTGCCCACAGCCCACCTGTGCCCTCAGCCCACCTGTGCCCTCAGCCCACCTGTGTGCTAAGCCCCCCTGTGCCCACAGCCCACCTGTGCCCTCAGCCCACCTGTGCCCACAGCCCACCTGTGCCCAGAGCCCACCTGTGCCCACAGCCCACCTGTGCCCTCAGCCCACCTGTGCCCACAGCCCACCTGTGCGCTAAGCCCCCCTGTGCCCACAGCCCACCTGTGCCCTCAGCCCCCCTGTGCCCTCAGCCCACCTGTGCCCTAAGCCCCCCTGTGCCCACAGCCCACCTGTGCCCTCAGCCCACCTGTGCCCACAGCCCACCTGTGCCCTCAGCCCACCTGTGCCCACAGCCCACCTGTGCCCTCAGCCCACCTGTGCCCACAGCCCACCTGTGCGCTAAGCCCCCCTGTGCCCACAGCCCACCTGTGCCCTCAGCCCACCTGTGCCCTCAGCCCACCTGTGTGCTAAGCCCCCCTGTGCCCACAGCCCACCTGTGCCCTCAGCCCACCTGTGCCCACAGCCCACCTGTGCCCTCAGCCCACCTGTGCCTTCAGCCCACCTGTGCGCTAAGCCCCCCTGTGCCCACAGCCCACCTGTGCCCTCAGCCCACCTGTGCCCACAGCCCACCTGTGCCCTCAGCCCACCTGTGCCCTCAGCCCACCTGTGCCCACAGCCCACCTGTGCCCTCAGCCCACCTGTGCCCACAGCCCACCTGTGCCCTCAGCCCACCTGTGCCTTCAGCCCACCTGTGCGCTAAGCCCCCCTGTGCCCACAGCCCACCTGTGCCCTCAGCCCACCTGTGCCCTCAGCCCACCTGTGCCCTCAGCCCACCTCTGCCTTCAGCCCACCTGTGCCCACAGCCCGCTCTACCCCGCTGGCCACGGGCAGGACTGGCGTTCACCTCCTGTCAGCACGTCTTCCGTTAGAGTCAGAAGGGACGTGGGGACGAGGAGTGGGAGGGCTGTGGCCAAGAGGGCAGGCCTCTCTGGAAAGGCCACCTTGGCCCAAGGCTCTGGAAGAATAAAGGGAGTTAGCCACGCCCAGGAAGTCGGGGGAAGCAGGTTGGGAGGCAGGAACCAGCCCCCAGTCACCCCCTGCACGGCTTGCCCCAGCCTGGCGTTCTGCCTACCCGGAGGCTCACTCACTCTCCTAGGAAGGCGCTTGCTAAGCCGTGTAATCCATGCGTCTCCTGGCGGTGTCTCTTGCTAGACTGTGACCCTGCAGAGGACACGCATTGTGCGCGTGATCTCCGGAATCCCGGCACACACTATGTATAGACTCAGTGAATGTCCGTGGGCAACAAAGGAATCCCCTCCCCAGTGTCTGCTGAGATCGGGACGGGGGCTGGGAGGGGCGTAAACTGTCCTGGGGAGATGCGCCTGTGGGCACACGCAGGAAATTGGCCACATTCAGCTTGTTAGTTGCACTGGATGGTGTCTGCCCAAGACGTCCGTTTGATTCGTTTTTGTTGAGCCCCTGACTCCCGCCACAATCTCTGAGATCTTATTGCGTCCGGGGTGATACAGCACAGTTCTGTTTTCTTCTCGAGGGTACTCCAGTCCCCTCAGCAGTTTCTCTAAACTTTCTTCCTACCTGTCATCATACAAATGTCTTTGCAACGCGAGAGTCAAGCTCCTGTTCTCTTCTTGCCACGGCGTAGTGTCTGGGGGCTGCACAGGCTGTGAGAGCTTTTGCAATGTCTGTTTTGGGGGACATAAGAAACAAATTGGCACAGAAGAGAAAGGGGTCGCCACTGTGACAGATTCTGTTTTAGGCTCAGGACCTCCGAAAAGGCTTCCTTTACAAAATGCAAGTGGGGAAAGTTGTTTCTCCTTCTCTGTGAGCTCCTGACCTCTTTCCTGTGTCTGCCTTTCAGAGATATATTGTCTTTATTTACATTGCTGCTGACCCCATTCCTTGTACTGTGAAAGGTACTGTAGATACAGGAATGTATACACTTCTGTGCACAGTTCATACAGGAGTGTATACAATTCTGTGTACAGTTTAAGCAAAACTCTGTGTAAACCACAGTGTGGATTAAGAAAGAGCATGGCCAGTATTTTAAAACCTGTCACCTCCAGCCTTTTTTCCACTGGTAATCACTATTTTGTAATAATCATCCTTTTATAAAAATTCATTCCCAAAGGACAGATTTTTCAACGTTTTATGGTTGTGTACTTTATATAAATGCAATTACATTGTACATACTTTTCTGTTGGTGCTTTTTCACACGATAATGTGCCGTGAGACTCATTCACGTCAGTAGTGTAGCTGTAGGGCAATCACTTTTACCGCCATGTTATTTGCATCGACTAAAACATCCTTACTTGTCCGATCTATTGATGGATAATTTGGGTTGCTCTTAATTTTATGCTAAAATAAACAACACTGTTGTAAACATTCTTTTCCATGTCTTCCGGTGCGTACGGGTAAGATTCTCTCTAGGAGGGTGCATTGGCTATCTGTTGCTGCATAACCAATCACTCCAAGCGTATTGGCTTAAAACAACTTTATTATCGTGCAGTCCCCGAGAGCAGCTTATCTGAGTGGTTCTGGCTCAGAGGCGCTCGTGGGGTTGCAGTCAGCATGCTGGCTACCGTCATCTGAAGGCCTGACTGGGGCGGGTGCTTCCTGGTGCCGAGGCAGGAAGCTTCATCCTTGTGGGAGCCTCTCCGTAGGTGACTTACCGCCCGGTCTTCCCAGCAGGAGTGATCCAGGAGGGAGCCAGGCTGAAGCTCCAAAGTATGTTGTTACTGCTGGTTCTCTGTTTGCTGTCTTCTCTCTCTATCTGCCTATTTGTCTGTCTGTGCTGGACGTGACTTTCAAAACTCATTTGCAGAAATAATTTGAAGTCTAGGGTGATTTTCTCTTTGGCCAAAGCTGATTGTTGTGGGCTTTGGCCAGATACCTGCTCAGGAAGGTTCGGGAGTACCTTCATACAGCTTCAGAATGTGAGATGCTTTGGGCCACCACGTGGCTGGGAGACAGGATGGACCCCATCGGGGTCCCGGCTCACAAAGAGGGGTAGTTCAGAAGCAGCCACGGCCTCTGCTGTGTCATGAGCATGTACTTCTGCCTGTTGGCCACACAGCCTGTCCAGGATGTGGTTCAACATCTCTGTCCATAGTCAAGAGTAACCCCTGGGCTAAAGTGGCCCCAGGGATCAAGCTCACGTCTTTGGATTCCCTTTATTTCCTGGATCTTGGCCTGGCGATTCCTCAGATGTTATCCTGTTAGATGTCTTATGTTTCAAGAAGATGTTTTCATTTTATTAGTTTTTAGTGGACAGGTTGATCAGAGTTGCTTAGCCCATGGTTCCCGGGGGGGGGGGGGGAAGACTTCTGGCCCTTGTTCTTCATGTATATTTTTATTGGACATATGATCCTGTGGTCCTGTGGATAGCAGTGTCCTTCAGGCCACGGAAGGTGGTTTTCTATTGTCTTCTGACTTCGAGTTTGCTGACGAGAAGTCTGCTATCATTATTTGCATATTTGAAAGTAATATTTTATCTTTTCTGGCTGCTTAAAATTCATTTTCTTTGACCTCAGTGTATGGTGTTTAAATGGTACGTCCAAGTGCAGATTGATTGAATTCTCATGAGTCTGGTGTGGTAACTTTCATCAGCCATTTTGTCTTCAGAGGATGCCTCTGTCTTATGCTCTCTGTGTTTTCTGTGTCAGGGTCCACGTGGGTTGGCCTTTCTGATTGACGGTAACCTCCAAGAGTCCTCCACTCGGTCCTGAATTTCTCCCTTTTACCTTTGTGCTGCACTTAGGTACTTCACGCAGATCACACGGATCTTTTGGCTAATTTTTCTGCTGTGTATAAAACGCTATCCACCTGTTCACTGGGTTTTCAACTTAAATTGTTTACTTTTTTTATTCCTAAAAATTCTATCTGGGGCACCTGGGTGGCTGGGTCAGTTAAGCGTCTGACTCTTGATTTCGGCTCGGGTCATGATCTCACGGGTCACGGGATCGAGCCCCACACTGGGCTCCGTGCTGACGGCTCAGAGCCTGCTTGGGATTCTGTCTTCCTCTCTCTGCCCCTCCCCTGCTTGCTCTCTATCTCTCTTTCAGAAAAAATAAAAATAAACTTTAAAAGTAAATAAGTAGATAGATAAATAAACTTCTGTCTGGTTCTTTTTCAATAATCTGTGTCATTCTTCAGTGTTCTTGGTCCTGCATGTACCATCAGGTTTGGCTGTTCTTGAAATACTGTCTTTCTGCGTCCGTGATGATGGTCTTGGAAACCTGTTTCTGTTTTCTGTTATTTCAGCTGGTTTCTCTCAGCTGAGATAGTAACCTCCTTGTTCGTTTACTTTCGGACTGCAAGTGACTCCTTTTATGTGGATTTTGTTTGAGGAACCTCCTGGAGGGCTGAGGTGAAGGTGAGATTCTCCGGAGAGGGCTCCCATGCTCCTTCTCCACGTGCCGACAGTGCTCTCTGCCCAGAGACACCCCAGATTCAGCCAGTCATGGGAGTTTTGGGGGACCGCCCAGATAGTGTAATTTTATGAGGAAGCTGACCTGTGATCCGAATTCTTAATGGCATTGCAAAGATGCGAATTTAACCTCCTCTTGTTTTTGAAGGAAAATCTTAATCCACAGACACCCGAATTGCCAAGAGGTATTGGATTAATGCCATGATGTTTTAGATTTGAATTTATTACGGTGATAATCCTGTTGTGTGTGAGAACTCGCTGACAAGAACACAGACAGCCCTTTGTAGATGTTTGATTTTGTGATGATGTTTTTCAGGGTTAGTTACATATTAGGTTATGTATAACTCTAACTGTGCTGTAAATGGAATTATTGTGTCTTCCTGAAATTTATACGTTGAAACCTAATCCCCTGTGTGGTTATTTGGAGGTAGGGCCTTTGGGAGCTGAGTAGGTCATGGCAGTGAAACGGTCATGAAGGGGATTCATGTCCTTATGAAAGGGACCCCAGAGAGCACCTTACCCTTTCCACCACGTGAGGACCCAGCAAGAAGGCAGCCATTTATGAACTAGAAAGAGGGTCCCTTCTGGAACCCACTCACACTGGTACCTGATCCCAGCCTCCCAGCCTCCAGAACCGTGAGGAATAAATCTTTGTTGTTTAAGCCACTGGGTCTGGGGTATCTCTGCTACCACAGCCCAAACAGGCTTAGACACTGCATGTGCTGAATTCCGATTTCCTACCAGAATCCTTATTCAGTGTTGCTTTCCAACAAGAGAAGAAGATATTCCTACTAAAATTGACCTTAGAGTCCTTTTCAATGCACGTATAATGAAAAGCACTTAACTTTCCCGCCCAAACACTTCCTGGCGAAAATCACATGTGTCTTTCCTGTAAGCTGACGAGGAAGGAAGCTGGGGCAGGGGCAGCACAGATGAACATGCCCGGAACTTGTTCAGCGCGTGCTCCTCTCTGTTCTGTCTTGTGGGGCGAGGCGTTTTCTAAGAGACCCTGTTAGACCCCTGCTTCGGTAGGGAAACTTGCATGGTGTGTCTGAAATTCTTCGGACACGTGGCCGAAATATGGAGACGTTGAGGCGTTTCTCTTCCCCGATCTCTTAGCGTTTGTTGTTGTTTTCCGGGAGGGAGGCGGCGTGGTCCAGTCCAGCGACGGGAGAGCAGAGGCCAGACGGGGGCTGTCATGTGGCCAAAGCCTCGGTTGTCTGGCGTCATCCGTGTGGCTTCGGGGCTGCACGTGGATGGGTGCCGTTTGCATGTGACGATGATCACGGAGTGATGTTTAGACTTCACCGTCTCCACCACTGTTTAGCTCAAAGAATCATGAAATCAGCACCCAGACGCGGGTGAATGCAGCTCTGGGAAATATTTTGGCTTGATTTCTGCTGGTATCGGTAGGCTGGTGCTGGTTGGAGTTTATATCCTGTAATTACCGAGCCAGTGAGCAATTAAAATTAATTTTCTCCAGCAAATAATCTTCTAACTGTGCCACGGGCAAGTGAACTTTGCGGTGAGACCTGATGACGTATCGGCCATCCTGGGGCTCTTCTAGAAACAACGGCTGCAGAACACTACACTGAAGAGACAAACCCCATCAGATCTAGGTGGATATAAAATCCAATCGTTACTCAAGCATCTCTCACATTTTCTGGAGTGAATTAATCTGAGATGAAGAACATGATTTTTTCTTCCATAGAACAAAATATTATAGGCTAAACATTACTTTAAAGACGTCCTGTAAAGCTTAGAACTCATGATTCTTTTTGAGGAGAGAGCCATCTTCACACACACACAAACTGTAAACCAGGGCATTGTGCGTGTGCAGGGGCGTGTGCGCAAGTTTGGGGGAGACCCCGAAGGATTTGGATTGCCCCAGGAATGGTCTCTCTTTGCCTTGTGAGTTTGCAGTTGAGGTACAAGGCAAAGGCCCTTTCGATAACACTATCGTAGTTTGCCTGCACCCCAACTTTCCTCGTGTCTCCTTGCCACCCATTTGGACGCCGGGGATAGCAGGTGGCAGGAACAGGACAGAGGAGCAGGAACGTGGTCTCAGGGACAGAAGAAGGTTGAACTGGGTCGAAGTGCATCCTGGCCTTTCCTTATCTCAGTAGCATTGAGCACATGGAATAAGCTTGCTGGGGATGGTGTCCTCACCACCGAAATGGGCTTAGCTCACAAGCGGTGTGGCGTCACATCCCGAGTGGTGCTGTGAGAATGTTATGGACGCAGCACTTGCAGACGCCTGGCCTGACTCTCGTGGCCGGCTTCCTCCTTTCTTTTATTCTCCGGAAGCAGCAAGGAGGGTGCTGCACACGAACGTCCAGTCTCTACGCCAGGTGCCTGCCCCACCCCCTGCCCACCCCGGGGAAACCCACGCCCCACCAACGCCTTCTCCAAGCGCCCGGCCTGGAGACTCCGGTCCACTGGGTCTCTGAGGGAGTACTTAGCCCCTCTTTCTGTTCTATTTATGCGTCCTTTGGGATGCAGCATGGAAACAAACAGCATTTTACTTCTTTGCTGGATCTTTTGACGCCTTAGCGTTTCCGCATTTATTTTTGCTTTTTGTTTCCGTTTACTGATGCAATAAGTTGTCTCGTTTGGGGATTGATGTTCACAATCAAACACGGAATGCGGGGGCTTAAAACCGGAAGAGCTCACGGAAGGGCCGGCGGAGGTGGTGAGCCGGGGGCCCGAGCGCTGCCTTGTTTAGTTTGGATCACAGTTTTCAAAGATGTGAACTGGCTGGACATTTTGTAATGAGGAGTTCATGGAATAGTATAGAGTTTTAGTTTAATTGGAAAAAAATGGAGGATTTGACTGTTCGGAAGGACTAAATTTGTAGTTGTCGGCATTGTCGCGTGGAAACTGTGCCCTGGGGCTGTGGGAGGTGTTCACCCTGGACGGGAGGGGTCCTTGCGCCCTGCAGCGCCCCCCTCCCCCCAGATGCTGCCCTGGGCAAGCGTCCTCACTGCCCGTCTGGCCTCTGTGGGCACCTGGCTTGGGACTCTGGGCTGTACTGAATATTTCTTACTTCCTTTTTCCTTCCAGCTGCCAATGTAGGCAACACTTCTCTGAATCTTGTAAAACTGTCAAAAACAGCAGCAAACTCAAATGTAATTTTTTTTTTTTAATCAGGAAGAAACCTTGAAAGATACAAAATTGAGGTATTTATTGTCATGAAAAAACATCTGTTCTACTTTTGAGGCATATGGAGGGCTCTCCAAAAGCCCCCAAGTGCCAGGAATTGTATTAGCCGGACTCCCACCCGTGCTCTTCTGGTGGCTTTTTCCGGTGTTCACTGTTGGGCAGAATGGGGACACGGATGTAATTCTGTGTGACAGGAGGGGACAGTGCAGGTGGTGATGAGCTGCAAGGGGGGGGGGGGTCTCCGCTCTGACTCTGGCCAATCTGTGGGACTCTGATGAGCTCATTTCTGGGCCCTTCCGTGATCTGGTAGAAAAGAAAGTGGAATAAATGATGACTCGGGTCCCTTTTTGATTAATAACATTATAGGAGAGTGCCATTCAGGTGACAGTCTCCCATGGGCCATGCCGACGGCAGCCAGTGGGACACCCTCCATAATGTCCCACCGTGACACTGCTGTTCTATGTCGACGGAAGACTGTGGCACTCTTGACTTTAGTTTCAAGTTGCTGTGGATTTGCAGGTCCGAGTGCTGAGAAGGAGTCCTCTCTGAAGAGGCTCGCATTTCCCCCCTAAATTATTTACTTTCTAATTAGGTTTTTCTTTCTTCTTTTGCAGTTATATTCATATAGTTCCCAGGAAACCTGGAAAGATGAGCAAGTTGAAGGAAGTAAGTGTTCGGTGCTAATGACTAACGATGGGATAAATTGGATGATCCGGGAAAACTCCGAATGTCACTGTTGAATAATGTCACTTTTAGAAGACTAGCATTTTGTAGGGAATGCCTCTAAAGGCCCGTTGCTCTGGAAACCCGAATCCACTGTGCGGGGTTGTCATACCTGTCGAAGCCCCTAAGTAACTAACGTGACGGAAGTCAGTAAAAATACCCTAAGACCACGGTTAGAAAGATAGTCGTCTGTGACACACTGTGCAATTATTTACTGAAACTTTTCACTTTTCTTTTGTCACGGGGGATTTGGAAAGATGGGTGTCAGGAAAAGCTATTTTAATTTACATAACGTTGAAGCTAATTATAATGCTCAATTTAAAGATTTGCCCCAAGTTCTCAATATTTTTGTGCTTGATACACATTTGAAAGCTCTGTAGTGTGGAACCTTCTCTCGCTCTGTTCACATCACCTGGTTCTTAGCCAAAAAAAAAAAAAAAAAAAATTCTATTTAATATGTATAAAAGAGATCCAGCTTTTGGGACACCTGGCTGGCTCAGTCCGTTAAGCGTCGGACCTGAGCTCAGGTCGTGATCTCACGGTTCACGGGTTCGAGCCCCGTGTCGAGCTCTGTGCTGGGCTGACAGCTCAGAGTCTGGAGCCGGCTTCGGATTCTGCATCTCCCTCTCTCTCTGCCCCTCCCCTGCTCGTGCTCTGTCTCTCTCATCTCTCAAAAATGAATAAATGTTAAAAAAAAAAATAAGAGATCCACCTTTTAAAATAAGCAACAAAAATTGCTAAGTTTTAAGCAAGATATCCTGCTGATATTTAGACTATAATATGATTTAGGATGTTATATAATATAATATGTAAATATAATAATATATTTCGTATATATTATTACTATATAATATCCATAATATTATATTTCTTATATATCATATATGGTATAAATATGAATCATATATTTAATAATATAATATAATATGTAAAATTTTCTTAAAAAATGGACTTGTCATTTTGTTGGGTACTTCAAAGAGGAGATTTTTGAGATTATTCTCTAAGTGGTGCTTTTGGTATTCTTTTTTTTTTAATGCTTATTTTTAGAGAGAGAGAGCAGGGGAGGGGCAGAGAGAGAGGGAGAGAGAGAATCCCAAGCAGGCTCCGTGTTGCCAGCACAGAGCCTGATGCAGGGCTCGATCCCACGAACCGTGAGATCATGACCTGAGATGAGATTGAGAGTTGGGCACTTCGTCCTGAGCCACCCTGGTGCCTCCGGTTTTGGTATTCTTGTTTTCTCCTCCTTGAACCGGTGTGAGGACCGAATGGTGAAATATGCATAATGTTCCAGAAAGAGATCAGTGCTGGCCCTCTTCCTCCACAGTTTAGAGAAGCAGGGTTTAGTGTGCCCTTGAATCTGCAGCCGAGTTCCAGTAAAGGACAGCCCTGGAGCTCAGCATCTGCCTGCAGAGCATTTAGCTGTCTCCTCAGAGTCTGCATTTCAGGGCAGTGCGATGAGTCAGGTCGTACGTCCCCACCTTCTACTGTAACTTGCCAAGGGCAGGCAGGCAAGTCTCCAATAAGAAACAACTCCAGGGGCGCCTGGCTGGCTCAGTCGGTTGAGCGTCAGACTTCGGCTCAGGTCATGATCTTGCAGTTGGTGGGTTCAAGCCCCGTGTCGGGCTCTGTGCGGACAGCTCAGAGCCTGGAGCCTGCTTCCGATTCTGTGTCTCCCTCTCTCTTTGCCCCTTCCCCGCTCATGCTCTGTCTCTCAAAAGTGAATAAAGTTAAAAAAAAAAAGAAACAATTCCAGCAGTGACTGAATGTCAGGGCCACCTTAGTAAACAGAGTGGGCATGGTGTATGATTATTCTTAACACCCGGGCACTTGCTTTCCCATCTCCAGGTGGGGCAGGCACGGGGAGTAAGCAACGATTCTGAAAAGTTCCCCTCAAGTTCAGTGTACGCGTACCCTGAGTGCATTTCGGCGCTATGATTAGAACGAGCAGTTAGCCCTGGGGGACAGGAAGGCAGCTTCCGGGTTATGTTGTCAGCCCCCCTTGCTTTCCGGCTGAGGAGGCTTTGATCACAAATGTTAGGCGAGGTGCCTGGTAGCAAGTGCTCTGGAGTGGGGACCTCTGTGTCCTCACACCAATGGGACTGTAGTCGCCCCAAAGAGTTCTGTAATTTTTCTTTAGGAGTATACACTTTTTCCTTAAAAAAAACCTGATTATAAAAGAGTCCTTATTGAGAAAAAATGCCAAGAGAACGGGGGTCACCCACATACCCCTCAAAGGTCAGCGCTCTGACTCTGTCATGTCCGTGTCCAGGTGCTTTTTTATGCACACGTAGCAAGTAGGTATACACAGAAGCACACACACACACAGTACATGTATACCCATGTATACGTGTGTACATGTGTACACATATATGTGTATATATGTCTGCAGAATTGGGATCCATCAATGCTCACTGTTTTCTAATCTGCTTTTTATTTACTATATTTTGTGACCATTATCTCATTCAGTAAATGGTCTTCTGCAACATGTTTTAATAATTTCATCGTGTGAATCTATCATAATTATTTAAGCTTTGCTATCGGCAGATCTTTGAGTCATTCTGCTTTGTCATTGTTTTATTTTATATATTTTTAATGTTTATTTATTTTTGAGACACAGAGAGAGAGAGACAGATTGTGAGCAGGGGAGGGGCAGAGAGAGAGGGAGACACAGAATCCGAAGCAGGCTCCAGGCTCCGAGCCGTCAGCACAGAGCCAGACGCGGGGCTCGAACTCACAGACCGTGAGATCACGACCTGAGCCAAAGTCAGACGCTCAACCGACTGAGCCACCCAGGCGTCCCGATAGATTTTCAAACATTAACTCAACCTTGCATTCCTGAGACAAATCTCACTCATGAAATTTTGTTCATTTTCTTTATTGTTGGATTTTATTTGCTAAAATTTTGTTTGGGATTTCTGCAACTATGTTCGTGGAGGGATGTTGGTCTGTAGTTTTTGAAATCCTTGCAATGTTTTTCTCTGGTTTTGGTATCGTTTCTTCCTTAAGTGTTTGGTAGAATTTACCAGTGGAGCCAGCTGGGCCAGGAGTTGTCTTTGTGGGAAGGTTTTTAACTACAAATCCAACTGCCTGAGGTGATAGAGGGCTCCTCAGATCGTCTATTTCTTGAGTAAACTTTGCTAGCCTGTGTCTTTGAATTGTCCATTTAATTTGTCCACTGGCATGAAGTTGTTCTCTTATCCAACTAATATCTGTGGCCTCTGGTGATGTGACCTCCCTCATTCCTGCCATTCCTGGTCATTTGTGTCTCCTCTGTATTTTCTTGCCAAGTCTGTTCGGTTTTATCAATCTGATCAATCTTCTCAAAGAACCAACTTCTGGTTTCATTGTGTTTCTCGATTTCTTTGTTCTGTTTTCAATTTCATGGATTCTGCTTTTTTTTTAAATTTTTTTTAATGTTTATTTATTTTTGAGACAGAGAGAAACAAAGCATGAACAGGGGAGGGTCAGAGAGAGGGAGACACAGAATCCAAAGCAGGCTCCGGGCTCCGAGCTGTCAGCACAGAGCCCGACGCGGGGCTCGAACCCACAGACCGCGAGATCATGACCTGGACCGAAGTCGGCCGCTTAACTGACTGAGCCACCCAGGCGCCCCTAGATTCTGCTTTTTAAAAAAAGTTTATTTATTGGGGCGCCTGGGTGGCGCAGTCGGTTAAGCGTCCGACTTCGGCCAGGTCACGATCTCGCGGTCCATGAGTTCGAGCCCCGTGTCGGGCTCTGTGCTGATGGCTCAGAGCCTGGAGCCTGTTTCCGATTCTGTGTCTCCCTCTCTCTCTGCTCCTCCCCCGTTCATGCTCTGTCTCTCTCTGTCCCAAAAATAAATAAACTTTAAAAAAAAAAGTTTATTTATTTATTTAAAGAGAGTGAGGGAGAGAGAGCGGGAGAGGGCCAGAGAGAGAATCCCAAGCAGGCTCCACGCTGTCAGCACAGAGCCTGACTCAGGGCTCGATCTCATGAACCAGTGAGATCACAACCTGACCCAAAATTGAGAGTCAGACACTTAACCAACTGAGCCACCCAGGCACCCCTCCTTGATTCTGCTTGGAACTGTATTGTCTTCTGATGTGTAGGGAGACAGGCTTCTATTTGGGGTGACTGTCTCTGCACCCTTGCTTTCTTCCCTTTCTCTTTGGGACATCCTTCTCCTGTGTGCTCCCGAGCGCCTTTCCCTCCCAGGGCACAGTCCTTCACGGCTGGTTTCTGCTGTGTTGTGGCAGGAGGGAGCTGACTTCTTTTCTCCGCCATGTGACACATTTGCATTTTTGTCAGAGACACCATGGGGACAACATGTTGGCCCAACGATGGAGACTCCAGTCCTGGCGTCAGGCCGATGGGGCGCGGCTGGCTCGGGCACACGCCACAGCCCCGGTGCCATGCTGGCGTGTTCGCCTGCTTCCTTCACCCCCTCTTTGCCGACCTTGCTCGGTGGACCCGCTTTCCCTAGGCTCATCATGGAGGCTGACGGGGTAACTCCTCCCCTTCCACCCGGTAGCGTTTATCAGCAGCTTCCCTATTTCTTTTAACTGCACGGTTTAAACATACAGGCAGAGTTAGTCCCTTCTGACCACACGGATACTGACAAAGTGTACGCGTGCTCGGGAGCACTCACCCTCACCCTGCTTCCGTTCTTTTTTTAAATTTATTTTATTAAAAAAATCTTTTTAAGTTTATCCTTTCTTTCTTTATTAACGTTTATTTATTTTTGAGACAGAGAGAGACAGAGTACTAGCAGGGGAGGGGCAGAGAGAGGGGGAGACACAGAATCCGAAGCGGACTCCAGGCTCCGAGCTGTCAGCACAGAGCCCGACGTGGGGCTCGAACCCACAAACTGTGAGATCATGACCTGAGCCGAAGTCAGGCTCTTAACCGACTGAGCCACCCAGGCTCCCCAAGTTTATTTATTTTGAGAGAGAGACAGAGACAGCATGAGCAGGGGAGGGGCAGAGAAAGAGAGAGAATCCAAAGCAGGCTCTGCACTGTCAGACAGAGCCCCATGTGGGGCTTGAACTCACGAACTGTGAGATCAAGGCCTGAGCTGAAACCAAGACTCAGACACTCAGCCGACTGAGCCCCCCAGGTGTCCCTACTTCCGTTCTTATTTTCCCAGCTTCTGTTTGCACTTTCCCTAATTCTCCACCCTCACAGTTTCACCCTTCTTTCTTCCCTTTCAGTTCTTTTATTCATCTGCCATCGTTTGAGGCTTTGCAGGTAATGTAGGTGGTCAACACCAGGCCAGTAGGAGTGGTTGTTCCCATTGGTTACTATTTAATTTTTACAAAAGGAATGATTGAAGGATGTCCTCTGAATGTCAGGCTCACTCCAAGGACACTCGCTGGCTGATTACTCGCTTTGCGTATTGTCCCCCCCTCCGTTTGAGAAAGAGGCCTGAGGTTTGCTGAGATGGTGATCAGGGGGGTGAGGGAGAGATACTGGTGTACGAGGGGCCGTTGGCAATGCCAACTAGTTTGGGGGAGACGAAGCATCTTTCACTAGAACAAAAGAAATCACTAATCCAATAGGATCTGAAATACAAAACCTTGAAAGGCATTCGGGAGGAGTAATTACGTGGGAAACACCATTGCTCTTGGTACAAGTAATGTGAAACGAGGTGACGCATTCCCTGCTGCTTAGCAAAATGCCAGGAGGGAGTTAAGACCTCCGTTGATCCTAGTTGCTCTAATGTCTGTCGTTGCGAGGCTCCAAAGTCCCCGCTGTTGTCAGAGGTCAAAAGCTCTTGGCTTCTTCTCTGACCACTGCCTTGCTGACTCCACACAATGTCTGGGCCTCAAGCCCCGCGGGCGTCCCGGGGAAGCCGCCGGGGTGATCCGCAGCCCTTCCGCTCACGGCTCCCCATGGCTCAGTTCAGCCTCTGTCGCTGTCGTAGAGGACACGCAGGATGCCAGACGCGGGACCTGCCCCGCCCACGGCGTCTCAGTCGGGAAACCCTCAGTGAGGCCTGGGCAGGTGCCCCTGCGTCCTTCCCAGCTTCCCAGAGGGGGTGACATCTTAACATCTAGACCCTGAGAGAGCTTCATGGACGCATGATATCAGCTAAGTCAATTACAAAACCCCAGTCGTGGTTCTTCTTCTTCTTTAATGTAAAAATATCTCAACATTTTCCAAAAAACGGGAAATAAAAATTCATCATCATCACGACCAGGAAGGCCGAAAACCCATCTCCCCAACCATGTGTTGGACACACGTGCCTGACGTCCCCCTCGAGAGTACAATGCAGTGTAACGCAGGGGGAGGGCTGCAAAGGTGCTGAGGGTTTGCCCAGAGTTGCCCCATTTCTACAGGTAACGGCGCCGGGGTGGATGAAGGGTGACTTCCCATCGGCCTGGCTCTCCCTCCCGTCCCTTGCACACTGCTCCAGAATGCCTAACCTAGGGAGATTCTTGGCCGTTTTGGGGAAAGAGTGATGCTGATTTTTTATTTTTATTTTTTTGACTCAGAGGATCACAGAATGAGAAATGAAGTGACTTCGGAGGTGGTCCAGGACGACCTTTTCCCTAATGAATTACATGAACTGTACGGAGCCCACTGCGCCTTCCGCAGGGTTTCTGTGATCTGTGGCGACTGTGTGTGTGTTTAGCGTCTACTGTCGAGTGGCGTAGGGGCCATCTTTGTTAAGTCAGCTTGCACGTTCCAGACCCCGACGAGCGCCGTTCGCTAATTATGAGATCCTCCCTTTACGGTTCCGTGACGAGGTCTTTTCTCGGTGCCAGACTCCCTTGGGTCTTTCTGGTTTGAAGTTTTGCACGGAAAAGGCTGGGAGGATGTTCACTGAGGGCAGCTGGAGAGGCTCGATGGGGCGCAAAGACCAAGGACTTCGGAGGCCAACAGCAATGACAACCGCCGAAAGCTCTTCACTCATTTCTGGCGTTTTGCTCAGCGCCTCGCGATGTGTCATCTCCTCTGGCGCTGTCCCTCCCGGAAGCGGATCCGCATTCACACACGAGGATGTGGGCACAGCAACCTCTTCACGGTGGTGTGAGGAGGCGGTGGTGGAACCAGGGCTGGGATCGCGGACGACGCGGACGCAGGCTCCCGAGTGCCACGCCGGTATAGGTTCCAATTCGCAATGGGCTAAAATCGACCATAAGGTATTTTTGATGGCCTGTCATGGCCAGGACACTTAGTGACAGTGTGTCCTGACAGTGGAGATTACACAGTGGCTCTGATTGGTCACCATGTGGGTATTTTGCCTGGTTGTTTTGAGGACTGGGCACGAATGTAGTGTGACACAGAGCAGGCGTTCAGTAACCCACAGCTGCCACTCGGGGAAACACAGCTGTGGTTACCTCGGGGGGTCTTCCGGCATTGCTGCGGATTTGGTTTAATTACCTCGGACTGTTGGTTATGGAGCCTGAAAGCCCACTGAGCCCCTCAGCCTCTCGGCAGGTGAGTGAGACACCATGTCGGAACCTGTCGTCCCCGTCGGGGGCAGTGACAGAAAGTCACGTGTGCTTTCTTAGGAGATCACGTGAAATGCAGGAAAAAGAAATCCAGAATCATGTATTTAATTGCTGGGGTTATTTAATTAGGCAGGTGACAGCAGGGTTAATGAATCATTAACACGTAAAAAAAGCCATTAGCTCACTGTTTCCATAATTTTATGCCATCAGCCAGAAAGCTGTTTCTTGGGGTAGTTGTACCTTCATAGAATTTTGCAGGGAATAATTTCTGTTGTTGTGTTATAAACCAGGTCAGTAAATTCGTGGTATTGCTGATACGGCTTTGGTTTTTTGGCTAACGGTATGCAGGCGTGTATAATTTCCTATATAGAAAGTAATTTTGTATATCACGTGACAAGAGGGTGACAGTGGACGGACGTGTGCATTACCACAATCTCCAGTGACCTCACTTTTTCCAGGATTCCTCCTGGAGTATCAGAGCTGTTTATCACCTGCCACCGAAGCGTTTATCATTTATTCATCCGTCATTCATTCATCCATATTCACGGCATACTTCTCAAACTCCCGCGGTGGGCAGCTCATTGTTCAGGCAGTGGGGTCCTTGGTGGAACATGACGACCGAGGTCCCTGCTCTCAGGAGGCTTTGATTCTATGAGGAGGAACCAATAATAAGTAAATAAATAAACACAAAACTATCAGACAGTGTTGCATGCTACGATGGCCATATTGGTCGGGGAGGGTCGCTGAGGAACTGCTTCTGAGTTGACTTCTTAACGCAAGAAAGGGCAAGCTGTGCTAAGACCCGGGAGAACATTCCAGGCCCCAGGTCTAGTGCAGGAACAAGCTTGATGTTTGGAAGAAGGCAAACGCGGGCTGTGGCGTGGGGGGAAGGGAGGGGTGGGGTTGTCGTGTGTGTGCCGCTGATTCCTCCACTGGGGTTCTAAGCCAGGGGGCAGCCCATCGCGACGGGTGATTACCAGGACCGCGGCTCCTTGTGGGGAAGGGACTGTGGGGGGCGGGGGGCGAGCTGCAGAGACATGGGGCCACGGGGCCAGTGTGGCAGCGGTGGGGGCAGCAAGAAGTGAACGCGTCCGGGGATACGGTTTTGAGGCAGAATTGAGAGATGCGGGGTGTAAGGGAGGAGACGACACAGTGGTGTCCCCAGATCTTGTGGTCACACACATGGGTCTGTGCTGCACCGGTTCCTGAGACCGGGAAGTCTGGGGACGGTCAGCGGGCTGTGGGAACAGTCGGCGATTCTATCCGGGCCGTGATGAGACTGAGATGCCAGATGGTCTGTGGTCTGTCCCTCTCCATTCTCTCCCCACCTCCGTCTCTCTGCGTCTCTGTGTGTGTTGGGAGACGCATGTTTATTGGATTGAATATTTATCCCCGTGTGGCAGGTACGGCATTGTGCCTTTTATAAAACGTTCTCTCCCCCAAACCCTGCGAGGTGTATGGTCCCCGCTGCAGGCGTTCATAGATGGCAGCCCAGAGGTGAGACAGTCCCGGCAAAGTCACGGACAGTGAGCGCTGGGAGGTGAGCCCCGGTCTGTCCGAGTCCAAAGCCACCGGGCTGCCTCCCAGCTTCGCTCTGCTGTCCCGGTGCCTCTCGGCCAGTTGTCCCCTGCGTCTAATGGTGCCTCAGGCCCTCAGCAGGACGCCGAAGGGGCTCTCCACCGCTCAGTCCCAGTCCTCCTGACCCTCTCCAGCTGCCACACGTGGACGCTGCCTCCTCGTCTCCTTCAGAAGACCCGGAGCAGCACATTTTCCTCTCCTCGTCTAAAAAATAGTGCTGGGGAGACCCTGAGAGGCCCAAACCTTGTCACCCGTGTTAAGGGTACGTGCAGCTCACTCTGACACCCCAGGGTGAACCCCGGGTACGCGGGTCGGTGTTATTCTTGTCGAAGGAACTTTATAGATACTTTCACTCACTGGGGTGATTCAGTAGAGCTGCGCTAACCTCACAGGTTGGGCTGTCTCTGTGTGTAAATGAGCAGGGCACCATGGCAGGGGCAGCGAGTGGAGGGGGACCGGACATCCAGGCAGGTCAGGCCGGGAGGCCCAACCGGGGGCCCTGGGGGACACCCTCTACCGCTGTGCCCGCTCTGCTGGAGCAGGTGTGACGACAGTCTAGGTAGGCCCTGAATGCCGAGTCTCACTCTAGGCCTCTAGAGGTGGGAGGGGCTGGTGTCTCAGGGGCGGAGCCTGTAGAGGTGGGAGGGGCTGGTGTCTCAGGGGCGGAGCCTCTAGAGGTAGGAGGGGCTGGTGTCTCAGGGACAGAGCCTCTAGAGGTGGGAGGGGCTGGTGTCTCAGGGGCGGAGCCTGTAGAGGTGGGAGGGGCTGGTATCTCAGGGGCGGAGCCTCTAGAGGTAGGAGGGGCTGGTGTCTCAGGGGGGACTCTCTACAGGTTGGGGGGGCTGGTGTCTCAGGGGCGGAGCCTGTAGAGGTGGGAGGGGCTGGTGTCTCAGGGGCGGAGCCTCTAGAGGTAGGAGGGGCTGGTGTCTCAGGGACAGAACCTCTACAGGTGGGAGGGGCTGGTGTCTCAGGGACAGAGCCTCGAGGTGGGAGGGGCTGGTGTCTCGGGGCGGAGCCTCTAGAGGTGGGAGGGGCTGGTGTCTCGGGGCGGAGCCTCTAGAGGTGGGAGGGGCTGGTGTCTCAGGGGCAGAGCCTCTACAGGTGGGAGGGGCTGGTGTCTCGGGGCGGAGCCTCTAGAGGTGGGAGGGGCTGGTGTCTCAGGGCGGAGCCTCTAGAAGTGGGAGGGGCTGGTGTCTCAGGGGCGGAGCCTGTAGAGGTGGGAGGGGCTGGTGTCTCAGGGGCGGAGCCTCTAGAGGTAGGAGGGGCTGGTGTCTCAGGGGGGACTCTCTACAGGTTGGGGGGGGCTGGTGTCTCGGGGCGGAGCCTCTACAGGTGGGAGGGGCTGGTGTCTCAGGGACAGAGCCTCTAGAGGTGGGAGGGGCTGGTGTCTCGGGGCGGAGCCTCTAGAGGTGGGAGGGGCTGGTGTCTCAGGGGCAGAGCCTCTACAGGTGGGAGGGGCTGGTGTCTCGGGGCGGAGCCTGTAGAGGTGGGAGGGGCTGGTGTCTCAGGGGCGGAGCCTCTAGAGGTGGGACAGACAAGCAACGTAGCAGGGGAGCGACTTTCAGAGGAGGTCACCGTGATGGAGGGGCCTAGAGACTGTGTGGGGGCCGTGGCCTTGATCTCGCCCCACCCAGGCTGTCAATGATGACAGTAGGACCCCCGCAGAGGGATTTTGCCTGCCCGTGGCAGGGCTCAGACATCCTTCTCCTCCCTGCTCTCGGGGCCCCAGGGGTTGTGAGGTTGAAGCTGACCAGGCCCCGGGGGGCGGCTCAGCCCCCAGGTTGGAGTCACAGGAAAGAGAAGGGTCCGGGGAGCATGGGGGGTGTTGTCCCCTGCCACGGGACGTCCTAGCTGGAACCCCACGGGCTGACTTAGGGGCCACACGCCCGGTCTTGGGGCCGCAGTCTGGCCCAGCCGGGCGCCTGGGGAGCACATCACGGGAGCTTGCTGGTCGAGCTGCTGGCCTGTCCTCAGCGCAACGGCCCGGTCTGTGTCTCTGGACTTCTGTGACCTCCCGGCCGCCGCGCTCCGTGCCCTCGCACCCGACCTTCCGGCCTCGGAACTCACAGCCCTCTCGCCCCGTCCCCATGAGGTCACCTGCCCTGCGTCTGGGAGTCCCGGCCCCTCCCAGCAGGGAGTCTGCTCCCCCGGAGTCCTTCCTGGGTCCTCCCCTGTGCTCCCTTAGCAAGGCCTCCCGCCCCCTGCACTGCTGTTTTGGGGGCGGTGCTGGGCAAACCGTATTTAGCAAGTGGTTGTCTGAACCGAGTCCCGAGGCTTGCCTTTTCTTTTTGCAGATCAGACCGGTGGTACATTGTGACCTGAATGTGCCTTCCAGGTGGCAAACCTTCCAGCGAACGTCCCGGCTCCTCAAGTGAGTAAGGCCTCGCGGGCGACAGATCACTACTTGCTGTGGCTCCTTAAAGATAAGTTCCAGGTAGACTCGAGGTCAAAAAAGGAAAAGAGGAAGAAAGAAGAAAGGAAGAAAAGAAGAAAAGAGAGAGGGGAGAAGAAGAAGAAGAAGAAAGAAGAGGAAAGGAGAAAAGAAAAGACGACGGAAGAGAGAGGAAGAGAAGAGAAAAAGAAGAAGAAAACAGAAAAAAAAGGAAGGGATACGGAGAAAGCGAGAATTTACCTTTCTCTTCCCCCCCCCCCCCTCCTGTGCTCCTCTCCTCCCTTCTCCTTCCCTCTTCCCTCCTCCTCCCCCCTCCCTCCCTCCCCTCCTCCTGTGCTCCTCTCCTCCCTTCTCCTTCTCTCTCTCCGACAGGACACCTGTATGATTCAGCCTTTCAGGTGCCATGTATCCTTTCTTCTCTTTGAACCTTGATTTTGGAAATCAATCCAGTTGCCAGGCTGTTGAACAGTTTACTTGGGGCTGGAAGGGCGAGGGCCTCACACACAGAATTTAGTCTTAGGCTTTTCACTTTTTAAAAAACATCTAGCAGTTGTCGCTGCTGGACGTGGAAAGGACACTTTACAAGTTATTTTCCCACCACGAGCAAAGACCTGTAGGGTTACCACACTTCCCGCTCAAGCGTTGGTGCAGGACTGGAACGTGGCCCTGGGAGCCACAGCCGGTGCTATAGCTGTAGAGGTGCCCGGGGCAGTACGTCCGGGCTGATGGAGACAGCTTTGTGGGCCAGTCTGCCTTACGTTCTGGGGCTGTAGAAAGAACACGCTGGATTCAAACCATCGTGGGTTCAAATCCGGCTTTTCATCTCATCGTCTTTGTGGAGGTCACAAACCTCATCTTTCTGAACTGGCTTCCTGACATTACCCCCCCCCCCCCAGGGGTGGTGAGGGCCCCCCCGTGACACCTCCAGGGGTGGTGAGGGCCCCCCCCAGTGACACCTCCAGGGGTGGTGAGAGCCCCCAAGTGACAGCTCCAGGACACCCGTCCAAGGCTGGTCACGGAGCAGAGACTCTCCAAATCCTTCTTATATTGGGAGGTTTTACTACTTTACAGGTTGAAATATCTGACGTGAGCGAGATCGCGCCCTCCTCTCACCACGTTCTGCTCCCGGCGGACAGAAGGTCAGTGGGCTTCCGCAGAGGCGTGGGCTCACCGTGTCTGAGGGTCACTAGCGGGCGTCTCCCGCACTCCTGACCAGGTGCCCTTCACGCTCGTGCCCCCCAGTGAAGGGCTAGGGCCCCTCGGCGCAAACCCCCGTTAGACTCGTCGGAGCCCAGCCTGGGAAGCAGAAGGACGCAGGAAACACACCCTGTTTATTGGCCAAACGTGGCCCCTCCCCGTCCCCTCAGAACCTCGATGACCATGTCTGTAAAATACGTCCCCTTACGTGTCTGCAAGGCGCAGCCTTCAGTGGTGGGATCTTTCCCTGCACCTTCTACAAATCTGAGAGCTGCTTGGACATGACGGGAGGCACAGCATTTCCAAATTTTGTGAAGGGCAGCTCTTTCTGAAGAATGTATACAAATCTCACGGTCCTTCCTGGCAAAGAGCCTACGTTGTTTTTGTTTTTTTTTTTTTTTTTTTTTTTGGCATGAGCCAAGACATCTGTGATTCTCACTTATTTTGACGGACAAGTTTTGTCTGTTATAGACCATTACCCCCGGCAGCTTGTGCCTCGTCCTTCATATTGGTGTGCTAGAAATTCCACTAGATGGACCCAAATATCCATTCAAACGCAGTGTCTTTTCTACAAAGACCTGATCATGTTTGCTTGGAGACCTTGTAACTGCAAAAACAGGCAAACAAGACAGTCGCGATGGGTTCCGGAGGCTTCGATGTTGAAGGGAGAAAGTGGTTTCTCCCTTCCTCACAGATGGGGGGGGCCGGGGTGCTGGGGGGTCACGGCTGAGTTTGGACCCGGAGCCCGGCGCTCCCCTGCCTGCCTGGGTCTCCGCAGAACGGAGCTGGTGAGGCCACGTGGGTTTGAAGTGTGGAGGCTGAGGCGCGGATTTATGTCCTGCTTCTGCCGCTAAGCAAGCTGTGACGTGACAGGTGTTGTGACGGCGGATCATCGTCACCTAAGGTCCGCTCCTAGATCTATGTGCTATTTCCTGTTTAAACAAAATTGAAAATATTTCCTATTTTAAAAACTCGAGGGGCGCCTGGGGGGCTCAGTCGGTTAAGCGTCTGATTCTTGATCTCAGCTCAGGTCATGATCTTGTGCTTTGTGAGTTCGAGCCCCGCATCGGGCTCCACACTGTCAGTGCAGGCCCTGCTTGGGATTCTCTCTCTCCCTCTCTCTTTGCCCTGCCCCTACTTGCTCTCTCTCTCAAAAAAAAAAAAAAAATCTTAAAGAATTTAAAATATGTCCTACTTGAAATATTTAAAATATTTCCTATTAGGGACTCCTGGGTGGCTCCGTCGGTTAAGTGTCCGACTTTGGCTTAGGTCATGATCTCGTGGTTCGTGGGTTCGAGCCCCGTGTTGGCTCTGTGCTGACAGCTTGGAGCCTGGAACCTGTTTCGGATTCTGTGTCTCGCTCTCTCCCTGCCCCTCCCCCACTCACACTCTGTCCCTCTCTCTCTCTCTCTCTCAAACATAAACGTCAAAAAAATTAAAAATATTTCCTATTACACACCAATGAGCACATTATAAGGTGTGTTGAGTAGTAGGTTTATGCCTTTAACTTCTTCTCTTATTTCAAAGTTTTTAAAAAAATGTAACTATCTTTTTGTGGCCCGAAAAATCTGTGCCCATGGCCATATATAGCTCTAAAAGTTCTATGTTCAAAGTGAGTGCCCCCCCCCACCCCCCCGCCTTGTATCCTTGTAAGACAGGCTGGGAGATCCAGGCTTCGGCAAGCATATGTATCCTACAAATACCTCTGTGTATCCTCCTTTTTCTCCCCGCACGATGCATCTTGGAGGTGGTTCCATAGGAGCCCATGTGGATAAGCTGTGCTTTAAAACAATGGCTACACAACATTCCAAATTTCAAACGTTCCCTCATCTAACCACGCCTGGCTTTTGCCCAGTGCTCAGGGGCTCCTGCCTGTCTGTCACCTCTCCATGGCAGACTCTCCCCGGAAACCGTTCTTGGGCACTTAGGTGGGGTCGGTCATCTGTCGGGTGGCGGATGGACCGTCTGATCCGTGAAACCGGGCAAAGCAAGGGGTCTAGTTCATTCTTCAGTTTGGGAGATGTGTTCCATCCCGCATGCCCTCTGAACTTGTAATTTCCTAATCTTTAAGTTGGAAATAACACTTACTTCCCTTCCTTGTCTTTAAAAATTACATTCTTATTATAAATAAATGTGGGAACTTATAAGAGTGTGAAGAATAAAATAAACATCCCTTATCTCACTCCTCGGACAACCGCCACTGGCCTGAAGAACGCTTACCTTCAGTGTTCTCTTTGTGCCTTCTGTCGTGTTTTTTACAGCATCCGTTATAGTTGACCATTTCCCCCCGTAAATGCAAATCCTGCATAAACAATTTTAAACTGCTTCACACTTTATTATCGTATGGCCATGCGACGATTTACGTAACATTCCTGGGTACCTGGACATGCAGATTGGTTTTATATTTTCGGTTCTATACATAATCCTATGGGAAACATCTTTGCATGTAAATCTGTTTCGTTTCCATGGGCTGGATTTCACAAAGTGGGAAGAATGGGTCAATAGTTATTGATCACAGACGTCTCATCAGTCTGTGTTACTGACTCGCCCCCGAGGAAGACTGTGCACACTTTTAGCTGCAGCCACAGTGTATGTGCATGTGTCTTAGGTCTGCAAGAGATGCCAAAATTTGGGGGGGGGGGAGGACACAATTCAGTTCATAAGAGTTCCTATTTCCCCACACTCAGGTAAAGAGTGTACGTTAAATATCTTTAAAGATTTAAGCAAAAACACAACATGACCCGGTTTAAACATTTATTTCCTGTATTATTATTAGTGACCCATGTTCGGAAAGAATTCTTTTGGCATAAGGAAAACCAATAGATGGAAACATTGTAGCAAATCTATTGTGGGCATAATATCACATAAATGCATTGTAATATAACTTGCACAGAACATTCTTTTCTAGGGTTATTTTGGGGCAATATTTTAAATATGGGAGAAGGGGGTTTCTGCATTGATTGGAAGCCCCTTGGTACAGCGCATTAGCAAAGAAAGTGGATTCTCTGTATTTTTTGCACAGATTAAAGTTTATATTTGATCTGAAAAGGCGATGCGTTCATCCAGTTTTAAATTATTTGCATTACAGAAAAACAGTAACAATGAAGCAACAGCAACCACAAATAATTATGTAAAAAATTGAAAACTAGAATTGTAAAATTGAGCACCTTCGTGTTAAACACTATTCATCGGGGAGCCTGGGTGGCTCAGTTGGTTAAGCGTCCGACTTCAGCTCAGGTCACGATCTCGCGGTCCGTGAGTTCGAGCCCCGTGTCGGGCTCTGGGCTGATGGCTCGGAGCCTGGAGCCTGCTTCCAATTCTGTGTCTCCCTGTCTCTCTGCCCCTCCCTGTTCATGCTCTGTCTCTCTCTCTCTCTCAAAATAAATAAACATTAAAAAAATTTAAAAAAAATATTAAAAAAAACACTATTCATCACTTTTATACTTAAAGAAACAAGGCTCATAGTTTACATGATTTTAGTATGAGTTACAAGAGCATGTAACTGTTGCCAAGTGGCTTGGACCGGGGTGGCCTGGTCTCATTAGCAGGAGAACTTTGCATCGAGTACCCCACCCCCCTCCCCACTCCCCACCCGGACACGTATGGAAAATAAAATAAACCCGCTGGGATTCCAGCAAAGCTGCTTCCAGACTGCACGGGTGAAACCAATTGTTCTACTATCTTTTGGAGGATCGCACATTATTTCCTCGGGGACACTGTCTTGGCCCGTGGAAAGAGAAAGTGACTGCACTTTTAATGGCAAAACCCGCCTTTTGTTTGCCAAACGGGCACCATTTTCTTCACTTTACCCGCCATGGTGGAGGCATATTATTTAAAAAGCGAGGTTCTGTCCTGTTCATCTGGGCGTATTTTATTCCGTGAAGAGAAGTTTTCCGGGCGTCGTTGCAGCGTCACTGGACTTCCAGCACGGGCGCTTGGTGACGGTCCCTTTGCGGACTCAGGCGGTGTGTGTGAGGGCTGCCTGGCGCATTGCGTGCTGCGTATGGCTCTGTCGTTCTAGATCTTTCTTTGAATTTCCAATGTTTCCCCCTCAAGTGTGAGGTACTAATGAATGCTTTTTTTTTTTTTTATTCTTACAGTGTTTTCACAAATGGAAGACTATTTATCCCACCCGTAAAAATTATCATACCCAAATTCAGTCTGACGGAATGGAATAGCGTGCTGGCCATGATTGGGGAAAAAGTCTTCCCTCTAGGAGGCGTTCAAAAGTAAGGCTCTGTCACCTGGGGGAGACCCGGTCACAGTGTGGGGATGTCCTTCCGGGACCAGCAAGGGCTACAATGCTCTCTCATTAACTCCGATTTTAATTCTTTGGGGGCAGACATTATTTCTTGTCCCTTTACATACTTATTTTTGGCCAGTTTCTTTCATTTTTCATGGAACAAAGTTTATTGAACATCTACTATGTGCTAGGTGTGGTGAATGGGGTGAATGAGGCCATGGGGATGGACAGAGGTGGGATGGACAGTGGTGGGTGGACAGAGCGGGGACAGAGGTGAAGTGACCATGGGGGTAAACAGAAGTGGGAGGGACAGAGGTGGCGTGGACAGTGGCGGGTGGACAGAGCGGGGACGACAGAGGTACAGTGGCCATGGGGCCAGGGAGAGGCAGGGTGGCTGTGGCTGTTATGGGGGTAAATCCGGGGACAGTTTGGTGCACTTAGACCAAGGGCCTGGTGTGGATGAGAGGGTCCGAGTGGACCAGGAGAGAGCAGGGGAGCAGCAAGGCTAGCAGGTTGCAGAGGGAAAGGTTAAAGCCTCAGTGTTGGGAACGTGGCTGGGATAAGGAGGCCCCACTGTGGGAAGGAGCAAAGTGTAGGGAAGACACAAGCCTTCGAAACTGAAAAGTAAGGGGTGTGGAGTGGTCCTGAGTGTTGGAAGGACCGCTTTATGGACAGCGATGGTCTCCGGGTGGCCTTGGGTCGGAAGAGCCAAAACATTTACTCCTAATTCACTTTCCGTCAATGGTCTCTCTCGGGGGCACATTGCAATGTAAGCGACTGATTTACCATCAAGAGCTGTGACGCCAGCGATGAACACTGAGGGTCTGTTGGGAGCAGGACCTAAACTGTTGTTGGGAGCGTCGTTAACCTAGGGAGGGTGGTGAGTCACAGGTGACCCTGCACGTGCCAGGGGAGTTAGCTGTCACCTACAGACCAGATGATTCCAGAATGCGGTTATAAATACCAGCGTTTTATTCTGAAAGAAAGAGAGACAGTCGCGTGGAGGAGACACTTGTGTGCGCTTCCGGAAGGAGTCAGGGTCAGCAATCCCGTGAGTCACATGTGACGTGACAGAGGCAAGGCAAGGAAACACGATATTTGGAGGGAAAAGAGCACGTTAGATTAATAAGCCCTACTTAGTCTTTCTCCCTTAGTTCTCTCCAGGTGAGGACGTCCGTGGGGATGAACACACAGGCGCTGGTCTCGTCCCTGGGGTCTCCCCTCGCTTGAGGGCCGGCCTGCAGCTCCTGGCGCATCTGGGACATCTGAACGGGGCTTCCTCAGGACCCAGCTTTCCTGCAGCCCCACCGCTGGGGACAGCTCCTTTCCTGCACCGCCCCTCCCCCCAGCCGGCCGGATTCCCGCCGTGGTCCCAGAGTCACATCTGGACTCTATCTCCTCCGGTGTCAGTTCTGAACTGATTGCTCTGTCTCTCCCCTCCCCGACAAGAACATAAGCCTGTTTTCCTGCTCCTCAGTCTCCCCTCAACAACCCCGGCCCCGGCACTGAATTCTGGGTTATTGTGAACATGTTCTCTCTGATCGAACTTCATTTAATGACAACAGGGATCGTGCCAAGGCGCGTGGTCGCCCTGCTTCACAGATCCCTCCCAGCGTCTCTGCAGTCGCTCTTTCCTTTTATTTAACCCCTCCTGTAGAAACATTCTACTGTGAGTCCCTGTGGCCCATCTTCCAAGGCCTGTCAAGGTGACGGTACTTTTATCGGGCCTCCCGTTTAACTGAGGGTTTGGCTCGCTCGAACTTGTTTCTTCTCAGATTTTGAGAAGATGTCACTTCGTTGTCTTGGGCCTTCGCGACTGCTGTTGAAAAATCGGTGGTGCGTGCTGTGGTGTGTCAGTGGGCTCTTGCGTGGGGGGAGCCCTTCGGATGCAGGCCTGCGTCCTTAGGAGTCCCCCTGACGTGCCTACGTGGGAGTTTTTCTGTGACCTCTCTGTCTTTGATGTCTATTGACTTTCAGTTTGAGGTCCTCCCTCTCTCTCTACTTCTGTGAAATTCGTCTTCGTTATTTCTGTACATTTTTCTTCCTTTCTGCTTTAAGTTATCTTTCGAGATTCTTACTTTCTGGATGTTGGCGTTCCTACTCATCCATACATCTCAGCTTTTCTCTCAGACACGTTCTCTCTCTCCCCCTGCTTCCCTCTGGGAGACGCCCTCGATTCAGAGTCCCCACAGCGGCTTGGACCTCGTCCACTCCCCACTTGCTCTACGTCTCCCCGCCCTCCGGGATGTGCTCTTTGTATCTGCTTTTCTAGTTGTTCTTTGCCACACTTCCTTGTTGTTTCGTATTGGTAGCCTCTGCCCGTATTTCGTCTACAATGTTTTTCGTGTTTATGTCAAATTCCTGGTCCATCTGATCCAATGCTTCCGCTCCTGGTGGAATCCACCAGACACTGTGTGCGGGTCGGAACAGGGTCTGCGGGCAGGGGCCCGGGCACTGCCACCGCTCAGTCTGCCCGCCTCCCTGCGCCCCCTGCCCACTCGGTGCTTCCCTGACTTACTCCTGGGGACGTCACCAGCTGTGCGGTCCTCCAGTGAGCCCAGGCACTGGCTGTCCCAGGGCAAAATGGCAGGAGAAGAACAGAATTCCAGGCATTGCTTTTCACATGGAAACCTTGTGCTCCTGGTTGAGGCACCTGCTGCCCACACAGCTCCCCGTGGCTGCTCATGGTTGTCTCCTGTCTGGAAGGTCCTGTTCCCCCGGGGCTGGTCTGGGGCTGCAGCTCCCCTGGCCCCCGGAGCAGCATGGGCATTGGCCGGCACTGTTAGGAATGTGTGTTCCGGCTCATCCCAGACTCAGGAGTCAGAGGCTCTGGGCGTGGGGCCTGGCTGTCTACATGGTGGCAGCCATCCGGGTGGTTCTGATGCTAAGGTCTGGGGGAGATGAGTGGAGGGCAAGGGCGGTTCTGTGGTTTCCACCCGCTCGGCCTGCCCTTCTCCCCTTGCCACTCTGGTGCTTGCGGCTCTGGTTCACGATCACCTCGCACGCCTGCTGTGGCAACCTGAGCCTCCTCTTACGGGACAGGTTCCTTTCCTCCGTCCGCATCCCCAACGGTCAGCTGACCATGCTCACACTCAACTCCTGTCCGCTCGTCCACAGCGACATCCACTCACTGCGGCAAAGTCCGTGATAAATTCCTCGCCCCGGAGTTCCAGGCTCCAGACTTTGATGCGCAAATTCTGTGTGTGCGTTTCACACTTCAGTGACCATCAACCCCCGTGTTCTGGCTTTTGGCCCCGGCCCCTCCTGCGACCCCAAATGCTTTACGCATCTGCACGTGAAGAAATCTTACCACATCCTCACCCCACTGGTGCCCCCACTTTTGTGAGGCCTACAGTTGATTCCAGGTGGGTCCTCCTCTTGGAAGGCTGGATCTTTGCCCTTCTTTGGTCACATTTCCGTTCCTAGGTTTGTGTACAAGCCTTGGTTTTGGGGAAGCAGTGACTTCCTTACCCATGTTTTTATCCCAGACAGTGCCTCCCTCATTGTCTAGTGTGTGATAGATGCTCAGCATTGAGTGAATTGAATAATTTCTTTTTTAAAAGATGTTTATTTATTTACTTTGAGAGAGGGAGGAAGAGAGAGATAGAGAGAGCGAGCGCACACACTAGCTGGGGAGGGGCAGAGAGAGAGAGAGGGGGAGAGAATCCCCAGCAGGTTCTGCACGGTCAGCACAGAGCGTAATGTGGGCTTAATCCCACGAACTGCGAGATCATGACCTGAGCTGAAATGAGGAGTCGGACGCTTAACCGACTGAGCCACCCAGGCGCCCCTTAAATCATTTCTTTTTTTTTTTTTTTTTCAACGTTTATTTATTTTTGGGACAGAGAGAGACAGAGCATGAACGGGGGAGGGGCAGAGAGAGAGGGAGACACAGAATCGGAACAGGCTCCAGGCTCTGAGCCATCAGCCCAGAGCCCGACGCGGGGCTCGAACTCACGGACCGCGAGATCGTGACCTGGCTGAAGTCGGACGCCCAACCGACTGCGCCACCCAGGCGCCCCAAATCATTTCTTAAGTGACTGAATTAGTGAATGAATACTTGCCAAAAAAGACTATAGGATAAAAGGTAGACAAATACTAGTCTTTTGGTGCTCATAAAAAGGCGTATTATGGCTAATAAATACTGGTTTGTTTTCCAAGAATCGTTACAACAAAATAAGCCAATTTATATTAATTTTTGCTGTATTAGTTAAAATTAATTGAACACCAACCAAGAGCTTAAAATGTTCTCAAGGGCCCCTGAGCATTTGTACGTAATTAAAAATATACTTTAATTAAACAGGCTAAAAATGGAAGGCAAGCCTGACCCTGGAAGGGCAGCTCCTACAGGCTTTCATTAGCTTGTCTGGACTTCACTTGCTTAGAGTTCACCAGCTCGCCCGCCGGTAGCCCACGTCCCGGTCGTACTGTCTGCAAACGCCCCCGGTCCCGAGATCGGTGCTCGAAAGTCTCTGGCCCACTTCTTCTTTGTTTATTCACAGATTATTTACCATGAACGGACATCTTCTGGACAACTCCAAGGATCTGCAAGATAACCACTTTTACGTGGCGGCAGGACCGGAGACCTTCAGATATTTCCCTTACTGGAAATCCTCTAAGGTGCCCAGCGAGGTCCAACGGTGAGCACATTTCACCCCTTTACCTCCTGAGTGGGTAAAATCTGCCTTTTCCCCCAGGATTGTCCCCGTGTAAGGCCTGTTCAGCTATTGGCTGTTTTCCTGTAGTGAAACTTGATATTCTCGTTTTATAAGTGGCACGGTTTTGGATTTTCAAAATTAGGCGTGGGGGGACTCCTGTGGTTTGATATATTCACAGGGACAGTAAGCCCTCGCGTTGAATGCACTGTCTTTTCTCTGGGGACACTGGGGGTCTTAGAGAGAGGAGTCTCAGTGCGCAAACCAGTCGTAGCCCTGGCCCCGAGGCACAGGCGTGAGAGCCCAGCGCTCCCTCCGGCACCCTGTTCGTTTGGTCAGTTTCTCCTGGTCTGAAATCGAGAGTCTGACATCTTTCACTGGTCTGTGAAATCACAGTGGTGACTTTATGGGGATCCCGCCCGGGCTAACAGGTGCACCAGGGCGTGTGCTTCTGACGTTCGGGAACGTCTGCAGGGAAGATGAAGGTGTTGGCGGGAGCTCCCGTCCCGTCACCGGAGAGGAGAGGGCTGGCTGTCCCTTCTCCGTGCATTTTGCTCTCTCCACCGTCACCGTCTGGAACGGGCCAGCCAAGCTCCAGGAATTAGTGGACAACGTTGTCCTGTAGGCTCGTGCCTGAGGGACGCCCAGCGGCTTCACCCTGGACCTGCTTGCCCAGAGGCCCGCACTGATTCTCACGGGGACGGGCGTGGAGTCCCTGTCTGCCTGCAGTTCTCACGGTTCGTGGACCTTGAAGTCACCTGATAAGGTGTGTGACTTGCGTCCTCAGGGCGCCGTTACCTTTGACGTTTCCTTAGAGAGACTTCAGCGCTCCACCCACCTTGCTTCTCGGTTGTGTGTGTGCTGGAGCCTCAGTATTCCCTGCTCCAAATGCCGTGGGACCGCCAACAGTCCAGAACACTTCCTGACTTTTCTGACGTTGCGTTGGCAGGGACGGGAACCTGGTGTTAGTCTGGGGCTCTCAGCGGCTGCAGCTCCTGTGTGTGTTCGTACGGGGCGGGGGGGGGGGGTCCAGGTTCAGTGGTGGGTCAGGAAGGACGTGACCTGCAAGACTGGAGTTCAGATCCTCAATTTTTCGTTCCAAATTAAGCTCCGGCATTAGGGCTAAGGCTGAGTTCGTTGCCTTTGGGCCCTGGAAGAAGAGAGGGCGGGGCGTGGGTATGACAGACAGGCCGCCTCACCGACCTGCCCTTGAGCTGCAGGGGAGAGGCCAGCCACTGCCTTTGTCGCCTGTCCCGGAAGGCAGGGCTCTGGTGCCCGGGGGTCAGGTGCCCCCCTCCAGGGCACATGGAGCCCTCCGCCCGGGAGTCCGTCAGAGGCAGTGTTTAACTCGGGCGCCCGCGCCCGTTTCTGCACCCGGAAAGTTCCCGATTCCCGGGTCTGGCTGGGAGGAGCGGTTTCCAGCTGGTGGTGGGATTTTGCAGCCTCGTCCCGGGGTGTGTTGAGCCGCACGCAGCCGCAGCACAACTGTTTGAGGACCTGCCAGGGCCCTTCCCTGGGGCTGCTTCCTCGGCACGGTTCCTACGGTCATTGTCTCGAGGAAGGAGAAGGAGCTGTCAGAGCTCGTCTCGTGCTGAGACAGGCAGATGGGTTCACCCCCACCCACCCCGTACGTTCCCCGCCCGGAGCCTGGGCCCCGAGGACACCGCCAGGGACGGTGTCTGTGGCGACCTTGTGCCCGTGTGCGCTCCTGTGCCGTTAGGGTTTCAACTTGGAGGCAGAGAGTGGACCTCTTTCGTCCTGTCCACAGACGATGACCCCGCGGCAGGTGGGCAGGTTAGGGTCCTGCCCGCGTGCCTGGCAGCAGGGCCATGTCCCGAGTTTATTGACGTGCTAATTCTTTGGTGACCGTCCTAACTGCGTGGTGGTCGAAACACCTTAGGGGCTGTTGAAATGAGTCGAGTGGTTCTCTCTGTGTCCCCTGCTCCCCACCCGAGGCCCCCGTCTCTCAATGGGTTTTGTCGTTCATGTGCCTGAACCCTGAACTGCGTCGGTTCGGTCGCTTAAGTATCTTTCTCCTCGCGAAGAGGTTGGGGCTCGGGAGGAAGAGCGTCCGCAGAGCTGCTAGGAGACTCAAGTCCATTCCCGTACACGCCTTGGGCCAGGGAGGTGCCCGTCGGCTGGGGAGCGGTGCCAGAAGTATCCCTCCCGCGTGTACCAGCGGGGAGGTCAGCGCCCCTGCATGGGGATCCGGAGCGGGGCATGTGCCTCTGCGCCACGGTGGCGGTTAGACAAGTGGTCTGTCATGCGGTGGAAGGAGGCTGGGCTGGGTTCCGGACGGGCTTGGGGTCTCTGTTCTCCTGACCAGCAGCGCGGTTTTTGACCAAACCCTCACGTCTCCGAGCGTGCGTCCTCTCCAGCCCAGGGAGGACGTGATACATGTGCCACAGGTCACTGCGAGAAATCGTGTTTGTGGGAGTGACTGCCGTTTGTCAAAAACCTCAAACATGTGGGTGCCCAGGCGGCTCAGTGTGTTAAGCGACCAGCTGTTGGTTTTGGCTCGGGTCACGATCTCACGTGTCCGTGGGTCGAGCCCCGCGTCGGGGAGCCCGCTTGGGAGCCTCTCTCCCTCTCTCGGTGCCCCTTCCCCACTTGCACTGCACGCTCTCTCTCAAAAAATAAAAGACTTAAATTAAAATTTTTTTTTTCAACATTTTTATTTTATTTTTGGGACAGAGAGAGGACAGAGCCTGAACGGGGGAGGGGCAGAGAGAGAGACACAGAATCGGAAACAGGCTCCAGGCTCCGAGCCATCAGCCCAGAGCCCGACGCGGGGCTCGAACTCACGGACCGCGAGATCGTGACCTGGCTGAAGTCGGACGCTTAAACCGACCTGCGCCACCCAGGCGCCCCAAAAAGACTTAAATTTAAAAACCTCAAACTGTTAGGTTTCCCCCCGCGACTGTATGAAAGCTTTTGGACAGAGGTGCCCATGAGCACGCTGCCCGTGGGCCTGGTTTACCACACTGGTGAGTGGAGATTTTCCAAGGTCTCCGGGAAGGAAACTGAGCAAACCTCGTTGGGGGCCGTTTCTGCTCCTGAGACCGGGGAACAGCTGTGGACTTAACCCCGGGCCGTCAGGACACTGGACAGGCCTTCCCCGTGGCCTCATCTTCCGCAAGGCCACGGCTGTAGTCTACGTTCTCGGAAAGAGGCTTTTGGCTGATCTTTACCAATTTCTAGCTGCCTGTCGTTTGTCTTTCAGGAAAGTGCGCGGACATCGAGAAATACTCAAGAGAAAAGAAAGAAGCAAGTACTTTTCACACAGTGAGGTGGTGCCGTGGTGTCCTTGACCTTGATAAGGACGCCTCCCTGGAGAGGCCCCGCGCTGGGGACGCAGACTTCTGGGCACAGTGTTGGGTGCTGGCTTGCCCCCGTGCGTGTGGGGAATGAGGCGTCGGAGCTGTGGGTGTAGAACCGGGAGGTACACGGAGATGTCTGTGACATACACACAGTGAATGTGAGGAGGAAGATGTGTGGTGCGGGACAGACAGGAGGGAGGGCGTCAAGCCCGGTGTGGCTGCCCTGAGCCTGAGGACAGCTGGGAGGGGCGTCTCAGGGCTGGGGCACAGCTCACCGTGTGTGTGTGCGTGCGTGTGTGTGTTGCACATAAAGCATGAGAAGCATGGCCAGCAGGTGTCAGGATAAGAGCCTGGATGGGCAGGTAGAAGCAGGTCTTGGGGGCCATATGGGTCTTTGTCACCTGTGTATACGATGACCACATATCCCCACCGTCTTATAAACACTGCATTTCAGTGGCTCTACTGACCTTAGGATTTGCTCAGTAAAGCTGTCGAGCGTCTACTGTTTGCCTGTTCCTGGCTGCCCAGCCCCTGTGCTCAGGGACCCTCCGTACTGAGACTTCCCAGCCTTGAGACCCGTCTCCCCACGTATCGACCTCTGTTTTCCGGTATCTAGTGGCCGGCCCTTGGAGTGGCTTTTCTCCTGGTGCAGCTTGGATTTCATAACCACTGTCTTACCCACGCTCTTGGAAATGCCTGGGCTTCCCGACCCACGAGCCCCCGTGGCATCTGCCTGGCGAGAGTCCAGCCGCGGACGGGCCCAGAACCTTGCCCGTCCACGCTTGCGCCGAAGGAGCCCGGTGTCGCTGGCGATGATAACACGACTGACCTGACTCTTCTCGCTGAGATCACTCCTTTCCCACCTGCCTTCACTGAAAGCCTCACCGCTCACAAATGCTTTTCGAAAGGGGTTTGGTAAATTTTGTTAGGGTTTTTTGCCTGTCTGCTCATAGAGGAGATGAGCCCGGAATACTTCTTTTCCGTGTTGTTCTTGCCTGGCTTTTGGCATCAAGGTTTTCCTGAATCGACTGTTCTTGTTTCGGTAGCTTCCAGAGCTGAATGATCGTCTCATTTATTTTCGATTTTCTTTCTCTACGGGCTGAGTTTAGCATTAAGTGTTTGTTGAATGAATGAAAGAACGAGAATCATTGAGAGCACGAAAACGATAGATGTGATTCTGCCCTAAGGGTGCGTTTCATCTGGTTAGGATACATGACACATGGCCTTGTCTCGTCATAGAAGGGGCGTGTAAATGAGTCACATGCACAGGGTGATGGCTCGCGGGACAGGGAGTAGGCGACACGTGGAGATCGGCCAACCCAGTGCAGGTCCTCGAGGGGTCAGAGAAGGGGGCAGCTGTTTCGGGGGACAAAGAACCCGCGTGGGTGTGCACACCATTCCAGCCTCACGGAGTTTTCCTCAGGTTGCCTTAACCAGCTCACGGGTGGTGTGGGCACTGGGTTTGAAGTTGATACTTGGCGTGAGTGCTACAACCTCAGAATCCCATACTTCCGTGGTTTTGGAAGCTTCTGAGCAGAGGCCTGAAGCAGTAGTTTGGGGGGGTGGCCCTTACTCGTTTTAGTTATGCCCTCATCTCATTATGCTGTCGGGTCCTTAAGGTAGGGATAGACTTTTCTCTTCCTTTTATTAAATATTTGTTCTATTTATGGGGCGCCTGGGTGGCTCAGTCGGTGAAGCGTCCGCCAGGTCATGATCTCGCGGTTCGTGAGCTCGAGTCCCGCGTCGGGCTCTGTGCTGACAGCTCGGACCCTGGAGCCTGCTTCGGATTCTGTGTCTCCCTCTCTCTGCCCCTCCCCGCTCATGCTCTTTCTGTCTCTCTCTCAAAAATCAACGTTAAAAAAAAAAAAGAAAGAAAGAAATGGCTCAGGAGAGCCCGACTCTGGGCGTAAAATCTCAAGAGGGTTCGAGCAATTTGTGTCTGTTACACTGTCCTCTTGCTTTATGCACAGGTACGGGATGTGATAAACGTCTCTGTCTGAAAGTTCTCCGAGGGCTTTTCCAGTAAGCAGAAAACAGAACCCCCGGGTTACAGGGGAGCAGTGTGACATAGTTTAGCTGGTAGCTTGCTTTGTCTCTTAGCAACACGTAAGATAACCACATGCCTCATGGCATTTGGTCCCATGAAATGAGAAGAAAAATACCGGGCAGGGGCACTGGCATGTCTGGGTGGTTGTGGATGAGAGAGCGGGAGAGGTCAGGGTGGCCCAGGGCTCAGTTAAGTTGAGCTGTGACAGTTTCAGTCCTCTGAAAATAACGAATGAATCTACTCTTTGTTTTTTTTTAATGTTTATTTTTACTTTGAGAGAAACAGAGAGAGGTAGAGAGAGGGAAGGAGAGAGAGAATCCCAAGCAGACTCTGTCTGCACTGTCAGCACAGGCCCCGACGAGGGTCTTGAACCCACAAACCGTGAGGTCATGACCTGAGCCAAAACCGAGTCGGACACGTAACCGACTGAGTCACTCAGGCACCACTGAAGAGACATATTCTAATTTTGTTCTAGCAGATTCAGTTTTACAGCAGCTACATTTACTGTGATTTTGTATCCATTACTTTCCAAAGAAGCGAGGCTAAGTTAATAAATGTTTAAAGCTGCATTCCTACATTAAAATGAGTATTTGAATGTACAAGCCTCCGTAAGATATCAGTGACTAATTAGTAAGCATTGTATTTATCACATCCACAACCAGACCACTAATATTACCTACTTCTCTTTTGGGCGCAGAACACAAAAAACGTTGTCTGTGAACAGAAACGGAGAGAAAAACATTGACAAGTTAAAGCCGTGTGTGTGTGTGTGTGTGTGTGTGTGAAAACAGTCATAGAGATGCATACAATGGGACACACACTTAGTGACCGTCTAAACTGTAAAGTGCAGTGCGGAGTAGGGCTTTGGAAATGCCATTTGCAGGCTAATAACATCAAGACTGTAGCAGTATCACACAGCATCCACGGCTGCGTCTGTGCGTGCCTCTAGTGGCCAGAAGGTGCGACAGTCAGGTCCAAATGTTAGCAAATCTTTCACTTTAATAATGCTTGGAGTCGGGGCTGGCTCACCGATGCGAAACCTCACCCGCTTGGAAGCGGGACACTCCCTCAGCATTCAGCGCCGGCTTTGCCCCCCAGAGTGGCTTGACTCTGAACCTGACTCAATCAGGTGGTCCCTGTTCCCCAACCACGAGCTAATTCAGCCACGGTACCTTGGGAGGCTCTTCCCTGTGCCTGAGCAAGGCTGTGACCAGCAGCAGGAAAGCATAGAGCGAATGAGATGGGCTCCGCAGAAAAGTGACAGTTCCCAGAGCACTAGAGAAGCAAGCACAGGATGCCTCCGGCGTGTTTTCTGGAAATGTCTGTAGTCGGAAAAGAAACATGAAATTGAAAAAGCAGCACCTGTCGCCTCTGTAAGGGGCCCGCCCTGATTTCCACTCCGGACTCGGGGCAGGGAGGAGTGGGGAGCAGAGGGTGACGTCTGAAAGTCTCCCCGCGGGGGCGGGAGCAGCGGGTTCCCTGTTTTCCTGTTTAACCCGTGCATTCCCAGAACTGCTGTAAATGCGCGTTGCTCTGACAGGCGACACGCAGAGTGTCCACCGCGGCCGGAGGCGCGTGTCAAGCTGACGGCAGCCCCGCCGGGTCCTGGGGGAGCTCTGGCCTGAGGGGCGCCAGAAGCTGCAGGCGCGTGGCCGTGGGGCCGTGTAGGCCGCCGGGTGGGGCGCGGACCAGGGGTCCTCTGCCTGGAACGTGGCCACGTCGGAGCAGGACCCGTAGGCGAGGCTGCAGCCTGCACCGGAGGGGGTGGCGGCTCTCGGGGAGCGTGGCAGGTTGGGGGCGCGTGGGGGGGCCCCCCCGTGGGCACGGGAAGGCAGGCTGGGGCGGCGGTGCAGGCCCGTGTGTGTGTGTGTGTGTGTGTGTGCGTGTAACGTGAGCCCGGTCGGGCCCTGCCCTGTCTTTGCTCCCTTCCTGTGCCTCTGCTTGTCCCGCATCGTCTACTCGGTTCATGAAACCAGCGGAGACGCAGAGCAGCTGTGGGGATCCCTTCACCGAGCACGGACTGTGTTTGCCGGGCACCGGGGATGCAGAGGGCTTGGCCGTGCTCTGGCGACCACGTGCAGCGTTACGGGGGACACGGCACAGGGCCCTCGAGGTCGGCTTGCGCTGGGATTTGAAGCGAGGGGGGAGGGGAGCTGGAAGGGCAAGGGGGCAGGGAGGGGTGGGTGTGCAGGGCCAGGAGGGCGGGTGGGCTTGGGCTTGAGGGTCCCAGCTCCGAGCTGAGGCACGTGAACAGCACCCTGAGGTTGCAACAACTGCCACCGGTTTGAAAGGCAGAAGGAGATCAGATCACGCTCGCACCGTGCTCACTCGCCGGGCGTTTACCGCGTGCCCTCTACGTGCCGGCTCGGGAATTCATGGTCAGACAAGCAAACGTCCCCGGTCCTGTGCCCTCCAGCCTTCGAGTGGTGACCGGTGAACAAAAAATACCCTAAACAAGCCACCCAGAGACGAAGGAAGATTGCGTCCAGCACCGGACGAGGGGGGAGGAAGGAGACTGGGCGTGCGGGTGAGTGCGGAAGGGTGTCCTCGCGGACAGGGGACAAGCCAGGGTTTGGGCTAAGACTTGGCGAGAAGCCAAACCAGGGCGGCTCCAGGTTTCACTGGACGTTGTGGAGATAAGGTGCTCTTGAAAACTCGAGTTTCCTTCAGGTACTTAGGTGTGAGAGTAAACAGTAAAATCGACTTATTGACATCGTGCCCTCTCTTCACCTGCCGTGGTGCTGGCCTGAAGTTCCGTGTGTCTCAGGTGACCTTCCAGGGCGCCGTGGACCAGCTCATTTTCATCTCGTGGCCGGAGCCTGGGGTGACGGGGCCGGTGGCCGGGCCGCGGCTCTTCTTGGCCTTCGCCGTGCGTTTCGCTCTGTGCTGAGTGCTGCTTTGTGTCCCCGTGAGGAGGCCGGGACGAGTCTGTGTCCTGTCCCTTGAGTCTGACTTCAGGGGTAACACGCTAAGTAGCTGGTGTCTTTGTCTGAGAGGCTGACGATATGGCAAATGATCACAAGAAGGAGATGTCGGTGATGCTCGGGGAGTGAAGCAGGTTTTCAGAATCGCACCCCCCGCTGCTTCCAGCAGACCCGCACCTGGGACCGTGCTCTGTCTCGAAGACCGGTTCTACCAAGACCCCGCTTCCTATACTTAGGAGCAGGACTTCGAGTTTTAGGAAAGCCCCTTGGAACAGGTAGAAAGAGTTTGCTTGGGTCTTGTATTCGGTCGTGGGGTGATTTTCACCCTTGAATTTCTGCGGGAAGAAAACACGGGTGGTTTGCACCGTGAATGTACCAATGGTGCAAGGTAGGTGTTTTAGTTTGACGTTTTCTCAGGTGCCTTAGGGAGCTCGGGAGAAACCTCTGCACAGTCCTGCCTGCGTTCACTCCGAATACCTCGGCAAAGGTAGGGCTAAGGAAAACCCCGGGATGGTTTGTGTTGTGAAGATGGTTCGTGGGACGGAGCCGGGATGGTGTGTGGGGTCAGTTCATCGTACGCTGCGATCCCGCCACGCTTGGTTACTACTGTCTGTAGATATTTATTTATTTTATTTTATTTATTTTTTTTTTTAATTTTTTTTTTCAATGTTTATTTATTTTTGGGACAGAGAGAGACAGAGCATGAACGGGGGAGGGGCAGAGTGAGAGGGAGACACAGAATCGGAAACAGGCTCCAGGCTCCGAGCCATCAGCCCGGAGCCTGACGCGGGGCTCGAACTCATGGACCGCGAGATCGTGACCTGGCTGAAGTCAGACGCTTAACCGACTGTGCCACCCAGGCGCCCCTGTCTGTAGATATTTAAAGACGTCCGAGTTTCCCTTTATCTCAACCCAAAATGAACCTGCCACATGTTTATTTATTTATTTTATCCGAGATGCTCCGCCTTGCCCAGAAGCTCCAGCGGGAATAGTTTCGTAGTTGTTGAAACAGTGATTTTTATTAGGCTGTTAGGCGTGTCTAAAACCACACGGACCCGCTCAGACTCTCCTGTTCCCTTCCAGAGCTTTCCCCATTTTGTCAGGTACGTGGGCACCTTCGGTTAGTAGGACAGCGCCTCCCTTTCCTGGTGAGGGACGAAGAGAAGTGTCCGAGGCAGAGCCGTCCAGATGGTTCCAGAAGGGATGCCTCTTCCAGGTTGCTGAGCGAGGCAGTCAAGGAGCCTTGTGCTTGCTCTGACGGTTCTCACGGTGACTGATAGGACTCGGCACGCTGCTGTTCGTACCACACTTTTGATTCTTGATCTGTACCTTAGGAGGATTCCAAAGGAAAAGAAACACATAAGTATGACAGCATTCCCCGTAAGGAACGGGATTCTGTTTTTAACGCCAGAGCGGGGAAGAAGAAGACGCTGGTGGAACCCTCATTCCAAAGCGGTTCAGGTAACGTGAATTTCCTTTGGCTGCCGGCATTAAAAAATGCCACCCTTTTAAGACGGTGTTTTGTTTCGGGGCCAGTTTCACCGCAAAGATACGACTTGTGACTATCCGGTTTTAACACTCGATGGGTGACTATCTGGTTTATTAATGAGACATTCAGCTCGAGGGGCCGTGGTGGTGAGAGGAGAAAAACAAAATCCCCGTGCCGAAGGCAGTGGGGCTCTCCGACCAGGAAGCCCTGCCGGATCAGTCCCGTAATTCCGTGTCTCTGTGTACATCAGGGCGGGACGTGCTCTCCCTGAGGACCAGGCAGGCAGTAAACAACCCACAGCCAAGTTAGCCTTTGGAGGGAGACGTGAAACTAAAATCCGTCTGAATGGTGTAGGCTTATCTTTTGAGTCGGAGGGACATTTAAAAGATTAAACTTTGGAGCTGATTTTAAAGTGAAATAATTCCAAAAATACTTGCTCAGCTCCTGCTTCTACTCTGCGGAGACCTGGCTGGGAGGGGCCTGACTCCTGGTTTGAAGGGGCTTGACTGGCTGGGAGGGGCCTGAGCCTTGGCTGGGAGGGGCCGGACTGGCTGGGAGGGGCTTGACTGGCTGGGAGGGGCCTGAGTCCCGGCTGGGAGGGGCCTGAGCCCTGGCTGGGAGGGGCTTGAGCCTTGGCTGGGAGGGGCCTGACTGGCTGGGCGGGCTTGACTGGCTGGAGGGGCCTGAGCCTTGGCTGGGAGGGGCCGGACTGTCTGGGAGGGGCTTGACTGTCTGGGAGGGGCCTGAGCCTTGGCTGGAAGGGGCCTGACTGACTGGGAGGGGCCTGACTCCTGGTTTGGAGGGGCCTGACTGGCTGGGAGGGGGCCTGAGCCTTGGCTGGGAGGGGCCTGAGCCTTGGCTGGGAGGGGCCGGACTGGCTGGGGGGGGCTTGACTGGCTGGGAGGGGCCTGAGCCCTGGCTGGGAGGGGCCTGAGCCCTGGCTGGGAGGGGCCTAAGCCCTGGCTGGGAGGGGCCTGACTGGCTGGGAGGGGCTTGACTGGCTGGGAGGGGCCTGAGCCCTGGCTGGGAGGGGCCTGAGCCCTGGCTGAGGGGCTTGAGCCTTGGCTGGGAGGGGCCTGACTGGCTGGGCGGGGCTTGACTGGCTGGGAGGGGCCTGAGCCCTGGCTGGGAGGGGCCTGACTGGCTGGGCGGGGCTTGACTGGCTGGGAGGGGCCTGAATCCCGGCTGGGAGGGGCTGAGCCCTGGCTGGGAGCCAGCCCCCTGATCCATCAGCATGTGTCACAGGTGTTTTGACGGTGGCTGGTTACGCAGAGGATAGGACCCCGGAAAGGAGGGCTCCCCTTTGCTTCTCGGCAGCATTTGACGACTTTTGGAAGTCCTTTTTCTTAGAGCCCCTCCCTCCCCTGGTGCTCCCTTCGGTTTCCTCCGTTCTCTGCTCTGATTGTATCTTGGCTTCCCGGGAACCCTCTGCTTGTTGCCAGGCTACAGACTCGAAGGTCTTCCTGCCGCCTCTCCTGCTCCCCGCCCTCCCCTTCGGACCTTCCCATCCCGAAGAAGGCGTCGTCCTGCTGTGCGCCAGGCTCGGGTCTGCACGTGGGGCGCTCAGACGTCCCTCTCTAGCCAGTGTTCCTGGCCGGTGGGCACGGCCCACGCCGTGTTCTGATACAACCCGACCATGGCCAGGTTGGGCCTAACACCAGAGCCTACTGAGCCTACAGTACTGTAGGTTACACTAGAGTACTGTAGATTATACCGCAGAGCCCTGGAGGTTATACTCTGGGATACTATAACATATCAAGAGTAATAGAGAATTCAATCAGCACGCATAAAATGTCTTTCTTGGCGGCTTGGGCTGCCTGGCGTGTATCAGACCTTCCCTCCGGGAAGCCGTGTGCCGTGCTGGGGCCCAGGTTCCGGCCGTGGCCCTCCCAAGCCTGGGGCCCTGGGCAAATTCCTGATCTACCACGGGCACGGTAGTTTTGTGGGGGGCTTGCATGGGTGTCAGTTGTCCAGCGGACAGAAGAGGGCCTGGAACACGTGAGGTCTCCGTGGATGCCACCCTCTGCCTTCTCCTTCTCCTCATCCCTTCTCTGGGAGCAGGGCCCCCCATAGCCCAGGACCGGGGGACGGTCCTCCTGGGGCTGAGGGCCAGGAAGGGGAGGGGGGAAGGACAGGAAGAAGTGAAATGAGCTGTGGCCCATCCCGTGTCGGGTCACTGAGCCCATCACGGCCACGGTTACACCCTCTGGGCGTTGAAGGAAGCGGCTGCCTCCTTTTCTTTTTGCTGTCACTTTTTGCGGGGGTGAGGATAAAGTTTTCGAGAACCTCGGGACTTTGTAAGCAGTAATCCACCCCCTCGTAATGCCGATGGGCTGATTCTTGTCTGTCGGCTTAGCTGACTACCTCGCAGGGCACAATTTTAACACCTCGTTTGTTAGAATTCATTTTGTCCAAACCCAGACTCCTTTCGCTCATTACTTCCAAATAAGTTCTTGACGTAATTTTGAAGTAACAAAGGCACATGTGCTCAGAATATGATTCTGGTGCCCGGGGGTTGCTTTGTGTTTATTTCTCACTGAGCTAACTGGACACGCGCTGGTCGAGCGATCACCGTGTTTCATCCGCGGGACTGAGTCCCGTGGTGGGTAGGACACAGCGATGACCGTGACTTCAGGGTCCAGGAGCTTCGTGGAGACAGGGGTGTGGACCCGGGGCCCCCGGGCGGGCCGCCCCACGTGACCACCGCACGGCAGGCTCAGGGGACGCCCAGCTGTGACGTCGGTTTGGGACAGAAGCTGTGCGGTGGCCGTTGGCCCAAGAACCCCACGTGTGTTGTTTTTCTCCAGAAGGTGACGTGTTTAGAGCCCAGACTCCAAGCGCGGATGCCCAGGAGGCGCCAGAAGTCAAAGAAGACAGCAGTGTGCAGGTGGAGGTGCTGGTGGACCAGGTGGGTAGCTGCTTCACGAGACCGCACCCCCCGCCTTGGATTCAGCTCCGTCAGCCCCTGCCGACTGCGGTCTCCTCCTCCTCCCCTCCCCCCGGCTCGCCCGGCCTCTGGAATGTTCTGTGCCCTCTCCAGTCAGCTGCTGTTTATCCTACATCACGTGTTTTCCTGCCCGCCCCTCTCCCTGGAGGGTCCTTCTGCTATTGGGACCCTTCGGAGCGCTTGTCACAGTTTGTGACCGCAGAGTTAGCTTTGTTGTTACTGGATGAGGCAGGGGACGGCCTGCTGTGCTCATGGGCACAGTTTCTGATGGGGAGGGGGCCCTCGATAACCACTGGGGGATGACAGGGTGATGGAACGAGAGGTGTAGGGGTCATGTGATTGGGAATCACAGGTCATCGACTTTCTAGCTTTCTGACCTCAGACCCCCGACTCCTTATCACGTGGAGGCGGCGGGGGGCGGGGGGAGGGACGTGTGAGTGCCTGGTACAGGGCCTGATGCACGCTGGGCCCCTCTCTCTGCTTCCTTCCTTGGGGCTCGCGGAGGCGTGACACGGAGTGTGAGGAAGGCCCAGGGGAGGTGGAGGGAAGTGGGGAAGGTGTGAGAGTGAGCCAGTGAGCCTCAGGCTGCACAGGAGCAAACGCACGGCGGCCTGGTCCCCCCTGCTTCCCGCCCAGCTCGGCCCCACGCCCCCTGGGAGTGCACGTCACGTCTGCACGGGTCTCTGGCCCCAAGCCCTGCTCCTGCCCGGGGCGGGCGGGCTGGGTGGGCTCTAAAACGCACAGCTTTGCCCGCAGTATCTGCCTGAGAGCACGTAAGCACATTTCTCATCCTCAGTCTTTGAGAAACAGCGTATCTTCTGCAGAAGGTCCATGTCTGCATCCGGGTGTCATCTTTGTCCTTCTGGAACGGACGCGGCCCCAGCCCTGTGCTTACGGTCACAGAGGACCCGGCCGGGCGACAGTGATCTGGCTCCTCTTTTGAAACTCAGTCACTCTTGGGGCGCCTGGGTGGCGCGGTCGGTTGAGCGTCCGACTTCAGCCAGGTCACGATCTCGCGGTCCGCGAGTTCGAGCCCCGCGTCGGGCTCTGGGCTGACGGCTCGGGGCCTGGAGCCTGTTTCCGGTTCTGTGTCTCCCTCTCTCTCTGCCCCTCCCCCGTTCGTGCTCTGTCTCTCTCTGTCCCAAAAAAAATAAATAAACGTTGAAACAAAAAAATTAAAAAAAAAAAAAAAAAGAAACTCAGTCACTCTTAATTTTCTCCCTTTATTATTAACCTCTGATATTTTTCTTTCCGGTGACACGTTCACAAACTTTACAGGCCGCGTCAAGTCTCTAGCACTTCCTGTGGCATTTTGAGCACGTTCCCCACGTGTCCCGTTGTAGTTTCTAAATCGCGAGTAATGTTCTTTATTCCTTTCTTCGACGTGACAGACAGGGACCAAAAGATTTCGTTTTCTCATAAAATCCCGACTAGCGGGTTAAGTATTTCTACTGCACTTTTAAGGAATTTCTGTAGTAAATAAATTAAGACATTTTAGGCAGTCCCTTTCATGCCAGAATTAGCAACCCCCCCCACCCCCTTCCAACGTTGATTTTTCCTTGTTAAGTTACTCTTCTGGCTGTGGACTCAGCGTCTGATGCAAGTTTTAAACACAAGCGAACCCCTGGTGTCACGAGTACTATGTGCATCACCGTGATCGATACACGTACTGCTGAGTTCCCGTTGCTGGTACCGTATTTGATTTCCGCTGTATCCGTGGCCGTGTGGTGACTTGGGTTCCCCAGAGGGGTGTGTGTAGGGGGAGAAGACGGGCAGACCGCAGGTGCTTGTCCGTGGAGGGGAGTGGCGGGGGTGAGGGAGGCGCTCGGAGGAGGAGCCTGGCGCCACGGCGGGGGAGCCCAGGGCGGTCAGAGAGGATGGCTGTTGTACTGCCCTCTTTCTCTTTCTCTCTCTTTTAAATGTTTATTCATTTTGAGAGAGAGAGAAAGCACACGCGTGCAACCAGGGGAGGGGCAGAGAGAGAATCTCAGGCAGGCTCTATGCCTAGCACGGAGCCCGAGGTGGGTCTCAGTCCCAGGGCTGTGAGATCCTGACCTGAGCTGATACCAAGAGTCAGATGCTCGGCCGACTGAGCCAGCCAGGCGCCCCCAGATGTGTTGCTTTCTGTCTAACTTGCCTCTCCACACCAGGGAGGGCCGATGCCTCCGTGGACCGGGGCTCCCTAGCTGTCCGGAGATGATGTTAAAGCACCTTCTGTGCCTTTGAGGGACAAGGGGACAGGGGACTCCCAGCTCTGGCGGCATCGATGGGCATAAAGACGGGGGAGTGGGGGCCATGTCAGTAGTGCGTGTGTGGTGTGTGGACGGGTGGGGCCAGAGGGGAGGGCCTGGAGGGGCTGTTGAGGGGGGGGCCTTCTCACCGCCCATTTCCTCACACCCAGCAGGTGCTTATAAGTCCCATTGAAGAGATACGAGAAAATCCCAAGCGATGGCACAGTGGGTGAGGGGCACCGCAGGTTGGAGTGAAGCGGCTTCACCAGGCAGACCGGGTCCCCAGCTGAGCTCTGCGTCTTTGAAAACAAGGTCCCTGTGGTCAGTAGGCTTGGGAAGCACCGCCCTTCCCATCCCACCCGGGGAGACCCACGTCCGGTGCTTCAGAGAGGCCCTAAACTTAAGATCCTGCGTAAGCTTTTAGTTAACTCCAATCTCCTTCCCCAGGAATGGCTTTCCTTCTAGGGTCCCCAGGAGACACGGCACAGGCCCTGCCAGCGTGCGGTACCCGGGGACTTTTTCCTGCCCTGGGGAGGGAGGAAGGTGGTCTTGTGGTTGTGGAGCGGGGAAGCAGGAAGTGGTTTGGCAGGTCCCCTGGGCGGGGTCCTCGCTGCAGTTTTTGGCTCTTACGATCTGCGCAAAAATGGCATCCAGATACTAAGACACTGATGGTTTAACGACGTTGCAGTTCTGGTTAAAGGTACACGTGTTTCACGAAAGCGATGTCTTCTGCCAGATTTAAGGCTACGTTTCTTTTTATAAACACTTAAAAAAGGCGCAAAAGAGCCTAGAGTTGCAGGCTCTGTTTAGCCCAAGCCTCTGAGCTATGATTGTCTGCGGGGTCGAAGGGGGGATAAGTCAGCGTTTCTGACCAACTCTCCTCTAGTGCAGAGACCCCGGCAGGTGCCAGGCACGTCCGGTCGGTGCTCGGAAGGGCGGGCCTCCTGAGATCACAGAGACCTGGGGCCGGGTCCCACGGCTGCTGACGTGCGGTTCCTTCAGAGTCCCCAAGGCTCAGTACGAGAGGAGCGTGTCCTTGCTCAGATTCCCGTGCAAGCAGAGCAAGGCCGCCGAACTTAATTCATTCCACGCCCCAGAAAGCGCTAAGAGTGAGACACTAAAGAAGGTGAAACCGGGGCGCCTGGGTGGCGCAGTCGGTTAAGCGTCCGACTTCAGCCAGGTCACGATCTCGCGGTCCGTGGGTTCGAGCCCCGCGTCGGGCTCTGGGCTGATGGCTCGGAGCCTGGAGCCTGTTTCCGATTCTGTGTCTCCCTCTCTCTCTGCCCCTCCCCCGTTCATGCTCTGTCTCTCTCTGTCCCAAAAATAAATAAACGTTGAAAAAAAAAATTAAAAAAAAAAAAAAAAAAGAAGGTGAAACCAAAACAATTTGGAGTCACGAGGAGGAGGCCGGTCTGTCTGTGGAATCTGCGGATTGTTTAGTTAGAAAAAACAGTGGCGCTTTAAAGCGTTGGCACCTCTAGGTGCGGGGAGGAACTCGGACTATGCTCGCGAAGGGCGTTCGGGTGCGCACGTTAATGAATGAGTTAAAAAGCGTCGTTAGTGCTCTGTTGGATGCTTCTAGCTGTAAAGAGCAGTGAACCTGCAGAGAAGTGGCTTAAACCCGAGGAGCACTTATGGGCGCACGTGGCTTAGCCTGGAGGCCTCCCGTGTGACGGGCCGGCCGAAGCTGGCGGCTCAGAGGCCCAGCGGTGTCACTGGCGGGCTGGTTCTGGGCACCGCTGTGCCCAGCCTCCCTCTGCACGTTGAGCGTTGGCCTCGGCTTCGTTTCCTCACAGTCTCCGGACGTTCGCCTCCAGCCTGGGCGCCGCGCTGAGACACGTGGGGCAGAAGGATCGAGAGGCCGTTTCCTTCCCTGTGCCCTTCCCCTCCGGAAACGCGCTGCCTGTGTCTGTCCGCCAAGTCCCCGTCAGCAGCTGGGGGGCAGGCGAGGGGGCTTGGGTGGTGGGGACTAATCTGGTTCTGGAGTCTGGGGAGGGCCCAGGCTTCTCTGGACGGTAGGGTTGCTGCCCGGGACTGGGCTCTCCTTTTAGCAAAAGGGACGAGATGAGGGGTGGCTGGGGGCAGGTGGCCCCGGGGTCCACGCGAATCTGTGGTCTTCGCGGTGGACGTGGCTGTCCTCCCGCTTTCTCCTGGGCTCGCTCCTGTCTCCTCAGAGCCCCTCGAGACTCTCGTGCCGTCAGTTATCGAATCCCCCTCTCCGCTCTCGTGGGCCCTCCTGGCTGGACGGTACGCGGGCCGGAAGCCAGCCGGGTCTGAGCAGAACGCTCCCTCCCGTGGCCTCCCTCTTTTTGTAGGACTTTATTTTTAAGCAGTCTCTTTGCCCGGTGTGGGGCTCGAGCTCACGACCCGAGGTCAAGAGTCGCACGCTCCTCTGATGAGCCTGCGAGGCCCCTCTTAGTCTTCTTTGCAGACTCCGCGTTCTCAGCCTGGCGCTTAAGGTCAGAGGTCAGCATGGGTCAGGTCGGGGCAGCTCTTCTTCTCCCTCCAGACTTTTCCCCAGACAGAGCTCTCCGCCACCGGGACGCCAGCTCTCTCCTGGGCTGCAGACGCACACTCACATCTACAGACGCACACACATCCAGAGACACACACATCTACTCACTTGCACACCCAGACACACGCACACACATGTGCACACACACACTACATATGACACACACTCAGACACTCAGATACGTGCACACACACACATGCACACACATACATGTACATGTACACACATACCTCCGCATTTACACGCACATCCAGAGACACATGCACCTACTCATTTGCACACCCAGACACATGCACGCACACACATGTGTGCACACACGCATCTACATATGCACACACACCCAGACACTCAGATACGTGCACACACACATACACACATGCACACACCACACATGCACACATACACGTACATGTACACACATACCTCTACATTTACACGCACATCCAGAGACACATACACCTACTTGCACACCCAGACACATGCACACACACACATGTGTGCACACACACATTTACATATGCACACACACCCAGACACTCAGATACACGCACGCACACACATACACGTACATGTACACACATACCTCTACATTTACACGCACATCCAGAGACACACGCACCTACTCGCACACCCAGACACATGCACGCACACACATGTGTGCACACACGCATCTACATATGCACACACACCCAGACACTCAGATACATGCATGCACACACATACACACATGCACACACATACACGTACATGTACACACATACCTCCGCATTTACACACACATCCAGACACACACACGCCAATATACCTCCACACCTCCACATATACACGTGCACACTCATCTCCACATACACACACCCAGACATACACACACACACAAATATACATCCACACATACAAACATGTGTCTGTACACACACACACATCCAGACACACACACACTATGAGTTGACATCATGCATTAGATGTTCTGAGATGCTGAACATGCGTGTTCTTCCACACGTCCCCAAACCACGGAGACCATGGACGTATGACACCTGTTCATCCAGTGGACAGAAAGAAACTCTGAGATATTTCCAAGACCCACCTTTTCCCACTCTTCCATATCCAGACCATCTCAACGGCTGCAAGCTTTACCTCCTAATAACATGTCCGGAAGCGACCCACTCTGTCCGTCTACACCACCGTCTGGCTGGCCTCAACTACTGCCGTCCCCTGGCTGCACTACTGTGATCACAGCACGGTTCCCTTTGCCTGGGATAGTCTTCCTTTGCCCTTCATATATGAACGTGTCTCTTCTCTCATAGTTCAGGTTGTACCGAGGGAGCATTCGGTGGTCTCCCATGTATGTTAACCCGCGTCGTGTCCTGTTTAACTCCATGTGTCTCTCTTACAGAGCGTATCACCGTTGTGGTTTTGTACTTGATTGTGTGACTCGATTTAACGTTTGCCTCCTCCCATGACGAAGCTTCTCGGGGGCCACACTGGTTTGCATTCGCTGTCCCTATTGTATCTCAGCGTCATGGGACCCAGGCATTCCGTCTGTACCGCTGAGTAAATGAAGAAATGGTTGACATCGCTGATGCTTTGAAAGAATGTGCTTTTCATGTTTATTTTTCGTGTGATTGGAGCAGTCCCCGCAGAATCTTATTCATCGTGATTACTTTCCCACGTGGACTGTAGGAAGAGAGCCCTCATACAGTGTTTGAGTTTTCAGAACGTTTGGATAAGGTCGGGCTAGCGGCAACGGCTGTGGGGCAGCCGCCCGCACGTCTACACAGCCACGGACTCCGGTCTTGCTCCTTCGAGGATCCGCTGGCGGGGGCTGGTGGGTCCTTAGGGCTCATCATGACCACCAGCTGTGGTCACCTGGTGAGAGGCTACTTCTCCACCCACCTTATTTAACTCAGGTGTGGCTTTGCGACCTGCCTTCACTGCAGACGGGTGAGTGGACTTAACGAGCCACACTTCCTGGCAGAGACGTAATGTGTAAACTCCACACCGCCCGTCTGCCTCTGTAATCATGGAAACGTGAGGAGTAGGTGTCCCCGTCGGTCGGGCATCCTGGGTGACCGTGATGAGCAGCAGACCCCCTGGCCAGCCCGCAGTGGGCATGAGGCGCGTGCACTTGGCGTGATGGTCGCTACAGTCTCACCCGCCTACTCCGACTGGTATAGGCATATAACGGAAGTAGCCCCGGGGGGCCCTTTCTTTCTGTGCCACAGAACCACATGGCTTTCCCTGAGTCGAGAGGTTCCAGGGTGCCAGTTAAAGACAGCTCACTGCCTCTTGCAAACAAGTCACAAAAACTGGGAAGTAATACACAAGGATGTGAGCACACACCGCTGGGTGAGGAGCTGTGGCGGGTGTCTTGAACACGGGGAACGAGGGCGGCGGTTGTGGTCCCCAGGGGCACACAGAGGCTCACACAGGCATTTACTACCTGCTGACCAGTGGCATCAGGAGGGTAATCCACTCCTTTTATTTTATTATTATTTTAATATTTATTTAGTTTTGAGAGAGAGAGAGCGAGCAGGGGAGGGGCAGAGAGGGAGGGAGACCCAGAATCCGAAGCAGGCTCCAGGTTCCGAGCCGTCAGCACAGAGCCCAATGCAGGGCTCGAACCCACGAACCACGAGATCACGACCTGAGCCGAAGTCGGACGCTCAACCGACTGAGCCACCCAGGTGCCCGCATTCCGCTCCTTTTCACACAAGAGGGTTTCAGGTGTTTCTCCTTAGAGATCTCTCCAGCGATTGTACTAAACAGGTTAGCATTTCGTAAGTGGAGCAACAGGTAAAAAATTCAGGGCAGACACAGAGTGGGGTTTGAAGCAACCACTGTGGAAAAACCGGCCACATTTTCAGCTCTGTCCACAGAAGTGGTTCACAGAGAGTTGCTCTGTTTCACTGCCGTTTGCTCCTTTCACGGGGCTCGACGTAGGCTGACCGCCACTGAACCTGACACGGGCTCTGTTTTCCCTCCAGGCGCCGGCTGAGATAGTCACGGAAGACGAAGAGATACACGATAACCCCTCTGATTTCAAAAGCATCAAGGTGAGCTGATTCTATTTTTATTTTGCATGGAATGGCCTGGGTCCACGGACCCCCTTCTCCTTTTAACGTGCTGGGCGGAGCCCACATTTGATGCAGAAAGAACCGTAGAGCCCAGTTGGTTCCAGGATACAAATCGGCTTGGAGTTAGACACATAGCATGTTTTCCAGCCGGGCTGTACCTCAGATCAGGTCTCTTGGGGGCCAGAAATGACGTGAGTAATTTTAATGGCTTTTGTGCTTGCCCTGGTTACCTTTACTGTGCTTCGGGTCGCAGACTGAACAACTGTTTTCCCAACAAATTTCAAGATACATATTTAGAGGGTAGAATCAGGAGGTGGATAGCAGCAGGTGTGTGGGCGTGTAGGTGTCCGTGGACAGCACGGACATTGTGCTTTGTGAGTCGTCGGTGTTGCGTAAATAGCTCGTCTTGTTGGGGAAGCAGGGGCGCGGGCAGCTTACACTCCATAGGTGGCAGCATGAGCTTGCCCAGGAAGATTCTGGCTGCGTGGCTTCCGTGTCTGCTCTTTCCTCCACCAGCTGCTGGAGGGGTGCCGTCGATGCGGGAAGCACGTTCCCGTGGTGACTCGTCTGTGAGATTATGTGACTCGTCTACAGGAAACGTGTGTGTCGGGCAAACAAAATTTCCTTTTATCTTAATTTCTTAATTGAAGAATATATGGCAGGTAAAGCTAATTAACATACCCACCACCACAGAGAGTTACCATTTCCTCCTCCTCCTCCCTTCCTCCCTTCCTCCCTCTTCTCTCTCTCTCTCTCTTTCTTTCTCTCTCTCTCTTTTTTCTTTCGTGGTGAGAACATGTAAGGCAAAATTTACTTTAAATACACAATTCATGTAGGTAAGAAATATATTTTTGGGAATTTGTTGTCAAAATTCTACCTCTAGATTTTTTTTTCAAGCTGGTTTCTTGTTTTAAAGTTTTTGGCCCCAGGCAGGAGGTTGCATAATAAGTCTGGGGTGTCAAGTCTGAGTCTGTTCTGCTGCCGAAGCTTCCAGAACTGTAATAAACCTGAGGATGCAACGGCCTGGTGAGCCATCCCTTTCCACTCTTCAATGTGCCCGGCGGCCTCCTGGCTCCCACATTTAAGGACAGGGGGAAGTGACCCCAGGGGGCCACTGGGAGGGGGCTGGAGCTACTGGGAGTTGTCTCCTGTCTCTTGCCCACCCTGGAAAGGGCATTTGTGGAAAAGGAAGTCTGGGGTTTTCAACATCAGTGGAATTTATGATCTAAAACAGCCAGCCAAAGGGAACACTCTTTCAAGCAATTCACTTTTTCTTCCTTACGTTCTTAAATATTTTTGATTTGGAGGCGGTTTTCAGTGAAAGTGTGTAGTCTGTATCTACATGAATCAGGAAGACTTTGAAATGAGGAGGAAAGAGAACATTTCGTTGCTTCGGTGACAAGAGCGTAAGACTGTGTTCTGAGAGTCGGCGTAAGGTCTGTCCCCGAGCGTTAGGTGAAGGGTCACGCGGATCACGTGCACGCACCGGGGCAGTAGTGGAGAGCGGTGCTAATGTTTCAGTTATGGAATAACGGAATGCCACATGTTAATAGAAAGAGGACACAGGCATCGCGGTGACACTGAGTTTGTGCTAGAACTTGAACGCCTGTGTGGACCAGCCACTGACCTTGGTCAGCCACACCTTGTTGACTCGTTATGTAGCTCTCCTTTGGCCTCTGGGAGTGTTTCGTGTGCATTAGTAACTTGACATCAGTCAGCAGATTTAATAGAGTGAATCAAAGTGTCTTTCTTTTTTTAAACATTTTTTTAAAGTTTATTTTTGAGAGAGAGAGAGAGACAGAGCGTGAGCAGGGGAGGGGCAGAGAGAGGGGGGGACACAGAATCCGAAGCAGGCTCCAGGCTCTGAGCCGTCGGCACAGAGCCCGACGCGGGGCTCGAACCCACAGACTGCGGGATCATGACCTGAGCTGAAGGCAGACACTTAACTGACTGAGCCACCCAGGTGCCCCGAAGTTGATTACTATATTTTTTTAATAATAGGAAAAAGAAGATGAAGGGTCTTATGAAGATAACGGAAGAAAGGTCTGTACCCACAAATTCAGTACTTTTTGTGTTTTGTATTCCGAGGACAGACCTAACAAGATAATCAGTGGATTCCCAAATGTTGCCGGGTGCTTTCTAAGGAATAGAACTTCTGTGCCGCTGTGCTACACCGTAGCTCTGTTTCCACAGATAGAAAGCAAACTCAGGAAGCGAGAGGTCATTAAGGCATTTCAGAGAGTGGGACAGAGCCGCCCTGATGGCAGATGGGAGACAGGAGAGTGAAGACTCTTTCACAGAAGGGGAAAAAAGAGTCATGCATTAGGGAACACCCTCGATACCCTCGTAAGTCAGCCGCGAGCAGGCACCTGCTGACCCTCACCTGGGCTTTCCGGGGAGCTCTAAAACCTGCACCTTCAGGCCATGACCTGGCCACGAGGCCAAGGACAAATGTGTCAACACGTGAGGGCACAGGAGGACGGGCTCCCCGTAGCCATGAGATTTAGAGCCGCCTGCCTGGACAGCTGGCCCCACGGGGCAGGCAGGGACACATCCATGTCTACTGTCCTGCCCTCCCTGCCGTGGCTCCGGCCTTCGCACAATCAAGGTCTCACTGTTACTTATAAATGACTGAGTGACCGTAATGGTTTTTGTCTGAGTACACAAGATTCTATTTACTTATACCTTGGTTCACTTAGACTCCTCATCCCTCCTTAGAGAACTTGGGCCATAAATACTCATATTTGGGAATTACCCGATCAAAACTGGCATGTGAAAACCACTTGGGATTTGACATGAGATCCACCTACGGTTGAACGCTCCATCCATCACTCACCCGTACGTGGGCCTTGGGAAAACCCTGTGGAATCCCAGAGCCTCGGTTTCCTCCTTGGAAGTTTGTCCGATGGTTTATTTATAGCAAAATCGACCTCCAGGATTAGAGACAGTATATATGAAATATGCTCGATGTTATGAGTTTTATTTATGTTCTCAGAGATAACTGAATTGTAAGAGAATCCTGACAGCACGTGGGGAGAGGCCCACGCGAGCTACGGTCCCGTCTGCGAATGCATCCCTAGCGTGCAAATGTGCACACGGCCGTGGGAAAGCGCTGTGTTCTCGTCCGAGCTCTTTCATAAACTTTCGAGGTGCCCCTTGTTCAGAAAGTTGACCTCTCTGCACTTCATTAATTCAATCAACAGTCATTTTACATGTTTATAGGTTTAGTCACCTCAAAAGAATCCATTGAGACCATGGATTTGAAAGTTCTTGAAAAGTGTAACATAGCTATGTTTTAAAACGATGTTTTATTTATTTATTTGTTTGGTTATTTATTTACTTATTTATAAACAGTGTGAGCTGGGGGAGGGGCGGAGACAGAGAGAATCTCAAGCAGGCTCCACACTGTCAGCACAGAGCCTGATGCGGGGCTTAAACTCACGAATTGTGAGATCATGACCTGAACAGACATTAAGAGTCAGACATCTAACCTGCTGGGCCACCCAGGCACCCCCGATGTTTGTATTGTTTTAAAGAAGTGTTTTTCAGTTGGAAATTAAACACTTTCCTGCTCCCAATCGCAACTCTCTTGTTAAAATGAGCGGAATCAATTTCGTTATCTCCAGTTCCGTCCCCAGTTCCATTATCTCAGCAACCAGCCTGTCCACACTTTGCTGGGGAAACGGTAACGGGCGTCCCTGGTGACATCCCCGTGAGCTCAGATAACGTACTTTAGGTTGTCGTGTCAGGCGGTTGTTTGGAAAGTATATCGTTTGTTTGGTCTCTGTGTTCCTTGCTCTTTGAGTCTGAATGTTTTCGCCAATGGGATGGCAGGCAAGGGCAAACCCTGGACGTGTGTCGACCGTGTCTCACGCGTAAACTGTGTCTCACGCGTAAACTATGTCTGGGGCGCAGTCTCTTTCCCTTAGCCTCAGTTTCCTTCTGTTCCAAGCTGTGCAGCCCATATAAAATAGGACTATGCCTGGAGTACCTTCTCCAGTGGGCATGGAGTAAGTTATGGCTACTGCTCTCCTCCTTTCTAACCATGATCCCCACCAGAGCCTGAGGTCCTTAGAAGCAGGAGTTTCATTTGATTTTTATTTTCTTTTTTCTTAGTGCCAGACACACACAGTGCCTTATTCACAGTTGGCGTTAATTATATTTTGAAACTGAATTTTCTTCTACGATACCCCATGTTTTAAGATTAAGAATACTTTATCAAATTATAAAACATTCATATTTATTATAGAATTATTAACACACACAGATAAAAACTAGAAAAAACATCGAATTCCTCCGGTTAGCATCCATTTTCACTTTTGTGTGTATTCTTAAGGGTGATTTTCCATTAACTTTTTTACATAGTGTATTAAAGAGATCATGACTTTGCTGATGATAAAAAATTATTTTAATTAATACTATGAATCAATATTTAGGATACTTTCAGTGTTTTAAAGTTTTTTTCTCAGTGTACTTGAGAACATTGATTTTATTTATTAGAAATAGGTTTAAACATTTTTAAAAAGTTTATTTATTTTGAGAGAGAAAGCAAGCACAAGCAGGGGAGAGGCAGAGAGAGAGAGAGAGAGAGAGAGAGAGGAGAGACGGAGAGAGAATCCCAAGCAGACTCCTCCCTGACAGCACAGAGCCTGTCTCAGGGCTTGATCTCATGAACCATGAGATCATGACCTGAGCCAAAATCAGGAGTTGGACACTTGGGGTGCCTGGGTGGCTCAGCCGGTTAAGCGTCTGACTTCGGCTCAGGTCATGATCTCGTGGTCCGCGAGTTTGAGCCCCGCGTCAGGCTCTGTGCTGACAGCTCAGAGCCTGGAGCCTGCTTTGGATTCTGTGTCCGCCCCCCACCTCTTTCTTCCCTTCCCCCATTCACGCTCTGTCTCACTCTGTCTCTCAAAAATAAATAAATGTTAAAAAAAAAAGATTAAAAAAAAGAGTTAGACACTTAACCGACTGAGCCACCCGGGCGCCCCCTGGATTTAAATATTTTTGATCAGAGATTCCGTTCACATTAAGAAAAACCCCAAACAACCAACCAAACAGCATGCGAGTTGTGCTTAATCGGGGCTCCTCCAGAGCAATGGTACAGGTTTTGCCTTGGGTAGCATCTGTTTTGACCCTTTTATCGCATGCCAGGATCAAAAAAAAATTATATTTCTCTTTTACTGGAATAAATTTTCCATTTGATTTCTCATTAGGTTTATTTCGTTATGGTGGTGAAAACTTGAGAGGCTTAAGAAAACAGAAGGAAGAATTTACCCAGTGATACATTAAAAAATGCAAAATAAAATTTAAGCCATGAATCCAGATGTTGAATTATTCCATCCTCTGTTAGACAGATAATAACTCTCTGAAATGTACCAAAGAACATTTGGAATGCTCTCGTGGTGCATTTGGTGGTTTTGTTTTGGCTTTGCATTTTAGGATATAATATGAACACACAGATCGCTTCTGATTTAGAGGCATCAGGACAGGTTGCCATAGTGACAAGTTCCAGGTGCAGAGTGTGTAAGGGGATGAAATGATAATTGTGACATTTTTTTCTCAAAGGCTTCAAATATCAAGCATAAAGTGACTGATAAGTGTGCTATGCTATCAGTAAAAAAAAGTGCCTTAAATTTGCTACTTTTTGGCATATGTACTCATCAATTTATAAAATGGTCTATGGCCCTTTAGAGATATGTTCTCTCTGTGTGTGTGTGTTTAAAGTTTATTTATTTATTTTGAGAGAGAAAGAGCACGAGTGGGGGAGGGGCAGAGAGAGAGGAAGACAGAGAATCCCAAGCAGGCTCCAGGCTGTCAGCACAGAGCCTTATGTGGGGCTTGAACTCGTGACCGTGAGATCATGACCTGAGCTGAGATCAAGAGTCGGGCGCTTAGCAGACTGAACCACCCAGGCGTCCCCACTGTGTGTGTTTTATGACAATGTTATGTACGACGAGATGAGGGGCAGAGTCCTTTCAAATGCATGGTCCACACCGCAAAATTGTTGAGCATTCTGTGTTAAATGTGATGGGAAAACAGCAGGCTCTGTCTGCCTGTGGAGCATTTATGTTGTAGCCCTTTGGAAAAGCAAGAAAAAAAATGATATCAAACAACGTCTGAATAGAACTTGTGTCTGTTAGTTACTAACTCTTTTCCTTGAGATATATGTAAACTTTGATATCTGTCATTATATATTAAACTGTATATAAAATATGTATATCTGAGTGTCACCTCTTCTGATAAAATCTTAACGTCTATAAACGGAGACATCCAGCCGATGCGTGTCCGCTGAGAATCTGCTATCCCGGCTCCGATCTGGGGATGAAGCGCTCAGAATCATTTTGTCTGGAGACAAATAACCTGTAGGGTCCTTGCCCTTGGCTGGGATTAGAGCACGTCTCTAAGTGGCAAGGCTTGTGTCTTCCGCACAACGAGGGTGCTAACGTGTTCCGGCAGGTTCACGGTGAGGATCATGCTGGCAGTGGACAGAAACAGGGCGCTGGTGAGGGAAGTGGTGGGGGTCAGGTGATGCCTGGCTGTGCAGGTGTGAGCGACTTTGTGGGGTGCCGGTGCGTTTTCCAGCCCGAGCCCCACTCTTGCCCTGTGGCTGGGGCTGGCCCCTGCTTCTCCCGGAGGAACGCCATCCGTGGGTGTCACTTCTCATACTTCTGAGCTTACGTTGCTGGCCTGTTGTCAGTTTTTTTCCAATGCCGCGTCTTCGACCCGTTCACCAGTCACCTCTCCCAAGATGCGTTGGAATCGCCCAATCTGGTCATTTCTTAGTGTTTTCTGTTTTCGGCAACTATGCTGGCTATTTTATTTATTTGTTTATTTATTTATTTTGAGAGAGAGAGAGTCGGGGAGGGGCAGAGAGAGAGAATCCCAAGCAGGCTCCCCACTGTTGGTGCGAAACCCGATGTGGGGCTCGAACTCACAAACCGTGAGATCATGACCTCAGCAGAGACCAAGAGTTGGACGCTCAACCAACTGATCTACCCAGGTGTGCTGTATGCTGGTTATTGAACCATTTTTTTTTAAACATCTATTTATTACTGAGAGACAGAGAGACAGAGTGTGAGCAGGGGAGGGGCAGAGAGAGAGGGAGACACAGAGTCTAAAACCGGCTCCAGGCTCCGAGCTGTCAGCACAGAGCCCGATGTGAGGCTCGAACTCACAAACTATGAAATCATGACCTGAGCTGAAGTCAGCCACTTAACCAACGGAGCCACCCAGGCGCCCATGTACAAAAAATTCTTAACTCAATGAGCCTGGGCGTTGTAGGACTAGAATTTGGCCTGAGAGACAGACAGAGAGAGACTTGGCCCTCTTGTCACTTCCTGTCTTCAGTGTTCATGTTGTTGAAAAATTGGAAGTTTCAGAACATGGTACGAATTTGGGTGGAGTCATAAGAAAATGGAAAAACAAAATAAAGAGTGGGTGATTTTCAGCCCATAGTTACAGAATAGGAGTTATGTATCATGGATAAATGTGTGCTTATTTTCTTAAAAAGAAAAGGAAAAGATTCGTGTTCTATTTTGTTTTCTGGTTTTCTTGTTATTATGACCACCCCATCTCATGTTGTGCTTCGAACATTCATTGAGGATCAAGTGTCCAGGGAACTCGGCCACTTCCCCTTACAAGCTCCCTGCCCTACATGGTCCCCGAGTTTGGGAAACAGTGGCCCTCATGCCAGACAAGGTCAGATAAGAAAAGTGAGTATGTTGACATGTTTCTAGCTATAAAACGAGGTGACAAACAGGGAGGCCGTTTGAAAGTAATCATAGTGATGGTTTATATCAACTGACACAAATCATATTTAAATGGCTTAACATACTTAAAAAATGCCAGGCGCAGGGCGTGACACATTTTCCGTCGCTTGCAGCTCCTGCTGGAATCGTCGTGTAAGGATCTTGCCACAGCCAGTGTATTCGCAAACCCGCGACAGCGCTTTGTTACCGTTGTGTGCGTTATCGGTCAGTCCGTAGAGGGTTTTCATTTAATTAACGTTGCCAGAAATGCCAATAAAACCAGGGCATTTTTGATCTCACATTGTCTCTGACTCAGGGTTTTTGTGACAAAATGGAAAACCAGCATTGATTCTTTAATTGATTTTTGAAATTCATTGCTTGCCCAGTATCTTTACCGTTTTTTTTCTCTTTATTATCTTCATACCGTTTTGTCACTACGGCGAAGTCCTTTATTGCTTCTCTGAGAGACAAGGTTCACATTGATCAGCGCTAGAGTCTCGAAAGCTAAGTGTGAGTCATCGATAATGCTAAGTGGGATATGGCGAATTAAACATTAAGTCATGACATTTTAGAGAATGACATGGTTCTACAAAAATAAGGCTCGGGTTCCTCTATACGTAGGAGAATCATTTGGATTCGAGCACAAGGGGAATTTTTCCCTTGAGATAGAGAAGATGCTTTATCTTCAACTCTATGTATATAACGTTCTTCATTAGTAAGACGGAAGGTATCGAAGATGTGTTTTCATGTATTCTTCACTGAGACACTGTTTGTTGAATGATGACAATTTTAGAAACCGCGGTTAGGGACCCGGAGAAGTTGAAATGGCTTCCTTCCTGTCTAGAGAAGGAGGAAGTGGAGGAGGACGGGCGGGTTAGAAGAGGCGTAAAGCCCCAGGGATCTAACGCACAGCTCAGAGACTGCGGCCAGCGACGTGATCTCGTTCACCCGAGAGGAGATCTTACGTGTTCTCGCCACACGTTCAAAGCAGGTGTCTCTGCGAGGCAATGTGCTCAGTAACTGATCATGGTCACCATTGCACAGTGGTACTCCTGAAAAACCACGGCGTCGTCCTTCCTAAATGTCCACAATTGTTACTTGTCCGTCACACCTCCGCGAGGCTGGGAAAGGACACCAGCAGGTGCAGGCCAGTGTCTTCCATGATGCCCTCATCTCAGAAACATCCACGCTCGCTCCTGGGCTGAGGACCCTCCTGATCCCCTCGGGGCCTGCCCGTCCTCGCGCCTCTCCCAGCCCCATGTGAGCGGTGGGCCCCCCCTCCCAGGAAGGTAGGGACAGGGCGACTTCTCCCAGCTGCTGTCTCCAGCAGGACCGCCCCCAGGCCATGGGTCTGACTGTGTCCCCAGCTCCCTCCGGCTCCCGGTGGGTCCCGGGGTATCTCCGATGTGTCCGTCACCCTTGTCACCGTGCAGGGAAGGGAGGTCAAGTTCAAGGAGATGCTCAGGTACGTGTCCTGTTTCTCAGCAGCCGGTTCTCGGCTGTTCGCTTATTAGCGTGTTTTCTCATCCACCGGTCGCTGGCAATGTGAGCTGTTACAGAAAATTGATTTTCAGCAGATGGACAAACCTCCTACTTGGAGACATCTCCTGGGACATAGACGAGAACAGCACCAGGATTTTGCTTGGGACAAACTCTTAATCAGCAGAGGTACCTCCTGTGGGGTGAGAGCAAGGAATTTAACAGAACTTTGTGCCCAACTTGTAATGCTTACGTAGCAGAAATGGGCCAGGGAGAGGGTTTTCCTGCATTAAGCGAGGTGGTCCCCTCGGCTGTGAGCCCAGCCCTGGAGCGAGGGCATCGCGGCCAGTTTCTCCCCTCTCTCCTGCTGGCCTCGGGAGGGCGGCTTTTTATCAAAATGTGCACAAGCCACTGCAGTCGCAAAAGGAAAGCTTTTTGTTCATATTTACTTGGTTTTCCACATGAGTTATAGAGATGCCGTCTCTAACTTTTAACGTGTATAAATTATGTTTCATTATGAGAACTTATGTGGTCAACTTACAGTGTGTGGGATGGTGCCAAGCAACCTGGAGGTTAGGCTTGTGAAACACAGACGCGGCATAGATATAATGTTCAGACACAGAAAGAGCATTTAAAATTCCCGTTTCTGCGAAAGCTTAATGAGAAACCTTAATTGACTGCCTCTACCGCACCCCAGGAAGGTACTTTTAGGTGAATGTGTTACTTAGTACCCAAAATTGACAGCCGTCTTTGGAGGAAAAAATATCTCCTCCCGTGGGTATGTTGGAGGAAAAGAAAATCAGAAGCAGGAAGAGGAAAGGAGCCGGAAAGCCCACGGGCACTTGAATCGACAGTGACTTTGTTCGGGGGCCTTTTCTCTTGATTCCACACGTCTCCTGTGAACCCGGCAGCTTTTCCCCTAGAGAGAGCCGGGAAGAGAAATGGTAGGTACCTGTAACTCAGAGCCGAGGGCTGCTCTTGAGGTCACACGGAGACGCCGTCCGTGAGGCCGTGTGATGCTGGGTCAGTCAGGTCAAGGCGAGTTCTGGATTTATTCATCATCGTGGCTTGTCTACACTGGTATTGAGGGAGGAGAATCTGTGGCAATGCAAAAAAAAGTTCTACAAATAAAATTCACATTTTCTGCTTGTAAATAGAATGAGTGGGGGAAAGGCAGGCCTTTTTTTGGAACTTGGGATAAATCAAAAAAGGAAAGTTGTACCTCACGTTGAAATGCCGTAAATTTCACAGATTGGTAAATATCGTGGGCACGGAATGCACATGAGTTTGAACAAACCATGTGTCTATTTGGGGCGGAGTGAAACGCTCCTAAAGGTCCTTCGGTTCCACCCTCTGAATCAGAAGCCCGTGTGAAATTCCCTCAACATTCTGTGTCGCCACCGTCCCAACGTGTGTCCTGAAGCCCGAGCACCTGCACCTGACCGGTAGGGCTGCGTCAGGCCCCAGCTGGCTCCGTGCCCGGGCGGTCCGTCCCTGGAACATGCCGGGTCTCGGGGATCCTAACGTCCGAGCAGAAAGCACCCCGGCAATGATTCTTTCCCAGTCCTTTCATGTTACTGGGGAGTAAGTGGAAACATCTCTGCTTCTGTCAATGCCGCGATTCGTGCTGATTTCCCCCCTTGCACTACGCGTGTCTAAAGCCGATTCCAGATATCCCGGGAGGGCGGGCTCTGCATTCAGAGCCCGTTGAGTTGCACAAGGCTCTGTGCCAAGTTCAGACACAGTGGGACGAGACTTTGTCATCCGACACGAATGGCTGCTCTCCCGCCTCCTGCAGGAAGGCTGCAGGCTGTGGAGACGAGGCCTGCTTTGTGGTCCACACAGTTTTGCTTCCTCTGCCTCAAGCCCTCGAAGGATCAGGGGGCCCACTTGCGTCTTCTGGGTGACAGGGATCTAGTCGAGAGCTTCATCCGTACGTCCGAGGACTGAGTTTTCTCCTCCTTTCCAAGCGGACTTTTGTCACGGCAGCAGCATCTATCTCAGGCAACCCGTGTGTTTCTAGAAGGGGACCCCTCAGCGGCTTCTGGTAATTTTCGGAATTCTGGGATGGGGGTCAGGTATGGCTCCTCTGGATGTGAGCAAGTTAGGGGTGGCCGTTTGGGCCTGGAGACACGTCTAGGACCGCCTCTTGGTCGGTATCTCGACGTCGCCTGTAGGTCAGACCGCTGCTTCAAGCCCCAGAGGAAGAGACGTCCCCTTGTTTCCTGAATGAGCCCATCCCCCATCCTTCTCCCCAATCCCTCCACTTGTGAGGGCCGCCGCGCTACAATTTCTGTCTGCCTTGCCTGTGTCGTTGATCTCTCCCTCGCGCGTGCGTGTCTGTCCTGCTCTCCAGTCAGCAGAGGTGTCTGCTTTGAGAGGTCGTCCCGGCCGTCGGGCACGGACCGACGTGGATCGCTCCGTGTGAAGTCTGCTGCGGCTGCTTCCGTGTTGGGCGTGCCACACCAATGGTCCACACGAAATCCTTCCGCTTTCTCTCTCTGGCTCCTTGGTGGCCCTTTGAGGCACGGCTGCCACCCCGGTCCCCCATAGCTGACCATCTGCGATGGGTGGATTCGACGATCCTTTCTCACCTGCTCTATCCTTCGATTTTGATTTTGACCCTGCCCATCAACCCCTCGGTCATCAAAAGCCTCCGTTCCATTGCATGGCCTGACACTCTCCCGTCCTTATCAGCCTGTTGGCCTCTCCGTCTTGGCCCACCCCCGAGCGAGACCTCACGTTCTGTCGCTGTGGCCCTCCTCTCTGCTGCTCCCCTCGCGGGGAGTTTACCCTGATGGCCGAGATCATTTCAGTTGTGCTGACCTCCCCCCCCCCCACCCCGTCCCCCTGCTGTTTCCAAATGCCATTTTGGTCCCTTGTCCTTAATGGAACCTTGGATGACCTCAATTCTTCTAGGCCCTCAGAGCACATAGAATGTTGTGATTTTTCGTGAGCCTCTTCATTTCCATGTAGATGTCCCCTCAAATAAGACACGTCCTGAATGCCGCTCAGTTCCTTCGTGTCTCTGTCAATGGCACCTCTGTTCTTCCTTGAAGGGGCACCACTTGGCCAGTGCTCCTTTCTGATGCCCTGTTCCCCGAGTCTTCCCTCTGGCTCTGCTGCCTCAGTGCTGGTCGACGTGGGTCAACTCCTGGCTTCACACAGTTCCCCTGACTCTGTTTGCCTCTGCCCATGTCTTCCGGTTTAACTATGTCACTGCTCTTTCCAAAACCGTTATTGTCCTTACCCAAGTCTGACCACTTTTGTGAAACCACCTTTGACCCCTCCAACCTTTGGTAGTTTTTGAAATCCTGTATGACTTACTCTGTATGAACAAGATTAGTATATGTGGTTATTAACATTATACCTTAATTATTTGCTGTCTCACTGGGCACGCACTTCCTATTTGTTCATTAGTCCCTCAGGAGGACTGTGGAGAGCACGCCCTGCCTTCCCCCTAGCCCTCAGCAGTGACTGGCGGAACCCAGGGCACATAGTAGGTGCTCAAAAGGTAACTGGTGGTTGGCTAACATTTCACATTTTCGGGAAATAGACCCTTGAAATGAGGATCGACATTTATTTTCTGTCTCTTCAGCTGAAATCTCTGCCCATCTTTCGAGAGGAGCCGTCTGCCCCCTTTTCCTCCATCACGCCTGACTTACTGAGGACCCCCGTCTAGTCTCTTGCATGTGTTGTCCCCTATTTTGTTTCCTGGCTTCTGGTTTTTAAAAACTCCACCTTGAGGATGACAGCGAATCTGCGAGGGAGGGACTCAGCAGGAGCAGGTTCATTTTGTGGAAACATTTTCTTATCTTGCCTGTTCTTGATTCTTCTAAGAGATCGTAGTGATTTTGTTATCATTAATATTTACTGAAATCCTGCCATTTCCCCAGTGAATAATGTTTTTAAAAATTTCACCCATTCTCCCTCCCCCCACCTCCCCTCTGGTAACCATCTGTTTGTTCTCCATACTTAAGAGTCTGTTTTTTGGTTTGTCTCTCTTTTCCCCCTTTGTTCATTTGTTTTGCTTCTTAAATTCCGCATGTGAGTGAAATCATACGGTATCTGTCTTTCTCTGACTGGCCTATTTCACTTAGCGATATATTCTCTAGCTCCATCCATGTTGTTTCAAGATTTCGTTCTTTTTTATGGTTGAATAATATTCCACTGTGTGTATCCCTTTGAATATGTTTTTGTATTTTGGGGATAAATGTCCAGTAGTACAATTGCTGGGTCATAGGGTAGTTCTATTTTTAACTTTTTGAGGAGCCTCCATACTGTTTTCCAGAGTGGCTGCACCAGTTTGCATTCCCACCAACAGAGCACGAAGGTTCCTTTTTTCCCCACATCTTCACAATATTTGTTGTTTCTTGTGTTACTGACTTTAGCCATTCTGACAGGTGTGAGGTGGTATCTCAGTGTGGTTTTGATTTGTATTTCCCTGATGATGAGTGATGTTGAACATCTTTTCATGTGTCTGTTGGCCATTTATAAGTCTTCTTTGGAGGAATGTCTGTTCGTGTCTTCTGCCCATTTTTTAATTGGATTATTTGTTTTTTGAGTGTTGAGTTGTATCAGTTTTTTTTTTTTATATATTTTGGATACTAACCCTTTATCAGATATGCCATCTGCAAATATCTTATCCCATTCAGTAGGTTGTCATTTAGTTTTGTTGATTGTTTCCTTCACTTTGCAAAAGATTTTATTTTGATGTAGTTCCAGGAGTTTATTTTTGCTTTCATTTCCCTTGCCTCAGGAGACATACCTAGAAAAAAGCTGCTGCGGCCGAGGGCAGAGAGATTACTACCTGTGCTCTCTTCTAGGATTTTTATGGTTTCAGGACTCACATTTTGGTCTTTAACCCATTTTGAGTGTATTTTCATGTAGGTGAAAGAAAGTGGTCCAGTTTAATTCTTTTGCATGTTGCCGTGCAGCTTTCCCAGCACCATTTGTTGAAGAGACTCCCTTTTTCCCATTGTATAGTCCTGTGTCCTATGGTTGAAATTTAATTAACTATATAACTGTGGGATTGTTTCTGAGCTCTCTATCTAACTCACATATACGAGCTGTTCTGCGCATCTACGTGTCTATTTCTGTTCCAGTGCCATACATTAAATCTATAGATTGCTTTGGGTAGTATAGACATTCTAATAATATTTGTTCTTCTAACCCCTGAGTGTGGAATATCTTTCCATCTGTGTCATCGTCAACACCTCTCATCAGTGTTTTATAGTTGTCAGGGTACAGGCCTTTCACCTCTTTAGTTAGGTTTATTCCTAGGTGTTTTATTATTTTTTTGGTGCTGTTGTAAGTGGGATTGTTTTCTTAATTTCTCATTCTGCTCCTTCATTGTTAGCGTGTAGAAATGCAGTGGACTTCTGTACATTGATTTGTGTGTCCTGCGGCCTTACGTTTTTTCTTATCTTGCTCGCACTCGATTTTTCCAAGAGGCCATCGTTAATACCTTATCATCACTATTTACCAAAATCCTGCCGTGTTCCCAGGAAATAATTTTGGTATCAAATGTAAGTATTTGGTTTAAAAACTCTCCTTTCCTTCATCCCAGAGAAGAGGAGGAACGCACACGATGTGTGAGGGCGATTCATTGTTACGACAGATATTTAAAAAACAGCCTAATTTCAGAGTGCTTTTCTACCTGGGCTGAAATTCCAGCTGAAGAGCCCTTTCTGGTGAGATTTTCATGGTGTTACCTTTTACCCCCACTTCTGGTCTCTTAGGGAATTTTATTGAATTATTCGTGACGTTTTCTTTCTGGGTCTATTTGAAGAAGACTGGATTGTTATTCAAAACTTGGAAATAGGAACTGAAGTGGGGATCAAAACAATCACTGACATGTGTCGAGTTAACATTTTTTTCCTTGTCAATACTATGGATGACAATCAAGGCAAGTCACCTCGGCTACGTGAGATGTCCCTACTCCAACCCCACAAAGTCACAGGCAAAGCTGATGATAAGCGATGTATCCTTTACTCTTTCTGCTTAGTCTCCAGAAGGTATTTTGGGCAGAAGAGAGTGGAAGTTACAGGTGGGTTAAGCCAGAAAAGGCACGCACCGGGTCAGAGTAACACAGGGGCTGCGGAGCGGTGTGATGTGTGTGCTCCTAGCGACCCTGATGAGTGGCGAAGAGTGAATGCGTCCTTTTGGGTTTGTGTTTCTAGCCCCGTGCTTCTGTGAAATGTTTTATGTGTTTCTGTATTTTATGTATTTATGGTATTTTTAAAGGAAGTGACTAGGTTTTTGCAAATAAGTTTTTGTGTTGAATCTTAGAGACGGTATGAGGACTTACGAATTGCTTACCACACGCTTTCAGTGATGCTGCGGGCTGCACTGAACAGTTTTAGTGAGAACAGTGATCAAATGCAAATCTAGAAATATCTCACTTATCTCTCATTTTTAAGCCATGCTGAGTTTTGCAAAAGCGATTTTCCATCTATGTGATGCCTCTGTAGTTAAGCCACAATTTCTTCATTTTGAAAATCCTGCCTCCCGATGAACCAGCCATCATTTTGCACACGGCAAATCCCTTTGCTGTGTCGTTTGGTGTTTCCAGAGAGGACCGAGCTCCCGGGCTTCTGTCTGTTCGCAAAGCGGCTCCCGCTGTGCTTTCTGGGGTCTCCTGTGAACTTTGTATGGTTTTCCCTGCCTTCTCTCTCTGTGGGAATAGAAGTTCCTCCTGTTGCTGTCTGCTTGCTTGCTCCCGACCAGCTCGTGGGCAAGAGGCAGAGGGAAACTTGCTGGAATTGCACCAGTGGACTCCCAGGGGGGACACACTTTCCCGCGGGCAGAGCACGTGAACTTGCACACGTGGCCTTGTGATGTCATATGACGTCAAGCGCTGTTTTGGGCATTCTAGATCTCAGGTCACGGAGGGCGTGCTCTGAGCCCCTGGATTCCTGTGTCCTCTGCTCCTTCTGCCGTTGTAAAGGTGGCCGTGCAGACCCCTTCTCGCAGGCTCGGCTCACCAGCACCAGAGGTATTGTCCTGAGGTTCGTTTCCTCCGAGAGCGAATCTGTTTTTAGCGGTGTTGTTGAGGTATAGTTTACACCCACGGGGATCCGGGGGTTTTGACAAATGGACACGGTTAGCGGCGAGCAAGAGAGCGCGGCAGGCTTTCCACCCAGACGAAGGAGCTCCATCCTTCCTCAACTTCCCCGCTTCCAGAATTGCGTCCTTAAATTTCCAGGTGTTCGGCTGCTCCGAGTGGCCAACTTCTGCCAACCCGGGCAGACAAGCTGTGATTTTCTGCAGCCAGAAGCAGCAGACGCAGGGGACCGCCGCCCCCCGTGGACAGAGAGTCGTCTTCCGTCTGTCCTGCCCTGGCGCTTCCAAGGACTCAGAGCTGCTTTTAATGACCGTAGTGATCTCTTTGGTTTTATGATTCCGATCGGCGGGAAGAATCACCCGAGTCTCCACGTCATACTGTTCTTCCTTTGTTGGGCCCATTTTCTCTCCTTTGTAGAGACTGAGGTGTAATTTACGTACAGTGACCCTCGCCTTTCCAGCGGGGTGTTCTAGGAGTTGGGGACACACGCAGTCATGTAACTGGCAACGTAGTCCAGTATGGGGGACATCAGCACCCCCACTCCCGCTTGTCCCTCGGTCCCTTGTAGTCGACCACCTGTCCTTTCTCCCCTCCCACATGACTTGGCCACCACCTGTGGGTTTTCTGTCCTGAGGTCCTGCCTTTTGCACAGAGTCACAGAACAGAAGTGTGTGTGCGGTTTGTTCTCTTGGGAGTGTGTTTTCCACTTACAGTGATGTGTGTGGGATTTGTGGGGTGAACCGATCGGGCGGTGGCCGGCGGTCTGGGCTGTGAGGGGACTCAACTGAGGCAGAACAAGGGAGATAGAAGTTTGTTGAAACGTGCTATCAGGGAGCAGCATCGGGACTGCAAAGGGGAGGCTGTCTGGCAGGAGGCGGTGGTCGGGAGGGGGGTTTCTAGTGAAGGGGGGAAAGTGAGGAGGCTTGGGGACGTATGGAATTCTCCTTTTCTGGTACCCGGGCCTGGTTGTATGTAGCCCATCGGTCAGCTGGGACGTATGGCTGTTTCGAACTGGGTCGCCTACTGAGCGTGTTGGCTTTCAGCCTGGCCGTCATCGTGGGCCCTTCTACCTTACTCAGGTCTCCACGGCTCAAGTCTGCTGCCTGAAAGCAGCCTCTGCGGGGCTCATCTGTCTTGCAGGTACCAACCAGTGGTCCCTTTTCATTGAGTGGTATTCCATCCTACAGATGCACCGTTGTGCGTTTGTCCATTCACCAGATCAAGGACATTGGGTTGTTCCCAGATTTTTGCAGTTTTAAAAAGAGCTGCTCTGGACGTTGACGCACAGATTGGGTAAATACCCAGGAGTGAGATTGCCGGGTCTTGGGGTAAAAGCATATTTAACTTTGCTAAATAAAGACCGACACAGGTTCCCTAAGCAGCTGTGCCATTTTGGCGTCCCACTTGTTCCTGATACATTTTTTTCTTTATGTATAGTTAGATCTTTATTTATGTATAGTTAGATTGGATGTGTCATATTTGTGAAGGATCCTTGTGTCTGTTTTCGAGAAGGTTATTAGTCTGCAGTTTTCTCGAGAAGGCTTTGTTTGTTTTGATATCAGGCTAAGGCAGGCCCCATAATGTGTCCCCCGGTGGTGCCTTCTCATGATCAGGCTGGGGTTTTAGAAAGAATGCCATAGAGGTGAAGTGGCCTCCTGGTATCATATTGGGGACATTCATGTGATGTCCCCAATAATGGCAACCTTCATTCCTTAGTGACATAGTGTTTGTCAGATTCTCCTCTGTCAACTTACCATTCATCCCTTTCCTACTCTGTGGTGTTGGAAGTGAATCTCTAAGTCTCACCTCCAAAGGAAGTAAAGTGCGAATTCACCACCACCTCCAGGAGGCAAAGCTTAGTCTACAAATCTGTTCTTTGGAGTTCTTCCACAAGGAAAATTTGTTTCTTATCTCCGATTTGGTTATTTATTTATTCAAGCATTTATTCGTATTGTGATGGATTCCTGTCTATTTATTTTCTGCTTTGGGCTGTAATTCAGTGTGGCATTATTTGTTGTTCTCATTGTTCCTGTTTTGGACTGTAATTCCTTCAGCCCGGCTCCCGGTCCCTTTAACACATTGCTTTGACGTGTTCTGTTTAAGAGCTTCCTTTTTTTCTGTTACTGCGAGTGCCTCCAGGCCCCTCTTGTTTTCCCTGCCCTTGCTGTGGAACCAGTCATGTGTCCAGGGAGCCTTGGCTGTGTGCCCTCAGGCCTGCCGCACCTACTCTGATCCAAGCCTGAAACCTTCTTACCCCTGTCTTCCTCCCACGCTCTGCCCCAGGGAAGCCAGCACTCAGGCCCCGTCTCTCCTTGGCAGAGTCTGTCTGTCCTTCAGTTCTTGGCTAATTGGTTTCCCCGTGATCCCAACTCTCTGATGACTTCTAGAAAATTGTAATTTCATACATCATCTCACTTTGTCTTGTTGTTGGGATAGGAGAGACTCTCTTTCCAGTTCTTCACATTCCAGAGAAAAGCTGGCTCATTTTTGATATGGGACGTGTTGGGGAGGACGTGATTGGTGGTGAAAACCTTAGAGTGACCCACGGGAATCCGTGTATGAGCTGGGTCTGTGGGTCCCAGTCTCCAGCTTGATCCCTGAACTACCGTTGAGTGAAGAATCCAACAGACTGGGGCTGGGTCCTGAGGCCAGACGAGGGGAGATTTTCTCATCCGTGGTGATCCGTGGGCTTCATTTGTCTCCGTCTGGACTTGCAGGCAAGGCCAGAGTAAAGGTGCACCTGCCATTTCGTGGAAAGGTAGCTGGCCTTCCAGCACGGGCTGCCATGTTTTGGCAAATCATTGTCGAGTGCACTGATATCTCCAGGGGACTAACCTTTGTTGCAAACTTCAGTTCCCAGGGTTTGGTTGTAGCTGAGTGTTCTGCTCCTGAGGACCTCTGTTTATGGCTCAGAGAGAAAAGTTTCAGCTGCTAACACTGATGGTTTCTATTTCAGGAAGACAATTCACGAATGTCTTTTAAGAAGAGGTTTTCCTTAAGACACAGCACAAAGGAAAAAGGTATGTCACGTAGATGTGGAAGAAATAGAAATGTGTGTATTCTGTAGTAATTCGGCCATGGGTGCGGGTACTTGAATGATCCTGTTGTAAATGGCTAGTCAAGTTTGTCTCTTGAAATATACTTAAAATATGCAGAAGATATTCGATAGGTCTTACTTCTTGCCCACCATTTCCTTCTGCCCCCCCCAAACCCAATAACATCACCAAATTTTAAATTGTTTCCTAATTTTTTTCATAGCTGTTTATTTATAATCATAATTTTTTAGATTTGTGTTTTTAAAAGTAGTTTGATGTATATGACTTCCTGATGTAACATGCTAGCCGTGAAGAGTGGGAAATGACATAATGCTTGGGAAATGCTTTGCAAAGTGTAAAAATCCTACGGACGTATTAACTACTTGTCTTTTCGTCATGTAAACTGGGTATTTTCCAGATGAGGAAACCGAGGCATAGAGTGGGTAGGAGTCCTTTCCAAAAGGTCACGTGTCATTTCCTGTTTCTGAATTGTGATGTAGCAGGACTCCGACAGTGTGCCTTCTGGGGTCTGAAGGTCTCGGATCTGTGGGCAGTTCATTCCACAGCCACGAATCGTGCCTCGGATCTTTATCAGTAACTACTGTGCTCTCTGGGTGTAATTTAGTCCCCAAAACAAACCACCTGCAGCCCTTTGTTCCTTTAAAATGTGGCGATTCCAGTTCCTGCGACAGGAACGCCTTCTGAGGGTACCTCACAGTAGGGATTACCTAGCACTGTTTCCCCCGTTCCTTCCGTGGACCCACGTGGAAGGACCCAAGCATCGCTCCCCCTGCAGGTAGACAGAGGGGTGTCGACTGCAGGGGAGGCCGGAGGGAGCTCTGCTGCTTGTAGGGAGTAGGGGAGCCCAAACTCCCTGGTCCGGTGGGCCGGCTGTCACCATCCCATCTCACTGGCTGACTTCTCTTAGCATTACTCATTTTTAACATAAACTAGCTCTCACGAGAGCCTTGAAGGTTCAAGGTGTGGGGGTGGAGAGCACCGGGCTCGTGTTCGGTAGAGCCACTACGGAACAGAGGGGGCGGTGTCTGGGGACCAGCAAGGCTGGACCATAGGAGCGTCGGTGGTTTTCAGGCTCCATGACGGTAGTGAGGTTCTTCGTGTCAGCTGATTTTCTGTACGACTTCCCGTCTGTAGGCTGGGAGCAAAATCAGTGAGGGACACAGGCTGGCTTGGAACCCATTCTACCTTATTCTGTTTGGGGGTTCAATTTAAAATTTTCCTTATAGGGCCGCCTGGGGGGCTCAGTCAGTTAGGCAACTGACTCTTAATTTCGGCTCAGATCATGATCTCACGGTTCGTGGGTTCTAGCCCCATGTGGGGCTCCGTGCTGACAGTGTGGAGCCTGATTTGGATTCTCTCTCTCCCTCTCTCTCTGCCGCTCCCCTGCTTGTGCGTGTCACCTGTCTCTCAAAATAAACAAATAAACCTAAAAAATCAAGATTAATACATTTTCATTATAATTGTATTTCCACGATTGAAATCTCTCAACAACAATTTCTATTGGATGTCAGGAAAACAGAAACTCCCCTGAATGTTCAGGAATGGCTACCATTTGATTTTCTATGGTTTTTGATACCTTAAGAGAAAAATCATATTGAGTATGATAAGTGCCAACAAGATAATCGGGGAATTTTGTTTTGTTTTGTTTGGAAGAGAAAATGGTTATCTCCCAGATGCTAAAACTGGAAGGTGTGGCATCCACGAGGGCCCCAGATCGCCACCTGGTGGCCAGAAGGGAACCCCCGGGCGCCACTCATAAGTCGGGCCCAAGCGTCCCTTCGGGTGTGGAATATGGGTCTGAGCCACTGTGTCTCTTTTTGTTATTTGAATTAAAAAATTTTTTTTAATATTTATTTTTGAGAGAGAGAGAGAGAGAGGGAGGAAGACAGAGGATGAGTGGGGGAGCAGAGAGAGAGGGAGACACAGAATCTGAAGCAGGCTCCAGGCTCTGAGCTGTCAGCACGGAGTCCGACGCCGGGCTTGAACCCATGAATCGTGAGATCGAAATTGGACCGAAATCGGACACTTAACCGCCTGAGCCGCCCGGGCACCCTTGTTATTTGCTGTTTATTTGAAGGATGCTCTTTGGGTGACAGTTCATGACAGGGAGAAGTCTCAGCGAGCAACACCTAACCTGTCTCCCGCTGCCAGCCCCTCCTGTGCCCTTCCCCTGCGGTCAAGGTCTTGAGTACTTTAAAAAAAACCCTATTAAGTGCTGCAGGCGTTTATTGAGCCTTAAGTATATGAAATGTATATTGAACCATCTGCTTTAACGGCGCTTTAAAATTATGCACATCTTCCAAAATACCTTCATAGACATTTCCTTTTCCTTTTTATTTTCATTTCAATCCCCTTGCCAGGTGATAATCCTCATTTCACAGAGAACAGAATGACTACCTGTCTTGTCCTCGGTGACACAGGTGACAGAAGAAACAGCAGAAATTCAAGCAAATCCTTTTCTCCTCCCTCTACCCCGCCCCCCACCCATAGCCCATGAGGCACCGTGCTGGGTGGGCCAGCTCCCCCAGGGGACTGGCTCTGGTCTGCGGTGGGTTTACCCCTGACGCCAGCCCCGGGTCACCCGGTGAGGTGGCTTTGAGTGATTTTATGACCCCTCCAGTTTGTTTCCAAGTGACCAGGTTACCTTTGGGCTCCACTCAATAGATGTGTGGTTCAACAACAGCTTCAAGGTCTCTGGGCGGTTTTTCACCCGAGTACGTTACACAGGGCTGTTGGAGTTAATCAGCCAATCTGAGGCCACCAGAAATTGGGACTTATTTGGGAGAAGGGAATGAGCCCATTTCATACCTCACTGAAAAAATGTCACCTTTCCTACCGAGTGCTTGTGGCTGTTAGTGGCCGTCCGTCCTATCAACTCCCGTGCAAGCAGGTGCACGAAGCCTTGGACTTCTGGCCGGTTCTAACCCTTGCTCCCAGAACAGCGCAGTGCCTGCCTGCATTTTGTCAGAGTTTGCACGTTTCGTTCTTCTGGGGGAATGAGGCCGTCTGAAGTCCCTGAGTTTAATTCAAGGTGATAATAATCTCATTTGTTTTATCTCACTGGGAGTCATTTTGGGCTGTGTTCTGTTGCTGTTATCTTTGCTTGTTTTGAGAATTGGGAAGTAGAGCGATATTCAAAGTGAAGGAACAAAAGAATCCGAAAAAGAAGACCGGTGTCTTTCCACTGTGGTTTTTCAGCCTTGTTACTTTGCTTCAAAGTGTTCACAGCTCCAGGGGCAGTGAGGGAGTGAGCACAGCGCCGCTCAGCGCCCGGGTGCCTGGCTCAGACACCTGCTCTCGCAGCCTCGGTGAGACGGGGCCCCTCACCCGTGTGCCGAAGTTCGGCAGCCACCGGGTGACGCGTGGCCAGGCCAGACTCTCACGCTCTCCGGAGGCTTCCTTGAGTGTCTTTTTTTTTTTTTCTTCCTATGATTTTAGTCAGTCTGGAAACTTAGGAATCATTTAAGATACAATCGTAACTTACGGATTGTCATTCAAAGAGCCACTAGCGGTTGGTGGGGACGGTGGGACCAGCAGGCGGGAAGGGCCTCCCAAACCGCAGAGAGCACGTACCCCAGGCTTGCCTTTTGGATCGACACATTTTTGGTTCAAAAGTACACTGTGACTTTCTGAACTGTTCTTAAACGTGGCCTAATTTCATAGCCTCCTTTGACTTGTGATGGTACCCTACCCTGCCCTGGAAAAATTAATCACGATGACTTATTTTTAAAGTTTCATTTCACTGTCTTTGGGTAAAGCTAGGGGACTGACTTGCCTGAACCAGGCTGCTGTTTTATGACCTTGATCAGAGCGACCCCGCGCAGCCCTCACAGCCCTTCCCATCTCCCCACCCCTCAGAGGGTCCTTCCCTGCTTTCCTCTCTTCCTGTGGGTGGCCAGCGGAGAATCCCTCTGCTCCAGGAGCTGTTGCCAGTTATCTACCCCATAGTGTGAAGTTCAGTGGCGCCCAGCTTCCTTTGTGCTTGGAAGCCATCTTAGAACGAGCTGACTCTTGGGAAGGGGGTGGGAAGGAAGTGACGGGGCTCTGACGGTAAGGCCGCGTAGGCCTGTGAGGCCGGCCCTGGTCTGTAGGGGAGGATGCTAACCAAGCAGAAAATGATTCCACTGAATACACATCTTATTTGACCAAGGATAAGGAAGACTGAGAGAGAAGCAAGTGGTTGGCTTGGTGTTTGGCCCCTGATTTGTGCTTCCCCGTTTACCCGTTGGCGCGTCTACGTGCTTCTGTGCGGTCTGAGATGTTTGGTAGGCAGCAACTCCACGAGTGCCAGGCTTTCCATTCTGTACGTTATGAGTGCTGTTGCTTGAGAGGTTTCATTTTTTGGCACATTCATTTAGTGATGTCCTGTGATCTTGTACGCAAGTATGAAATGACGCTTAGTTCCACAACGTGGTGCACAGGGGACTGAGCGCCAGGCATCCAGAGGTAACTCTGGACCTGCTGTGTCGACTCAGATTGGCCCCAGGGGCCCCAGAAAGAGGCGGGTGGAATTGGTTAAGAGGAGGTGCTCCCTCTCGGTTGGGTTTGAGTCGGGCTGAACTGTGAAATCGGAGTGTGGTTCGGCTCCTTCTGACGGCTCTTCTCGGCTGATGAGCGTGTGCAGAGAAGCCGCCCCGTCCCTCCGTGGTGCTGCCTGTGCTGAGGCTGCCTGGAGGGCCCGGGAGGGTGGCCGTGGGGACAGCTGCCATGGGGGGCGAGAGCTCAGTGGTCCCTTGGGCTGTGCAGCGGGATTGACATTCATTCACCGGGGGTTGCTTGAGTTTTGAACCCAGTCTTTGCCTTCAGACAGGACTAGGTCCAAGTAATCCTAGAGAAAAGTGTTCACTATACTTTTTTCTCCTTAGATGCTTTCCTTACCGCTAAACCTAAGTTGATTCGGAGAATCTAAGAGCCCTCCTTCTTGGGCTAGCAGAACTCGATTCCCGTCTGGTATTTGGTCGACAGTCATTCTTGGGAGATACTGTGGTTTGGGTCCAGACCACTGCAATAAAGCAAATACTCCACTAAAGTGAATTCTGCAATACAGCAAGTCAGGTGAAGGTTTTGGTTTCCTACTGTGTGTAAAAGTTACGTCTACACCACACTGGGGCCTGTTAAGCGTGCCGTGGCATTATGTCTAAAAAAACCAGTGTAGATACTTCAAGAAATACTTTATTGCTAAAAATGCTATCCTCTGAGCTTTCAGTGAGTCATAACCACAGATCACCATCACACATATAGCAACAATGAAAAAGTCTGAAATATTGAAAGAATTACCCAGATGTGACACAGAGGCACGGAGTGAGCCAGTGCTGTTGGAACAGTGATGTCACCAGACATGCTTGACTCAGAGTAGCCACAAACCCTCAATTTGAAAAGAAAGAAAGAAAGAAAGAAACAAACAACACCCCAGTGTCTGCAAAGTGCCATAAAGGAAAGTTGCAACAGTGACACGAGGCATGCCTGAATAGGAAGCCCCTCTCCGGCTTTGTAGGATACGTAACCTTAGCTGATTAAATGATCTTCCAAGTTCATAAAGATGTCTTGGTGTTCATAAAACAAGTTGAATTTGTATGGCGCCTTTCTCCATTAGCGATGGGAGACTGTGCCTTATACACAGGGGTGCCCGGAGAGGGGCCATTTCCCTGTTTTCCTGAGGGCCACGAAAACAGGGTGTCCTTCCTTCTGTTTGTTGACATCACTTCTCCAAGATGATCTTGGAGAAGCGGTCATGGCATAGATTGAAACTGATAAGAGAACATTAATATGTAACGACCTAAAAATTATTTTTAAATTATTTGGGAATTGATAAGGAGAAGCAAAGTGTTAACCAGAGGAAGTGAGCATTCAAATGAACCTTAATCGCTAGGTCGGCCATGGGCACGGGGGGAGGCGTGCCGGACGGAGCGCGCTGGGGTCCGGTGCCCGCCCTGCCCCTGGTACCCGTGGCATCCGAGCAAGTAACTCAGACTCTTTGAACGTTATTTTGCTCATCTACGGAATCGAGGGCACGCGGCCCCGTTGTGATGTTCAATGAGAAAAGTGACGTAAAGGTGTATTGAAAATCTAAACTGTAAACAGACGTAGGGCAGTTCTTCATCGTGCGCTCTCATCCCTGGGAGCTTCCCCGAGCTCTGCAGCTCTGTATGCATGTGTTGTGTAGAGGCACCTGCGTCTCCCGGCCTGGCTGAGGGGCCCCTTCCTGCTGCGGCTCACCGTCGTCGGGATCTTGACTCGGTGGCCAGCCATCTCCGCACACCTGATTTCGACTGGTCCTCCGGGTGGCATCTTCCGGTCTCTGTGCACCAAGCGGATGCTCGGGATGAAACCCTTAATATCCCTGTGCGGTCCAGGAACGCATCTCCCCTGCCTGCACCGTATACTTTGCTTGAATTTCTTGGCAAATTTCACAGGAATAAGGCCTGTGGCATATGTGTCGTGGTTTCTTTCAAACAAGATGCTGACACGTGTTCATCGGCAGGAAGAAAAGAATAATTAGCTTACAACATGGTTGGAATTTAGTCTAGGAAGGGACCCGAAAGATCCAGTCTCCCCATTTCCCCTGCAGTTTCTCTCCTGAGGAGGTTCCACTCCCGTCACCACCCGGGTCTTCTTTTTTAGCTGTGAAAGAGAAGGTAAGGACAAAGTCCTTGGTTTTCAATCTTTGAAAGAAAACATGGGAAAATTTTATAGTGGAGACATCTGGCAGGCAGCACCGGCCTGAGGGGTCAAGGTGAATACCACCAGTGATAAATAATGTAGTAGATGTCTTGGTGTGAGGCGGTGAGAAGGGCTTTGCTTCTCTCTAGTAGCGTAGTAGAATAGTAGTATTCCTCCAAAGCCAGGACTCCAGTCTATTCCTGATAAAACATCAGCGACACCAAACCGAGGGACATCCTACAGAATACCCAACCGGTACTCTTCAAGAAAAGTGGCACGGTCATGGAAAATAAGGAAGGACCGAGAAGCTGTGACAGTTTGGAGGAGACTAGGAGACGCGGGGACTGACTGCAAGGTGCTATTGAGAACTGGGTCCCGGGACAGCAAAGGGATATGAATGGAAACACTGGTGAATTCCAAATCAAGTCTGTCGTGAAGCAGCGTTGTCTTACTGTTGGTTTTAGTTTTTATAAACGTACCGTGGTTGTGTAAGATGTTAACACCAGGTGAAGCTGGGTGAAGAGAGGATTGGAGCTCTGTCAGGATTGGAGAGTGAAGTTGACACGGGTCATTACCCTGTGTGGGAAAGACGAGGCCCAAGGTGTGGTCTCAGGAGAAGGATAGAAAACAGGGTCGCTGGATGGGATGGGGCTATAGAGCTGAGAGGCCAACACTGGAAGGTGTGTCTCGAGTGGCCGCTGAGATCCCCAAGGACAGTGACGGGGGCTCTGTTAGGGGGAGAGAGGGGCTGCAGGCCGGGGGGTCAGGAAGGGAGGGCCATAGCCACTCCAAGGAACATGGGTGGGAGGAAGAGTCTGATGACATGGGCTATGAAGAGGGAGGAGGAAGGGCTGAAGGTCTAGAAATGGCAGTGAGGAGCGAGGAGGACCCGTCCCCTCCTCCAAGCATGCGGGAGAGACAGCCGCCACCACCTGGGGACACTGCGGGGGGAGACTGTGTCCTCAGGAGGGTATGACTTGGGTAATCTCTTCTGCGGGGCACTTTGAAGCTTCTGTACCTCTGAGCCAGCAAAATCCGCCTCCGGAAGTTTATCCCAAGGCTACAAAATCAGACAATTTCTTATTCCCCATTGCCACCCTTGGCGTGAATTACAACTTCTAACAGCGAGTGGCGGGTCTGTGACTCCAATTTATTTCCATTTTGGGGGGCTTTGCCCTGCTTTCCCAATTTTCTATCATAAGCACATTTGAATACCGAAAATTAAAATTATTTTAAGAGTAAAAATGTCTATATTGGCTGCAGGCGGGCTCATTAGTTTAACCTGTTTGTTATTCCGGGTTGCCAGGGGGAGACGCGTCCTTCAAGCCACTATCGGAGACACCGTGAATTCAAACTATTTTTTGATTTAACTTGTAATTCCCTCTGAGGACTTGGAAAATGCCTTTGCTACTTTATTCGAAAACATTCCAGCCCACAGAGAAATCAGACGGCTAGGTAATCGTTACAGAATATGAAAGTTAAATGCTACCTAACTCTGGGCTTCTAACTTACCGCGAGTGAATTATACCTTAAACCCAAACACTGGATTTATTTTCACCAATTCGAGCCTGACATCTTAATTCATAACCAGCAGCTGCCGTGTATTCCGGCAGTCACAAAAATAAGTGCAAGCGAACAGGAGTCTTCAAGGCAAGCGCCGACGACTCTACGCACGGCACACTCAAGTCACATTATGCAGTAAAGCAGACGAGTGATGGCATTCTTTGTGGACGAAGGTGGGGGTCTCTGTGAACTCATCCAGCTGTCGTGGTGCGTCTGGTTCCCGGTGGTCTCTGACCGCCTGCGATGTCGTCGCAACCAGCCTTCTCCTGAAACTCCCGGTTCTCGTTCACTCTCCTCTGCCCCGATTTTCAGACTCCCCAGCTGCTGCTGTTGGCAGTTTAATCTCCCCAATCAAATCTTGTAACAGCTTCTCGGATTTCTTCCTCCAGCGGCTGTCAGCAACCCCAGCCGCTCTCGTATATCGTTTTCATCCTGCTCGCCAAAATGTCAGGCCTTCAGTCTAGCTGTTTGGCCCCGGAGTTCAAGTTGACTGAAGCGCTTGTTAGCAAAGGTATTTCTGTGTCACTCACGCCAGTGGAAACCTTGACACAGAGATACACTTAGAAGCACGCATCTGTAATGGAATAGATATTTTCATGCTATGTGCGTGAATCAGCAGAGACTGCGTAAATCTCCAAATCCCTGAAGCCGACGCAAAATTTCCAGATAAGATGTTAAATGGGGCAGATCCGCAGAAGCTGGATTGCCTTTATTGACGTCGTACCGCGTGGATTAGCATGTTATACCTTGCAAGCGTTGACATAAGTCATACGTGTCTGCTTTTAGTGTTTTTCATTTTAGACCGAGTGTTCTATTTGTATTGCTATTTACTCTTGGGGTTTTTGAAAAACAGCTGCTGTGTAAGTCGAGCTGGTTTACGTTTTCTGGTTGTTCGGAGGGTACACCCAACGCCTGCATTTTACGGTTTACTGGTGTAACCGGAGAGACTCTGTTACCTCCTAAATCTTGTGTGGAGCCAGGGAAACGCCACCTATGCCCCTGACTGCCCTCGATGAAACCGCACGAGGAAACAGTTGAAGAGAAAAGAACGCCGTCACCAAAGGCCTTTTTTCCTCAGAGGAAGAAAACTAAGATCACAATTTTGCCAGTTGCCCTGTAATCTCAGAAGCTACAATTTACGTAATGTTGGCATGACTTCCTGCGTAATAACGCGCGATTATCCTTTTACTGAAATTGGCTCTAAATTCTCTCAAAGCCAGTCACCATGGGAATATTCCAGCAATTCTTTTAGCTCTTACATCTAAATCTCATAATGTGTAAACCCGTTGGTCCGTTGATTAATATCTGGATGTTTCTTCTTTTTATCACCTCTCCAGACCCTCAGTGAGAAGAAAAAAGTGGTTCCATTTCCTGGTAAGAGAGTGAATTACCGATGATCGCTTACGGGGTGTGAATGACCCGTGCAGATGGCTGCTCTGGGCTCACTTTGTCCATTTGTGAGTTTCCCCTTTTGAAAATGTCCGAAGCAGGTCACTTTATGCGTTGCCCCAGCCTGACCTGGCCATCCACGGCCATCTGTTTACAGGCAGCCTTCCGCTTGGATTACGTGGCTTTGAACGAACGACTTACTCTTTCCTGACTAAGCAGGGACCCCTCTAAGCTGCATTTGATATGGCACGGTTTCGAGGTGACTTGACAAGTGGAGGTTTGGACGTCACCATAGGGTGGCGCTGTCTGTCGGCTTACGGTTCGTGGAATTGCTTTAATATTTCACTGCATACCCTCGTGATAGTTGGTAAAAAAAAAAAAAAAAAAAAAAAAAAAAAAAAAAAAAAAAAAGTAGGGAAGAGAAAAAATAAAGCTCCTGAAACTTGTAACACGAAGTACGGGTTTCAGACAGGAGACTTCAGACCAATAAGTGAATACGTGCCCCTAAGTGACCCATTTGTAGCCGTTATTAGAGGTCTCTTGGATCGGGGGTTCAGTCCTGAAGGAAAATACAGCACGCGTATGTGACACTAGCAATATCCCACCCGCGATTGCATTTGAGAGGCAAGGAGAGCTCAGGACGTTTTGAAATAACGTTTATTATATATTAACATAACGCATATAGTATTTTATGTTATAGTAATATTTAATGTAATTTTATATTACATTTTATGGTAATACATTACCCATAAACATGCTTTGATATCTTCGTTCTATTTTTAACCTTGCACGTTCTAATTTTCTCTGCTTTTAGGATTGCCTTGTGTGCAGGGCTAGGGGATGGCTGGTCCATTCATTCTTTATTGCCCTCTTTCATTTATCAGACATTTTCTGAGTACCTTCGGCCTGTGGGGTTGAGCTGGGCGCCGGAGGACAAAGAGGGGGAGGCAGCCTCTTGGCGGCCAGTGGGGGCGGCGGACTGTGAGCGGGGATCGCACCCACCCGCAGGAGGGCGCCCGCGGGAGGACGCCGAGCTTCTGAGCCCGCATGGCTCCCGGGGTTTGCAAAGCGCGGCCGCCCGGCGCCAGCCCTCGCCGCCTCTGCCTTTCCTTCGACACACAGTCGTGTGCGTCGTGTGCGTCTTAGTCCCCCACCCCGCCTTTGCTGTTTAAACGTGCATGTGATCACGGTGAGTATCGTATCACGTATCCGTCAATTTTAACAGCTCCCTGTCTGCTTCCATTCACTGGTCTCCATAATCCTACATTTTTAAGATTCATACTTTTACCCCAATTTTTTAAGAAGGAAAGAACTGAAATCCAGAAAGGGGAAGGCGACTCGTCCAATATTATTGTTAAAGCCGGGGGTGGGGGGGTGGGGGATGCGGGGCAGGGCTCCCAGAGGAGCTGCGGGTTCTGCGCTGGGTACTTGCTGGGCACCGAGGGTGCATGCGAGTGAGGCTCGGACTTGCTGTGCCCGAGAAGCTCACTGATACCGGGGTTGGGGGCGGATGCATAAGCGGAGGTTGTGTGGGTGCCGTGGAAGGTCCCTGAAGGAGAACGTGGGCCTGTCTGGGCCGGGGAGGGGCTGCAGGGACTTCCAGGTGGTGCCCTGAAGGAGAGGGCGGCTCGGGTGGGGTGTGGACGGTCCGTGGGGAGCCGCCAAGCGGGCGCCGCGGAGAAGGGCCCGCAGGTGCCACGGGCGCAGCGGTGGCCGCACGCGGCAGGTGCAGGCGTCTGCGGTCCACACAGGCGCATGCGCGGCACCGGTGGGGGCGGGAGGCGTGTGTGCATTTCAGGTCGGTTTTAGGTCCTACCGGGTAGGCTGGGACCCGTGAGGGCAGAGTGTCGGGGACTTTGCACAGAGATTCTCCCTGGATCGCGCGAAGTGTAGCGAGGCCTGGAGGCTCCCCTGGGTGTCTCCCCCCAGCAGTGACGCGGGGGCCTCGGTTTGGGCGTGTCACCGTCTCCCACGGGTGACGGTGGGGTTTGCGCGGGGAGGAGGCTGCCTCAGGCCGTCGCCTCCTCAGCCCAGAGCGGCAGGCATCTCGTCTCACGGCCCTTTGGTCAGAATGGGCGTCTGGCCCCCTGTGGAGGCTGCGGTCTGGAAGGGTCTTTGGTGGCTCTGCCCCAGGGATGGGGGAGGGGAGCCGGCCTGGCGGCCCCTGGCATCACCGCCACAGCCTGATGTGTCATTCTGAGGGTCTGGGGCTTCATGTGTCGGAGCAGGTGGGTGACATCATCGCATTGATGTTTAAGATAATGATGTGGACATCAGGGGAGAAGGGCAAGGTGACAGTGTTACCTTCATTCACAATATTCTGTGGTGGAGGCCTGGATGGGACTGGGCCTCAGGGAAGGGACAGCGTCCCGGGAGGTGACAGGGGCCTGGACGGGACTGGGTCGCAGAGAAGGGACAGCGTCCCGGGAGGTGACGGAGGCCTGGATGGAACTGGGCCTCAGGGAAGGGACAGCATCCCGGGAGGTGACGGGGGCCCGGACGGGACTGGGCCGCAGGGAAGGGACTTTGCAGGAAGATTTGTGAATTTGACCATATTGACCAAACTTGGCCGCAGGTTGGATATGAGGGGCAAGGGTGAAGTTGGAGGTTCTGGGCTGGGGCCTGGGTCTTGCTTCCGTGAAGGAGACAAAGAACAGGTTTTGGGGGAAGGCAACAGGTAAGCACGTCCGCTGACACACCTGCCTTCTCGGAGTTTCCGTGAGGCCTCTCGCTGAAGACGCCATTCCGCGGGTACAGCAGTGGTGTTTGCAGTGTCCGGGAGCAGCGTTGATTCCCTGTGCCCAATGGCACGTTTCGCCGTAGGAACAGATGGTACCGTCACCGACGAATGTGGTTTGGCAAGTGACAGATTCCCAAGTACCTCATAATCTTTCTGCTTCCATAGGTTGTTTTCATGTGTTGGTGCCTCTTCTGGAGAAAGACAGTGGTTTTGGATTCTCCTGCGCTCTGATTCATCCTTTTTGATTTTACTAAAAGTGCCTTTTTTATGTTAGTGAAAACACAAGAGTCTTTCCTGTGGTTTATCAATTTTTAAACAACTAGTGGATTACATCTATTTAATTAATATTAGCACATCGTTTATACTGGCTTCTCTTGACCTTCTCCGATACTAGTACATCCTACCTATTTTATGCTTATTTAAGATTCTATTTCCAAGTGAGAATAAAAGTGATAATGTACGTAAAGCACCTTGGAAGTGTAACAGCCCATGTGAGAATTATTTTTATTAATATTATCACTATCGATATGAAATTGATGATATAGTAGCTATGTTTGTTATTTTATGATTATGTCACTTGATTTAGATGGCTACTACGTTTATTGGTGATTTTGTTTTATTTTTGTTTACTGAAGAAAAAGAACCATATGACCTAGAGGGAAAAAACACACCTGTACTACTAGAAACCCCAGTGAAAATAGAAGACCGAAGACAACCACCAATGGGACAGCAATCACGAGAAGAATCATCATCAGGACGATCAGAAGAAAAGCCCGAAGACCAAGAATTGCTCGAACAGCCATCCTGGGGGCAGCCATCCCAAGAACAGATACCCGACAAACGAGAACCATCTGAACATTCCTCCTTGACACAATCATCCCAAGAACAGATACCTGACACACGGGAACCATCGTACCTGAACAGCCATCGTTGGGGCAAAAAGAGATGACGCACGGAGGAAAAACTGAACAAATACCGTGAAAATAACATATCAGCCATGTTGTAAAGAATAACAGTCAGAAGCTAGAAAGGATCGTACGGCAAATGAAAAGAAAATTAGACATTTATTTCACGGTATGCTAGTACAATATTAAAATTGGGCATTTCATACTTTGGTGGTCAAAGTTTAAAAACACGATTAAGACTAAATTCATCTGGAGTTCCTTCCCCTGTTCCCTGAATTTTAGTAAAACTGGGAGGGGAGGGAAGCGATTAGTGAGATGTAATGTGTATCACCACCTGGCTCACACCTTCATTTCTTAGAGCATCGGTCCATATCTAGTATTCCGGGTGACTCAGTTGCCCTGAAAATGACACATATTTATTTACACAGTTATCTATGGTTAATTTTTTTCTGTTTAACAGTGAATTAGGGTATCGTATAATAATTGTACATATATATACACGCACAAACATACACATCACACACACACAAATGCTTTATATGTCAGAAATTGATAGTAGAACCCATGGAATGGTACATTTTTGGTGATTAAGAGAATGGGTTCTCAAGTCAGATGATACAAGTCTGGCCTCTCCACTCATTAAGTGTGTGAACTATGTCTGTGCCTCAGTTTACTCCTCCATAAATTGAGGCTAATTATAATACCGAATTCATAAGTTTTTGGGATATTTTAAAGCAATAACACTTATTTTTAAGGTTTATTTATTTTGGGGGGGGTAGGGGCAGAGGGGGGGAGAGAGTGCACGCAAGCAGGGGAGGGGCAGGGAGAAGGGGAGAGAGAGAAGCCCAAGCAGGCTCCACGCTATTAGCTCGGAGCCTGATGTGGGGCTCGATCCCACGAACTGTGAGATCATGACCTGAGCCAAAATCAAGAGTTAGACGCCCAATTGACTGAGCCACCCAGGTGCCCCTAAAGCGATGATACTTATTCTAGAGTACTTAGAACAATGCTGGACACACTAAAATATGTTATTACTGTTATTTCATTTTGGTTGTTTTTCTGTTTGTTATTTTATTTCCTTAAAGACAGAGGGAGACAGAGTGCGAGTGGGGGAGGGGCAGAGAGAGAGGGAGGCACGGAATCCGAAGCAGGTTCCAGGCTCCGAGCCATCAGCGCAGAGCCCGACGCGGGGCTCGAACCCACGAACTGTGAGATCGTGACCCGAGCCGAAGTCGGACGCTCAACCGACCGAGCCACCCAGGCGCCCCTCTGTTTGTCACTAAGTGAGAGAAGACAAGCAGATCATTCCGCTCAGGTTCTCTGCTAAGATCCTTAGTGTATTTGAGCTTCTTACTTGCCAGAACCAACCTGGAAGCAAGGGTTTTCGGACTGTCAGGGTCCAGGTAGAAATCAAACCTGCGCTGGTTAGTCACAGAGTGCTGGCGTGTGGAAGGAGAAAGGAAAGCCGTTGTGTCGCCATCATTGTGGAGTTTTTGGTTTGTTGTTGGACTTGACTGCAGCATTTACGACTCCTTAAGGACGGAATTGGGGTCAAATGGAAACCATCTCTGTCTCATCTTTAGCTTTTTTTGGCTAACAAGTTTCTGGTGGAGAGCCCGTGGGTGTTGATGTCGCTCCATGCGTCGTCCCCGCTTTGGTGCTTGAGAAAGAACGTTACAACAGCATTCTCTGCTCCTTTATTGCCTGGGGTCTCTGTGCGCTGTCCTGGTGTATGTCGTCGCGTGAAGAGGGTGCAGTGGTTGAGAACCGCCGGTCTGGTCTAGGTGCCACCTGCGTTGACCGTGTGCTCTTGAACATTTACGTGTCATTTCCAAGCATGAGCTGTTTTCGGTGAACTGAGAATGTTGGAGCTGCGGGCACCCCCAGAGGTGGTGGAGGGCACAGCAGACGTCGTGGGTCACCATGGGGGTCGGAGGCCGCCAGAGTCCCGTGTGACTGTACCTTTTGGTGGCAGGGGCAGGGCTCAGAGTCACGTGTTTCTTTCCTTTCTTCCCCCCCAAAAATTAGTTCTAAATCCACTGTAATACTCAACCTTATTGAGTAAGTGTGTGAAGCACATGAAACGAGGCTCTCTGAAATTCCTAGTACTATCCTGGCGTAATATGGATACGTTTTATTTTTGCGGATACGTGGGTACTGCTTCATCCAATGATGTTCATATTTTGGGCCTAGTTTTAGGGGAGGACCTCCCGCAGGGGGGTCCTTCGGAGAGTTGTTCAGTATTAAAATCAAACGAGAGTGCAGACCCAAACAATACCATGGTGTCTTAGTACTTGTGAAGATGTGGGGCCGAGGTTGGAATGGGAGATGATGGATGAAGGGTTATTTTATTTTATAGTATTTTATTTATTTTATTTTTAATTTTAATTCCAGTGCAGCCAACATACAGTGCTGTATTAGTTTCAGGGGTACGATATAGTGATTCAACACTTCTGTGCCTTACTCAGTGCTCATCCTGAGATGCGTTCTCTTCATCCCCGTCACTTGTTTCCCCAACCCCCTGCCCCACCGGTGACCATGGGTGTGTTCTCTAGAGTTCAGAGTCTGTGTCTTGGTTTGTCTCTTTCTTCCCCCTTTTTGTTCATTTATTTTGTTTCTTAAATTCCACTTATGAGTGAAATCACGTGATATGTGTCTTTTTCTGACTGGCTTATTTCACTTAGCATTATACCCTCTAGATTTATCCATGTTGTTGCAGATGGCAAAATTTCATTTTATGTATTTATTTGTGTATTTATTTTTTACTTTATTTAATTTTATTTTTTAAAGAATATTTATTATTGAGAGACAGAGAGACACAGAGTGTGAGCAGAGGAGGGGTAGAGAGAGGAGAAGACACAGAATCTGAAGCAGGCTCCAGGCTCCGAGCTGTCAGCACAGAGCCCGACGCGGGGCTCGAACTCACAAACTGCGAGATCATGACCTGAGCCGAAGTCGGTCGCCTAACCAACTGAGCCACCCAGGTGCCCCCCCCCCTTTTTTTTTTTTTTTTTTACTTTAGAGAGAGAGAGTGTGAGTGTGGGAGAGGGGCAGAGGGAGAGAGAAAGAGAATCTCAAGCAGACCCCATGTCCAGGCAGAGCCTGATGCGGGGCTTGATCTCACGATTGTGAGATCATGACTTGAGCCGAAATCAAGAGTCGGATGCTCAACCAACTGAGCCCCCCAGCTGCCCCAAGATCTCCTTTGTATGGTTGAGTAACTTCTTCTTTATCCATTCATCAGTCGATGGACACTTGGACCGTTTCCACATCTTGGCTGTTGTAAATCATGCTGCTATGAACATCAGGGTATGTGTATCCCTTCAAATTCGTGCTCTTGCATTCTTTGGGAAATACCCAGTAGTGCCATTGTTGGATCATAGGTAGCTCACTTTTAACTTTTTGAGGGGCCTCCATACTGTTTTCCACAGGAGCTGAACCAGTCTGCGTTCCCACCAACAGTGCATGAGCGTTCCTGTTCCTCCACACCCTCGCCAGCATCTGTTGTTTCTTGTGTTGCTGATTCCAGTCATTCTGACAGGCGTGAGGTGATACCTCATTGCAGTTTTGATTTGCTTTTCAGGAGAGGGCTGCTTTACATCAACCGCTGGACTAATGAGATATGAGATGACCCGTGAAATAATTTCAAAATACATTTTCAAGGCTGTTTCTGTAACTGTACCTGCCTGGGAGCAAACTGCTGTCTGGACGCTCTGGGATATTTTCTTTTCTTTTCTTTTTTTTTTTTTTTCCAACGTTTATTTATTTTTGGGACAGAGAGAGACAGAGCATGAACGGGGGAGGGGCAGAGAGAGAGGGAGACACAGAATCGGAAACAGGCTCCAGGCTCCGAGCCATCAGCCCAGAGCCCGACGCGGGGCTCGAACTCACGGACCGCGAGATCATGACCTGGCTGAAGTCGGACGCTTAACCGACTGCGCCACCCAGGCGCCCCTCTTTTTTTTTTTAAATGTATGAAATTTATTGTCAAATTGGTTTCCATACGACACCCAGCGCTCATCCCAAAAGATGCCCTCTTCAATACCCATCACCCACCACCCCCCTCCCACCCCCCATCAGCCCTCAGTTTGTTCTCATTTTTTAAGAGTTTCTTATGCTTTGGCTTTCTCCCACTCTAACCTCTTTTTTTTTTTTTCCTTCCCTTCCCCCATGGGTTTCTGTTAAGTTTCTCAGGATCCACATGAGTGAAACCATATGGTATCTGTCTTTGTCTGTATGGCTCATTTCACTTAGCATAACACTCTACAGTTCCATCCATGTTGCTACAAAGGGCCATATTTCATTCTTTCTCATTGCCACGTAGTACTCTATTGTGTATATAAACCACAATTTCTTTATCCATTCGTCAGTTGATGGACATTTAGGCTCTTTCCATAATTTGGCTATTGTTGAGAGTGCTGCTATAAACATTGGGGTACAAGTGCCCCTATGCATCAGTACTCCTGTATCCCTTGGGTAAATTCCTAGCAGTGCTATTGCTGGGTCATAGGGTAGGTCTATTTTTAATTTTTTGAGGAACCTCCACACTGTTTTCCAGAGCACCTGCACCAGTTTGCATTCCCACCAACAGTGCAAGAGTGTCTCTGGGATATTTTCATGCAATACTGTAGATTCTCAACATGCCACAGGCTGCCATCTAGAAAAGCACCCAGAACATGCAGTAAAATGATAACAGTTTTGGGAAGTTCTCTTTTAATCTGTTTTTCATTTTATTTTCTTTAATCTTTATTTTTGAGAGAGTGAGAGAGACAGAGTGAGAGGAGGGGAGGAGCAGAGAGAGAGGGAGACACAGAATACGAAGCAGGCTCCAGGCTCTGAGCTGTCAGCACAGAGCCCAACAGGGGGCTCAAACCCACGAACCATCAGATTGTGACCTAAGCTGAAGTCGGACACTTAACCGACTGAGCCACCCAGGTGCCCCATAATCTTTTTTTTTTTTTTAATGTCTTTCAGATGGCCTGAGAGTAGAAACCAATAAACTAAAAAAAAATCACTTTTCTATCTACCTGACATCAATATTCCTTCAATCATAGTGTTTCCATCTTGCATACGGACATTTTAACAGTGAGAACACCATGTCTGGGGGAAACAAACCCATGCACGGTGTCTTCTCAAAAGCTAAAGATGAGGGTTTTCCAAAGGATCCCATAGTGTTCTAAGTCCTTTTCTTGGTGGCATTTCTTTTTAGTAAACATTTGAAAGAATGACATGTAGTTCTTCGTAATTAAGCCTCACAAAGATCATTTGGAAAATCGGAGGAATTTGGAATCACCCGTGCGCATAGCCCCTTGTTTGTTTTCCTTGGAATGTGTTTTGGAAGATACTGGTTCATTATTGGAAGGTGTTGTTCTCACCAAGAGGGATCTAGAACCTCGGCTATATGAAGTTCTAAGTATGAAAATATTTTACCCTCTGAATGATCAGTTCAAAAGGAAAACATATCCAAGGTTAGCTGGAAAAAGGATTTTCCTAGTTTACTTATGTATTTTCACAAAGACAAAAGTGATAGTCATACAACTAAGTGCAAAGATTTGAGTTTTCTTCAGCAAAGATTTTAATGTTAGCAAAGAGCACTTATCTCTCTTCCGTTTGCATTCTAGTCCTAGTTGAAGAAGCTGTAGGCTGTTTGCCTTTACATCTGGGTGAAAAAAAAAAAAGAAATCATGTGCTACTTACAAGGCGAAATTTTCACAGTAGAGACTTCAGTGTCATTTGGCGGGTACGGAACACTGTCACGTTCAAACCTGAAAGGTATTTACTGTTACAACTATGGTTAAACTATTACAACCATCGACAATAGACTCAATAGTTTCATCTTAGTATATTTTTATCGATGCTTCAAAATGTTTCGGAAATTGGTCTGCATTCAAGTTTTTTTATTTTTTTAATTTTTATTTTTTAACGTTTTTTTATTTTTGAGACAGAGAGCGACAGAGCATGAACAGGGGAGAGGCAGAGAGAGAGGGAGACACAGAATCCAAAACAGGCTCCAGGCTCTGAGCCGTCAGCACAGAGCCTGACGTGGGGCTCGAACTCACGGACCGCGAGATCGTGACCTGAGCCGAAGTCGTACGCTTAACCGATCAAGCCACCCAGGCGCCCCTCAAGTTTATTTTTATTTAACTTCAAACATCATTTGAATTGTTTCATCAGATGATTGAACATCATTGAACATCATCAGATTGTTCATCTGATGATTGAACATCATCAGATTGTTCAAAACTCACACTGCCCTTTGAAAACAGCCAGACTTTATGTACTGTACGGGCCCATTTTCAGAATTTTCAAAGAATTCTCATCGTTTGTAATTCCATTTTCATACGTTCTAAATCAAACTAGTCTTTTATAAAAAGTTGAATACGAACTTTTTTTCCCCCTGTAGAGTAATTTTCTTTGTTGGAGTTTCTCGGGGTCGCTGTGTCGATTCTCAAAACCACAGATTGAAATCTGTCCCCGGAGCACACCTAGGGGGCTTAGGGTCTCTCGCGCTTGGAAACATACGAAGACTTTCAGGGATGTTTTTGCAAATTTAAAATGTATTAAAACCCATTTGCTTCTCTGCTAATTAGGTAATACTATCTGTTTCTGTGTTTGTTCAGAGAAAGTAGGGCAGATTTGAGCTCTGTTTTCTGTATTCCTTTTCTAGTCTGCCTAAGAAACACTGACCAACCAAACCTGCAGGCAACTAGCTTTCTTCAGAGCTGCAGAAATACCCACAGAAACATTAACACACATTTCCACCCCACCCCCCACCCCCCGCCTTCCACCCAAGCATCTTGTTTGTTGTTTTCTTCAATTTAACGACTGTCTCTGCAAAATGTATCGATCTAAAAGACCCACTACCACCATTTCACTGGTGGATCTCCTCAGAGTGGTTGAGACTCCACATGGGACCCACAGTTGGTGAGTCATAACCCACGTCGGCTCTTGGGGTCGATGCTTCGGCATTAGGAATATTTTGCACGTTTTTTCCTTTGAATCATTTCTCTTCTATTGGTGTTTCTTTTCATGGGGGGACAGTTTAAAACTTGGGGGATCTTATTACCATGCTGAGCCCCTGCCACCATCAAAAAGATTTCCTCCAGAATGAAGCTACGAATTGCCAATTTCCCGTTATGATTATATCTGGAATGTGTGACCCTCCTCCTTTAAGTTGCTTGATCTGTTTGCCAAATACATTTGATTGGGTTTACCTATGGAGTGGCTAGAAATGGAGTAAAACAGGGGCGCCTGGGTGGCGCAGTCGGTTAAGCGTCCGACTTCAGCCAGGTCACGATCTCGCGGTCCGCGAGTTCGAGCCCCGCGTCGGGCTCTGGGCTGATGGCTCAGAGCCTGGAGCCTGTTTCCGATTCTGTGTCTCCCTCTCTCTCTGCCCCTCCCCTGTTCATGCTCTGTCTCTCTCTGTCCCGAAAATAAATAAACGTTGAAAAAAAAAATTAAAAAAAAAAAAAAGAAATGGAGTAAAACAGAAAGCTATGTTGATAAAAATTAGACTCTTTCGTAATGATTTGACGAATTATCCCTCCATGTTATCGCCCACCAGGAAGCTATATACATGTAATTGCATCTTCAAGAATCAGTTTGATCACTAAATTAATTAGACAAGGTTGGTGAAATCTATGGACTCCTGTTTCTTGTGATTATGTTTATAATGATGCGCAGTTCATTTTTCCTGTATGTCCACTTTTTGAAAATATGGAGCATCAAAGTTCTAATTGGTAAGAGCCTCTGTGATGCCTTGTGGAATAGTTCTGTATGTTTCATAAGAGAAAAATGACGAGCAAGACCCATCAAAGCCCCACGCTCACAGGATTTCTATTCCAGTAGGAGAAAGAGGTTAGTTGAGTCATAGGAGCACTGCAGTCCAGTCCTGATTTAGCTCAGTCCCTAATTGGATTAAAATACCACCCCCACTAAAAGTCTGGCAGAAAGGGGAAGTCCTCCCTGGGGAAATAACACGGTCCTAAATGCCCAATGCCCTGCATTCAAGAAAAGATTATCAGGTGTGAAGAGACACGGGATTATATCACTGAGAATCAAGAGAATTAACAGCAAAAGCACAGGGGATATAGTGATCTCACACTACTCTGCTGGTGTCGGCAGAAAAGAACTTCAAAATAACAATAATCAGCATGTTCAGGGACATAGAAGGAAAAGAACAGAGACTTTTACCAAAGAGGTGGAATCTACAAAAAGGGATTGAAAGGAAATTTTGGAACAGACCCACGTGACACAGGAATGGAGATAACTTATCAAATACAGCAGAAAACAGGATTAGGAAACTGATAAACTGATCAAGAGAAAATACACTGAGGCACACAGAGAGAAAATAATAGAAAAAACATAAACGACTCTAAGAGATCTGCATGATCTTGTGAAAAGGTTTAATATAAGTGAAATTGGAGTCTCAGAAGGAGAGGACAGAGGGCCTGTGAGAGAAGAAGAAATGAAACTTTGGGAGAAGCAATCCTATTAATGGCAGCAGGGAGATGGGGGGGGCGGGTCCAGGGAAGTTTTTAATTTCCTTTCCCTTCTTGTTCCTTTGCTTTTCTTCTTTCCTTTCCCTTTCTCTCTCTCTTCTTCTCTTCTCTTCTCCTCTCCTCTCCTCTCCTCTCCTCTCCTCTCCTCTCCTCTCCTCTCCTCCCCTCCCCTCCCCTCCCCTCCCCCTCTTCCTTTCCCCCTTTTCTTTCTTCCGCTTTCTTTCATATGATTGATGCTCAAAATGTTGCAGGCCATTATTAGGATGATTCCATAGAAAGAGTGCGACGGGCCAATTTTAAGAAAGCCACAGGGACAGAAGGCAAGAGCACGTGGAGGGAGGGCTATTTGGATACTTGGCAGGAGGGAGTGGGAGAGTGATACAGATGTGGCCACAGTTGTAGGTTTGCTGCTGGGAATCTCAGGTTGCTTTAATAGGTTTTAATGAAATATGCATTGGAGTCAGTGATGGAGAGTCAAGGGGGGAATAAAAGAAATTGTAAGAGAGAGCAAAAGGATAAAATACACTTACTAGGAAAAGGGGCAGTGATATGTACTAAGTTCAAGGATGGGTCTTGAGATTAAAGAAGAAGCAGAGAAGAGAAAGTAAGGACGGGAGGTTCCTTCACCTGGAAGACGAGAGGGTTTTTTTGGACAAAGTTTGTAATCTTAGAAGATAGCTTAGAGAAGGCGTGATGCTTTCGGACCTTGAGGGATACTTTGATACAGGAGGCCAGGCTAGAGGGTTCTAAAACTGCTCTTAAAAGACAAGCCTGGGGGGAGAAAAGACAAAACCAGGAAAAGGAGTATTAGTTGCTATCATGTCAGGAAGAATTGTGGGAGCCTAAAGAAATCTAACACAGAGAGGGAGAGATGAAGTTTAAGAGGGTGCAATGGAATTATTTTCTTAAAGGGAGCCTAGGGTCATGAACCTTGAGACAGGAAACCCATTAAAGATGCCGGTGGGGATTCAGTAATCTGTGCGATTGGACAACTGTCCCCTAAGGACTCAGGACTGAGAAGGCAAGAGAGAGTACTTCTAGCACAATCACATGAATGCAGATGGTACAGTATTTCGGGCAGGGGCCGGGTCTAAACTGCGTGGGTAGTTTACAGAGTCGGGTCTGTAAGGGCAGGTACAGAGCCCCTTCTAGAACGGGGGCTTCTAGAGGACAGGGTACTAGCAGGTGAAGTTGAATCTGGTTACATGGTAGACTAGGGAGCGAATAGTTCTGGTGGAATTTTACACCATAGAGAACTGAGAAGGCACAACACTTGTATGAATAATAAATGCTTTGACAACATTAAAATTTACCAATTGTGGAAGAATGCCAGAAAACAAATCTCTGGGTTGGGAAAAAAAGGGTGCAAAGAAATCCTGCTGATGTGACAGGAGTCAGAACCTAATGGGGCAACAAGGAAAAGTGAGAACATAAGCAGAAGAGGAGAGTTTGCAAACTTCTGCTGAGCCTTCTTGAACTTGGTAGTGGAAACCAGAAGAAAAAGGAACAACGAGAGGTTATTTCTTCTTTACAGAAAAAGGTAATAGCCAAGGAAACAATTTTAGCCACCGTGGAGATAGCTAGCCCAGGCAAGTTACTCAAGGCTGGGATTGTGACTGGCTTCCCCTGACAAAGTTGTGGGAAGGGCACACATCGTCCCAAGGATCACTGTTGAGGGGCTGGGGTTCTTTTTGTCCCAGTAATGGCTGTTCTGGTGACTGCTGTCCCAGTGGTGATTCTCTCTGGGCTTCTCTCTTTAGGTCTTAGCAGTACAGGTATCGGTTGTACTGTGGGTCGCTTGTATATGAGGAGTCGCTTTTTTCAAAATACTGTTTTTAAGATTCTGTCTTTGCCTTTGGCTTTGGGTAGTTTGATTATGAGGTGTGTGGCTGCAGATCTGTGAGTTGATCTGACTCGAAATTTGTTGAGTTTAGGGTTCAGCTGCTGATTGGACAGAGTTTCTTAAACACCTTAACCCAGAAAGTCTCCAACCTTTCCTGGAGAGCTCTGTGTGTGTGTTGGGGACCCTTCGGTAGCCAGCAGGGGATGTGCACCTCTTAGGTTGCACGCCTTAGGGTCGGCCAAAGGTGGGACCGTAGGGCCTTCTCAGGTCTTTCCCGGGTACGCACACAGCTCTATGGCCTTGTAGATTCTCAGGAATAGATCAGAACTTTGCAGAGCCCCCGTTGATATCTGATTCCCTAGCTTTTCCTTTAAACTAACACTTAAAAAGTTAGAATTGTTTGGTCAGCCCTAACCAATGTGCCCCTTCAAGCAGCTGTGACATTAAACAGTTGCCACTGATTGTTTTCTGAAAGTGTCCCAGGGAGACAGGGCTGTTTGTACAGAGAGAGCTCTGAGTCACCAGGTCGAAGAAAAGAGGAGCCCCAGGGGCGCCTGGGTGGCTCAGTTGGTTAAGTGTCCGCCTTTGGCTCAGCTCATGATCTCACAGTCTGTGCGTTCGAGCCCCAGGTCGGGCTCTGCGCTGACAGCTCGGAGCCTGGAGCCCGCTTCGGATTCTGTGTCTCCCTCTCTCTCTGCCCCTCCCTTGCTCACGTTCTGTTTCTCTCTCTCAAAAATAAATAAACATTAAAAAAAAAAAGAGAGAGAGAAGCCCTGAGAATGGAGATTTTCACATTGCTGCCAGACAGCAGATACCTGGGTGTGAACCTCTGGTGAGTCTTAAAACCATTCTGCCTTCTCCAGTGGCCACTAACCTGCAACTTTTCATAGCTTCTGCGGTTAGGAGGCTGTTCGTTTTCATGGCTGTTAAGCTGGGAAGAGGGAGACTGAAGTAGGTTTGCTGTTCTCACTGAGATTCAGTTCTCTGTCTTGATTCCATGCTCCCTGATAGCTGCGACATTTCGGTTAATTTCATCAGTTCCGGAAAAGTCAATTGGGACACTTTTTGGTAGTGTTTTCCTTGCTTGTATAGAGGGGTGGTCTTTGGATGGCCCTCACTCCGCCATCTCGGAAGTGCTTCTCGCATGCATTCTTGACTTGCGAGTGCTAGGACTGCAGGCTTCCCCCACTTCTGCACCTGCTGTATTTTCTTCTGTTCTCCCTTGGTTTGTGTCGGTACAGAGACGCACATCAGCAAGCCAGCTGCCCACATGGGCTCCCAGCTGGGGAATGGCACGTCAGGTTGTCTCTCTTGCTAGCCCTCAATTTTTGTGATCAGTAGGTATGACACCCTCCTTCATTTGACCTTGGGCGGATGTGGGAGGAAGCACTTGTCTCCCTCCACTTGAAGGGAAGGAGGGGAGGAAAAGCGAAAGCATTGTCCATTGAGCCGATGATTGGGATGATCATATCATCTATTATCTGAACTGGGATATTTTTAATAGCAAAAAGTACTCAAGATAATGTAGTATATGTATGTGTGAGTAAAGAGGAAGGGAGAGAGAGAACGGAAGGAGGATAGGGAGGAGGGAGAAGGAGAGACACACATTTGTAGAAAGACACATACTCACAGGGATGCACACAAAGAGAGATAGATACACAGACACACACACAAAGAAAGAGAGAAACACGCAGGCACATACACAGAGGGAGAGAGAGGAAAAGAGATTTATTGACTCCAAATTAATTTGATCATATTGGTACATCTGAAAATAGTTTTATTAGAAAAGCTGTTTTTTTTTTTAATGTTTTTATTTAGTTTTGAGAGACACAGAGACAGAATTGAGTGGGTTAGGGGCAGAGAGAGAGAGGGAGACACAGAATCCGAAGCAGGTTCTGGCTCTGATTGTCAGCACAGACCCCGGTGCAGGGCTCGAACTCATGGACCGTGAGATCATGACCTGAACCGAAGTTGGACGCTCAACTGACTGAGCACCCAGGTGCCCCTAGAAAAGCTGTTTTTAAAACAACTTTTTAAAATAAAACAAACGGATATCTATGTGCATTAAAATAAAACAAATGGAGATTTTTGATACTGATTATCTGAACTTAAAAAAAGCAAAATAACTGTTCTTGGTACATATTCATATGTGTTAATTGCATCCTAAAATTATCTGTATCTAATACCACGTCCTTGGTATTTTGGTGTTTCCCCAAAAATGCGTGTTTTAAGATAGTCTACTTAATTTTAATTTTTCATAAAATTTCCAGCAGTCGTCTCCAAAGTAATACTTTGTGGCTGGTAACTTGGAAATTCTGACACCTTCACTTGACTCTTTTCTATTCACTTTCAGATTTTAACCGAGAAAATTCTCAGAGGTGCTGAGGAACCTGCTGAGCTCAGAGCAAATTTTGCTAAATACGGAAAATTCTCAATACTGTTTTTTTTGGTTGTTGTTGATAAACTGGACTCTATTCAAAATTAAAACTTCTACTCATCCAAAGCATTTTTTAAAAAAAATTTGCATCCAAGTTAGTTAGCATATAATGCCGTGATGATTTCAGGAGTAGATTCCAGTGGTTCATCCCCGCCATGTGTAACACCCAGTGCTCATCCAGACAAGTGTCCTCCTTAACACCCCTTGCCCATTTAGCCCATCCCCCACCCAAAACCCCTCCAGCAACCCTCAGTTTGTTCTCTAAGAGTCTCTTCTGTTTTGTCCCCCTCCCTGTTTTTATATTATTTTTGCTTCCCTTCTGTTCATTTGTTTTATACCTTAAATTCCTCATATGAGTGAAATCATATGATATTTATCTTTCTCCGACTGTGCAAATGACAAGATTTCATTCTTTTTGGTTGCCGAGTAATACTCCATTGTATCTATAGACCACATCTTCTTTACCCGTTCGTCCATCGATGGACATTTGGGCTCTTTCCATACTTTGGCCATTGTCAATGGCGCTGCTATAAACATTGTGGGGACAAAAAGGGGGACATGCACCTTTGAAACAGCACATGTGTATCCTTTGGATAAATACCTAGTAGTGCAATTGCTGGATTGTAGGGTAGTTCTATTTTTAACTTTTTGATGAATCTCCGTGCTGTTTTCCAGAGTGGCTGTGCCAGCGTGCATTCCCAAGAACAATGTAAGAGGGTCCCCCTTTATCCATATCCTGGCAGGTAGCACCTCCCTTCTGAATTTTTTCCCAGATGGGGCTGTGTTTCCAAACCCCTCACTTCCGAGAGCCCTGTGGCTTGGACCCACTATGACCCTCTGGGGGAGGATCTCACCGAGCAATGGCCGGATGCCGCTTGCTTCCGGAACGTTCCTGCAATCACACCGCTGCAGAGGCTCAGAAGTTGTGACTGGATGTCAGCTTGCCCTAGAATAAGTTCATGTGATCTCGCGGCAGCAGTGTTTCAGGGATTGTGGTAAGTCACAGCACACAACCCGTGTCAGGTTTCACCACACCCTGGTGTTTTTGTTCCAATACCAGCAATCGTGTTCTCTGGGGTCTGCTGGGAACTTTGCCTGTTGGGAGGCTATCACGGGTCTACCAAATGCCCTCCTAGCAGGGTAGCAGGGGAGCCAGTTCTCCCCATGTGGCCCACGGATCCCTCGGACCTCGCTGCCAGCGCCCGGGGATTCGCCCTTCCCACCTGAGCACTGCCGGGTATTGGGCTGTGGAATTTCTAATGCTACTCTGCCCTGTTTATGGAGTCTTAATGATATTGAAACCCTCTCCTTTCTCCCTTCTCCCTTTCTTTTCAGGCAACTGTGGGTGCTTCTACTCTTTCTCTTTCTCTCCTGCTACTTTCGGAGGGAGTGCCTTTCCTGCACTACCCCCGCCCCCCCATCTCTGTCCTCTCTCCACAAATACCACTCCCTACCCTCCATGGCTTCTCTCGCCTCCAGCTCACCTCTCCATGCCACGTACCTGCCCACTTCTGTGGCTCAAGTTATGCAGATTGTTGAGTTAATCCTCAGGTCAATTTCCCAGGTGTGCAAAATGGTTTGACGCCAATCTAGCTGCGTTTCGGGGACGAGAGAAGCAGAGAACGTCCATGCTGCACTGCCATCTTGTCAAAAGCCTCCATACCGTTTAAAACCTATTGAAATTGTAAAGATTTCAGGAAAATACTTTTTGTGGTTATCGTCTCTGTTGCTTCCATTTAGGGCGTCTTTCATTGACAAATATTTTTATAAACGCATCAAAGAAGTTGTTTCTGTCGATGATTCCTGAAATGTTTTGTTAAACTTACATACTGCGAAATCACGAAGCTTCTGAATTTTACCTTATTGTGGTACAACATATAAGTTCGTACAGTTAACAATATTTCTCTTATCAAACAATTCTTCCTAAAGGTTGAGATGTTTTCAAGCAAACTTATAGGATTTCAGAATTAAATCGTGGTCTCCAGTTGGTCTCTCGTCATTCAAAATGTTGGGCATTTTCCTTGTTTTTGTAAGGGTAAATTTCAATGAGCTCCTGTTTTCAAGCTTTCCCCCAATAATTGCAAGCTGCCCAGACTTCAAGAGTAGCTTTTGGTCCTTTGGGTTGTATAATCTCATCAAAGCTCACAACAGATTTTGAACAAAATACAACGAAAGTTTAGAAGACTTTAAGAAATATTTAATACACTGGGGAGCCCTTAGTTTGATTTACAGAGTGGTTCCTCAAAGCGCAAACGTTTCCACAATGGCTGATGACAGGAGGCAGAGAGAGAAGGGCCTCTTGGCATGCGGGAGGTATTTTTTGTTGGACAACATTATCACAAAAGCATTGTAGTTGGCGTGCTCTTTGATATATAAAAATACCAGCTTTGACAATGACAGCTTTGTTCCGGTGGGTAGAATATTGCATATGCAGCACATGGCCATTCCAAGTACGTTTCTACTCCATCAGTCCTCAGTTTGGTAAGAATATCACTGAACCACCACACAGCGTTCCACTTCAATGTGGGCTCACGTGATCCCCACAAACCCCATTATTTTGTCTTACGTCCAGCTTTTTCACTGAATTCGCAATGACGTTCACAGTAATGTCAGGTGCTTTCATCCTCAACAGAACGGGATTCCAAAACCACTTGCTTTGTTCTATGAACTGGATGAAAAACAGAATCATCCCTGGAATTAGTTAAATTGATTTTCTATCTTCAGTGTTTGGTGTCACTGATATGAAACTGGCACGACTTAAATCTCCGCATGTTCGTCTGGAGCCAGCACATTAACAGCTACTGCTTCACGTTTTGTATGTGAACGAGAAAGCTCAGAAGGAGCCAGATTAATGCGCAGAAACTGTCACTTGACCTAATGCAAAGGGAGAAGGTCTGACAACTCGGCCAGTTTCTGTTTGGTTTGGGGTTCCCCGGCTGGGCTGGACTCGAGTCACATCACCCCACAGCCCACAGGACAGACTTCTGGGTCCACTTCACATCCTTTGTTCAGCGGGCTGAGTCCAGAGTGGTGGGGTTCTAAGGGTGGCTTCCTGCTGAAGATCCCCGGAATACCAGAGGTACATTTGGCTTGGCCTTCCAGATCTTGGGGAAGGAAGGCTTAGGAAGAGTCTATCTGACATCCCAAGTGTTACGAAGTCATCCCACATGGCTGGCAGGGATGTCAACTGTTTCCAGCTTAGGTGGGCTTTGGGAGTTGTCTGTTTCTTCATGGTGGGTCTTTTCTTGGGTGGTTCTTTCTCCTGGATATGCAGATCAGTTTTTCACCAGGGGACCCTGTGTATCTTAGAGTTTGCTCTTTGGGCAGCCTCCTCCTCCCCGATTCCCCCCTCCCCCATTCTCAAGACCACCGGGTCTGGTTGGGTTCTCCTGACTTGTCTGTTCTGTGGCCTGGAAACTGCCTTCAGGCAGAAAGCCAAGAAATCATGGCCACCTTGTTTATTTCCCTTCTTTGGGTACCACAGTTAGGCTGGCTGTCCAGTGTCTTAAAATCATATATTTTGTCTGGTTTTCCAGTTGTTTAAGCAGAGAGTGTGTCCAGCCCTGTTACCCCATCCTGGCCTGAAATGGATGTCCTGGGTTTTGCCTTCAGTTTTGTGCTTTCCAGGGGATTTGTCTCTTGTCAGAATTTCTCTGTATTAGAGATGGAACATTTTCTTGCTTTTTTGCCCCTTTGGAAAGGTGATTTTGGGGAGAATAAATAATTTTGGTAGAGAAATACCTGGGAAGTGGGGTGAGAGATTTTGCCCATCAGTGGTGAGTGATTGTAGACTATGGGGTTCTTATTCTTCCTGGGGCAAGTGGACAAGTTTTTTGTTTTTTTTTTCTGAAGGTGTAGGAAGGGGGTATGGAAGGGTGTTGTTTATGCCTCCACTTGACCCAGGGGCACCATTCAAGGAGCAGACACCCATCCAACCCAGAACAGGATTTTAGTAACTTTGGCAGCTGGTCCTTGCAAGGACTGGGGTACAGGTGTGGTTGTTCCCTGAACTCTGGCTGCAGAATGCTCACACTCCTGTGTGCACACCCTGGGAGGGTAAATCTGTGTGCAAGGGCATCTTGCATACTCACTCAACATGATTGTCTCAGGATGAGCATTATGAAGACAGATTGCTGTGTGATGGTGTGCGGACTGAAGAGCCCTGTGTCCTGCGTGATGGTGTCCCGAGTGATGGTGTCCTGAGTGATGGTGTCCCGTTGTTTTTGTCCTTCTCTTTCTGGCTCTGTTGTCAGCAAGCTCTTCTTCTTACTACCCTACTGAACTTGTCTATACACTTCATTTTCCCCACTGTACTGACTACCTTCAATCTATCGTAGCCTGGAAACAAGATAACAGAACGTGTCCTATGGACATACAAATCAAGAATGTGGAAGACCATGGATGAATGTTGGGGGCTCTCATTTGCGGAAAATGCATGAGTTTGAAGCACAAATTGTGCCGGCTGGTCCCAGCTGCAAGCCTTCTGGGCTTGCTTTGTGGATCTTGGATGAGTCCGTGTAGGACAGAGAAGTGATACCTCCTTGCTCATTCTGAAATAGGCAGACCCCTTTACTTGGTTCCTTGCTCATTTCCTAAAGTGCCTTTGGCGTTGTCCAAAGGGGTACCTTGTCTTTTTTTTTAAATAAAAAAATGTTTATTTAAGTGTGTGTGTGTGTGTGTGTGTGTGAGAGAGAGAGAGAGAGAGAGAGAGAGAGAGAGAAAACAAGTGGGGGAAGGGCAGAGAGAGAGGGAGGCACAGAATCAGAAGCAGGCTCCAGGCTCTGAGCTGTGAGCACAAAGCCCGATGTGAGGCTTGAACTCACGGACCGTGAGATCATGACCTGTACCAACATCAGATGCTTAACTGACTGAGCCACCCAGGCATCCCCAAAGGTGCACCCTGTCTTTTAATGAAATATTAGTGATGTAGAAATCCATCTAGAAGCAGGTGGGTACAAGGCATCTTGCCTGAGAATCCCATCCATCACCAGGGTTTTGGGGTGCTTCAAGCAGCATCTGTGCTTGGTGACTCAGCTAAACAATGAAAAATGCAGTGAAAGCCCAACTTCAGCTGCACCTCATAGTCTCATCTGAGGCTCTGTTTGCTCCTTAGCTTCTGTTACTCATTTTAAGTGCAGGAATAAAGCAGTTAGAATGGAGATTTGAACGTGAATGTGGAGGTTTAGGATGGCCCACTCGGAGAGGTTTAAAAGTAACATTAGATGTGGTGTGTCTGTGGTATTGCACCCCGGTAACACCAACACACATCAGTTCGAATAAAGTTTCCCCGTCACACTGTTCGGTGGGAAAGCAAGTTGATATGCTAACTGAGCTGACTCCTTTCCTTGGGGGAAGAAGGAAACACACGTAGGATATTCACAATTTAAAACATTTGAGAATTGGCGAGTTTACATTTTTTTCTTATTTTCATAGTGACCTATTTTGACCTATTTCTGGCATTCTGCATAATGGGGAAATTCCAGATAGCCACGGGAGAAAGGTGAGGGAACGCCTGTCTCCTGAGGGTGCAGGTGCCGGTGAGATGGCTGGCAAATTGTAGCTCTTAGATGTCTTAACTTCTTTTGTTTTTAACAATTTATTGCCACGTTAGCTAACGTACGGTGCATACAGTGTGCTCTTGGCTTCGGGAGTAGATTCCCATGATTCATCACTTACATACAACCCCCAGTGCTCATCCCAACAAGTGCCCCCCTCAATGCCCATCACCCACTTTCCCCTCTCCCCCACCGGCCCATCAACCCTCAGTTTGTTCTCTGTGTACAAGAGTCTCTTACGGTTTGCCTCCCTCTCTGTTTGTAATTTATTTTTCCTTTTCTTCCCCTATGGTCTGTTAAATTTCTCAAATTTCACATATGAGTGAAATCGTATGATATCTATCTTTCTCTGATTGACTTATTTCACTTAGCATAATACCCTCCAGTTCCATTCACATTGTTGCAAATGGCAAGATTTCATTCTTTTTCATTACCAAGTAATACTCCATTGTATATATAAACCACATCTTCTTTAACTATTCATCAGTTGATGGACATTTGGGCTCTTTCCACACTTTGGCTATTGTTGACAGAATTTCTGTAAACATTGGGGTGCACGTGCCTTTTCGAATCAGCACTCCTGTATCCTTTGGATAAATTCATAGTACGATGGCTGGGTCATAGGGTAGTTCTATTTTTATTTAAACATTTTTTAGTGTTTTACTTATATTTGAGAGAGAAAGAGACAGAGAGCGAGTGGGGAAGGGGCAGAGAGAGGGAGACAGAATCTGAAGCAGGCTCCAGGCTCTGAGCTGTCAGCACAGAGCCCCATGTGGGGCTCGAACTCATGAGCAGTGAGATCATGACCTGAGCTGAAGTCAGACGCTTAACCGACTGAGCCACCCCGGTGCCCCAGGGTAGTTCAATTTCTAATTTTTTGAGGACTTTCCACACTTTTCCAGAGTGACTGCACCAGTCTGCATTCCCACCAACAGAGATACCATAACTTCTTTTATTTTCATTAAAAAAAAAAATCTGTCCAACAAAAACTTTGAGTTTTCCAAGAAACACTGATTTTTGGCATGTTTTTGTTTCTTTTGAAAAACCTTAAAGCCAAAATCACTTATATACTTTAAAAAAAAATTTTTTTTTTTTACGTTTATTTATTGTTGAGACAGAGAGAGACAGAGCATGAACGGGGGAGGGGCAGAGAGAGAGGGAGACACAGAATCGGAAGCAGGCTCCAGGCTCCGAGCCATCAGCCCAGAGCCCGACGCGGGGCTCGAACTCACGGACCGCGAGATCGTGACCTGAGCTGAAGTCGGACGCTCAACCGACTGAGCCACCCAGGCGCCCCATAAATCACTTATATACTTTTTATGCTACTGTTAAAGCTTTAATAGAGGCTGGTAGAAAATATAAGGAGATGAAAAGTAGGAGAGACCAGCTTTGTAAATACCAATATCAGCTACCTCCCTTGTTAACCCCCGGTCACTGATCCCTCATTATCTTTGTAAAAACTTTCCCATGATAATTCCTTTTACATCCCTTTTGTTTTTGTTTACGAATTCTTTTTTTTGGAAAAAATTTTTCCAGCTTTATTGAGATACAGTTGATACATAGCATTGGATGACTGTTACCACCTCGAGAGCGGATGTCGAGTACCTGATAGTACCTGCTGTGGTAGTGCCTCAGCAAATTCCGGGTCTTACCAGAATCATAAACCGGTTGGGGAGTGACGCATCGCTCATTGGCAACATAACTTCAGAGCACCTTCCTCCTGGCGTGCAGAGAACACGTACCGTCCAAGGTGACAGAAGAGACACGGCCATGTGTAGTCAGGGAAAAGCTTCATCAAGGAGGCAGACGTGAACCGAGTGTCAAGACGGGCGTGGCGGGCCAGTGGAGCCATACCAGGCGAGCCCGGGTCTCAATGGCCGGGCAGCAGGCCAGGGCGGCTGGTGCACCAGAGTGGACGTTTTGGGTAGACTTGTGCTGGGAAGTGAGGGAGGAACAGTAGATTCTGGAGACGCCGTGGGCATCATTGCCCGTCAGCCTGAGGAACGGGGGCCGGAGGCAACTTGGGGATGGGGATCTGCACCTTCTCATTTGGGATTTCCGTGGCCAAACACAGTCTTCCAGGGAGACACCTGATGCGTATCTCTCGGTGGGTGGGCTTCTCTCCTGTTTGCCCAGAAAGCAGCCCCTCCTCTGCTCTCATCTGGGCCCGTCCCGACATTCGCGGAGCCTGTGACTAACGGAGACCCACACACTATGTTTTTTGTCTCACATTTAAAAATTATAAACAAGCTGTAAACAGTGCTAACAAAAATCCTTCGTACTTGTTCATAATCAATATTTGTTCATAGAAACAAAATCAAAATATATGGGAAGTTACATTTTTTTATGACTGAAATTGGCAAAAATAGCAAATTGCTCAAGTTGTGGATTTGATTTAGAATAACTTTCTTGCTCGTATTTGCTGTCATACTTAAATTTTCACAAAATAAACTTGTGATGCCCCGTTCATAAATTTTACGTGGGTCGTATTTGACAAAAGTGTGCTCATCTTTATTGTTATTAAAATTTTGACAGGCTGCCTCTGTAAATGTTTTCTGTTACTATTTCTTCTCTGCCTTTAGGTTCCAGTTTCAGGTTTTCTATTTGTAGGAAAATACCAACCCCAATCATTCTTAATGACGTAACACACACCTTTTATAGAAAAAAATCCACCACCCCTGACCTAAAAGATTAGAAATGAAAGGGCGCCTGGGTGGCTCAGTTGGTAGAGCATCGGACTCTTGATTTTGGCTCAGGTCATGATCTTACAGTTTGTGGGATCAAGCCCCGCGTTGGGTTCTGGGCTGACAGCTCAGAGCCGGGAGCCTGCTTCAGCTTCTGTGTCTCCCTCTCTCTCTGCTCCTCCCATGCTCGTGCTCTGTCTCTCTGTCCCTCAAAAATAAAAATAAATGTTTAAAAACATTAAAAAAAAGGAAGGAAAATACAGTTGAAAAATATAAAATGTAAGCATTTTACCAATAAATTATAAAGCTAGGTAAATAAAAGTTAAATTAGATGGGTTTTTCATGATGTTTTTTGAGAGCGCTTTCTTGGTAAAATATTCAGAATTCTTAAAAGGCAAAATGGAAACAATAATTAGTGAATATAAAAAAACTAAAATTATTTTAATAAAGTTGATAGTCGAAATGTACTTTTTGCAAAATTTAATTAAATACTTTTATAAAAATGAAAGTATTCCGTAACACTTGTGTTCAGTATCTACCTAGTTTTTTAAAATTTATTTTTTAAATGTTTATTTATTTTTGAGAGAGAGAGAGAGAGAGAAAGCTCATGTGAGGGAGGGGCAGAGAGAGAGGGAGAGAGAGAATCTCAAGCAGGCTCCGTGCTGAGAGTGGCGAACTCCACGTGGGGCTCGAACCCACAAACCTCGAGAGCACGACCTGAGCCGAAGTCGGATGCTAATGACAGGCCCCCCCGCCCCCAGTTTTGGTTGTAAAGAATCACGATCATACTTCACGAACGCCATGTCTAGAATCCGTATTATGCTTCGCTCATGATGAATCTAGACCTACATCTGCACAATTCAGTGGTCCTAGGAATCGTTTATATTCCAAAACGTTCCTCAGCCCGCTGCGTAGTTGTTGCTGATGAAGCGCTAATTCACTGGCAGCACGAATTAGGAAGCTGGACACAGCTAGGGAAGGGCCTCTGGCGTGGCACCCTGGTCCAGGACCGTTAGCCTCATGCTCTCTGAGAGCAAGGGGGGCGGCCACTCAATGACCTAGATGCTTCCCGCTCCGGAGTGTCACTCCAGTGCCCCGCACAAGCCTTCATGGCGCTCACGTGTGCCACCGTGCTTGGGGACACAGGGCAGAACGGTGACAGGCTGCAGCCCTGAGGACCACCCTGCTGGGCCCCACCTCCGCACACCCTCAGCCGTTGACTTTCTATGTATTTGTTTTTGGCCTGGACCCACGCACCCCACTCCTCACGAGAGTGTGAGTTAATTCTCATTGTGATTCTATTTTTATTCTATCTGGTTTAGCATCTCAGTTAATTCTGATGTTTAATGTGCCATTCGACAACCAGTGGTGTGGGTTGTCAGTATATAACAATACACTGAGGGGCAGAACGAGAGCTGGCCTCTGGTTGGCTAGCGTCTCTGGGGAAATTGCTCACAACCGCTTGCTATGTAGATCTGCACCGAGGTTGGACAGGGGCTAGGACACCCCTCTGTTCCAGTTTAAGCTTTTCCACAGTCATTGTGGGTGGCTCTAGAGGAAATAACTAGGAAATAAATAACTATTTTCTACAGGAAATAACTTACCCAAACAGCTCCCGGTGAGCTCCTAAATGGAATTTGGAATTACGGCCGCCCGGGCTTACGGGGGTCCCGATAGGTCCGATACGGAGTTACCGTAGCCCCAGATGGTATTTCCACAGACACCGTCACTGCACCAAGCACGAAGCCAACGGGGTTTCCTTGGCCATGGCCAACCAGCTTTGTGTTGTTGTTCATATTCTAAAACATCACCACAAAATACAAACCGTTCTCCATTCCAGACCTTTAGAAACGTCAGATCACAAAGACAAAGTTAGAAGTCTACATGTGAATCCAGGCCGTGGGCTGCTCTGGGTACATTTCCAGTTCTCCTAATGAAAGGAGTTGGAAATAATTGGCACCCCGATGAATGCCAGTAGAGATTTGAAGTAACTCATTTGTGTCTATTTCTATTTCCCCCTTGCCTTACCCTGCCCTGCCAGCCTTGCCAGCCTTGCCTTGCTTTGCCTTGCCAGGTCCTTCCCTGCCTCATCTCGCCTCGCCTTGCCTCCCCTCGCCTCCCCTCACCTCACCTCGCCTCTCTTCGACTGTTTTCTGTATCTCTAACATTCAGTGAGGGGTTCTGTTGTGCTGCTCATGTCTGATGCTGAAGCAGAGCACTTTAGCTCAACCACAAACCAAACCTAGTCTGCTGAGATGAGTCCAGAGTGCTGCCATTTTGCTTGTGTGCTGATGTTCAGAAGGCGGGAGTCCCACGGGCAGAGGCCACATTCAACAGAATGTAGCAGATGATCCAAGAATATCAATTCCAGGGGCACCTAGGTGGCTTAGTTGGTTAAGCATTCGACTTCAGCCCAGGTCATGATCCCTCAGTTTGTGAGTTTGAGCCCTGTGTTGGGCTCTGTGCTGACAGCTCAGGGCCTGGAGCCTATTTCGGATTCTGTGTCTCCCTCTCTCTCTCTCCTCCTCCATCACTCGAGCTCTGTCTCTGTCTCTCTCTCTCTCAAGAATAAATAAACATTTAAAAAAATTAAAAAAAAAATCAACTGTTGCTGGTTGATATCCACCAGCCCTTTGTTCCTGGTTCAAGTAGGGTAGAGCCTCTCTGGCTGGTCTTTCTGAAGTTGGGCGTCCTTCCCCGTGGCTGACCCCACAGGACCGTGGTGAAGGGGCCCAGACAACCTGTGCTTGGGTCAGACACACGGCGGGGGCGTGTGGAGCATGACTTGGAGTCAGGAGACAGGGATGCGGGCCCCTGCATACCTGCTGTGTGGCCTCCATCACCCAACTGGAGTCTGTGAGCCTCGGTGCACTTGTTTGACTGTTGTCTTGCTTGTTCATCATCCTCAGAAACGAGTGATTTGTACGTGGGACAACCCAGGCGTGCGTACTTGATAAACAAAACCGTGCATTTTGAAGTCCTTGAAATCGCACGTGTTTTGAGCGTGTAAAACAACAAAGCTGCGTTCACTCGAGGGCACGTCTCTGCATCCGCTTTCCTACAGGACAAGACGCAGGCTAACGGCCTACCTGTGACGGACGGGCCCTGGTCGCCGGTGACCTCGGGTCATGAGGAGGGCGAGGGGCTGGCGCTCTGCTCCCACAAGTAGTCTCCCCGGGCTCGCGCTGCCTGGATTTTCAGGGAGCTCGGTCTTTCTAGACAGTCAGGACACATATTTCTTCCTAATTACATTTCATTCCGACCCGTGTCTGACAAGCGATCGTTCACCTTTATTTCTGGGCCGCGTCGTGAGCTAAGGCTGGAAAGAAAACGTTGCGTGTGATAGCAGTTGGCCGCGACGACACCGAGCCTCCTTTACTCTCTGCCAAACCCTGGAACAATGATCTCTTTGTCGCCACTTCAGCTGGAATCTTGCTCGTCTTTTATTTCCAAAGACATGAGAGGCGTCCCCAAGCAAAGCAACACAGAGTCTGAGAGTCAGGACAGCCTAGCACCCAGTGCAGCCCTGGGGATGCCCAGGAACCAGGCTGTCAGCCTGACTGAGGACCGTCCTGCTGTTGACCTTGAAGGTAACGATAAGCTCTGTTCAGCCCAAGATTTTCTTTTTGTTTAGATGTGAAAGAACTGCAGCTCGGTGTGGGCGTTCTGTCCTTAGAATTTCTTTTTTAAGATTTTTTGCAATGTTATTTATTTATTTGGGAGAGAAAGAGGATGAGTGGGGGAGGGGCAGAGAGAGAGGGAGAGAGAGAATCCGAAGCAGGCTCCGTGCTGTCAGTGCAGAGCCCGAAGTAGGGCTCAGTTTCATGAACCCTGAGATCATGACCTGAGCTGAGATCAAGGGTGACACTTAACCGACAGAGGCCCCCAGACGCCCCTTCCTTAGAAATCTTTTGAGATGATGGGTGGGCAGCTACAGCCATTCTCACAAGTCCTGTGAAAAAAAACGCCAGAAGAGGTACCATTGTGGGCCAATGGTCTCACTGATTTGAATAAAACTCCGTGTGGTTCACAGAGTAAAGGGGGGAACCTGTCTGTTAATAAGAGGCTCCATTGATCACTGAAAAAATCAATGCATTTAAGGATCCAATAGGATATACCTAACAAATAATTTTATTTGAAAGAATTCAACTTTGTCTGAATTCTCTGAAAAATCTGCCTACAGTGGTATCATGCTGGCACGCACATTTTATTTAGTATTGGGCGTGGGTGAACACGAAAATGGGTAAAATCCTATCAGTGTTGGAGCGCATTATCTACGCTTCTGACGACTTATGGGGCCAACAATCGCTCTACCAATGGCCAAGTAATAATTAGTCCCCCCGCCTCCGAATCTCTAATTGGTTAAGCAGGTATGTGATGAAATTGTGTGGTGTGGAAGAAAAACAGGGCAAGGCATGTAAATGAACATCGTTGTGGGTCATTGTGGTGGCCATATTCACCCCTTTTCATCCAGATGTTTTCTGGTTTTTTCCAAGAATATCTTTAAAGTATTTCTAACTCTGTGCTCACTGGAGTTCCTGAGTGACCGTGGTGTGCATGGAAATTGTATCGATGTCCAGCCAGGTCCCAGCTCCCCGCCTTTGGCTGAAAGCCGTCAGAGCGCCTTTGTAAACACAAAGTGCCGTGGCACGGGATAGCTCTTTCATCTATGTGGTCACTTTTGGGTGGAAAGGATGCAGAAAATTTTTTTTGATTGTATGTTAATGGTGGATGATGCCATCGCTTAAGGCTACAAGAAAACTGGGGCGTGTGTGTCTCACGTTAAAAAACTCTCGGGTAGCTAAAATTTCATCGAGATTCACTGATATTTAAAGTACTATTTGCATCATTTGCTTACTCTATTGATATGACGAGAACATTGTGATTAGCCTGAGCATTAGCAGTTTCTTTAGGTGAGGAGTTTGTGATTAATCATTTTTCATAGCGTGTCAAGCAGATATGACCCACCTAGACAAGATTTTAAAGACTCCTACGTTTGACCGTTTGTTTGCATTCTTATTTCCACCTGTTCTTTCAAAAGGATGAAAATCACTTGTGAAAAAATATGCTCAGAAAGTGTAAAGGAAAGGTTAAGAGACCCAATGGGACCACACGAGGCATTGTGTGAAATATTTAAAAGGTGAAAAAAATTGCGGCTATACGTGTGCTAAAAATGTTAGTATAAAAACTCTGACCTGAATGTGATTTTTTAAAAAAAAATTTTTTAACATTTATTTATTTTTGAGACAGAGAGAGACAGAGCATGAATGGGGGAGGGGCAGAGAGAGAGGGAGACACAGAATTGGAAGCAGGCTCCAGGCTCTGAGCCGTCAGCCCAGAGCCCGACACGGGGCTCGAACTCACGGACCGTGAGATCGTGACCTGAGCCGAAGTCGGACGCCCAACCGACGGAACCACCCAGGCGCCCCCTGAATGTGATTTTTAAAAGCGTGTTTGTTTTCTGTTAACATTCGACTTTCACTTCCTTTCACTGTGTCAGCAGTACAAAAGTCTTTCCTTCAATGAAAAATAATAAAATCTATGCCACGGACACCTACAACCGGAAGTTCACAGTCCCGACTTTGCAGCCCAGAAGCTTGTTCGAGAAGCTAAAACAGTAGAGGTGGTGCAGGGTAGCAGAGACCTTGCTGACGCCAAGTCAGGATGGAAATGACTCTACGAGCATTTACCGAATAACATCCCAGTTTATTGCGATGCCATGCTGCTTTTTATCAACTTAATTGAAAGATACAAGGACCTGCGTCATTTGAACCGTGCATTTTGAAGAGTTTTGAAAAACGTATAGACCCACGAACCCGCCACTGATTCAAAATTCAAAACATTTCCATCACCCCCAAAAGTTCCCTCGTGCCCCTCGGTGGCCTGTTTCTTCCTGCACGCCTAGTTCCAGGCAACCGCTGGTCAACTCTCTGTCACCAAACTGTGTTTTGACAAATGGAACTGTGCATTATGTACTCTTCATGCTTTGTTTTAGGTGCTATGTCTTATGATTACTAATAAAATATGTATTTTTTCCAGGGGCAACTAGGTGGCTCAGTTGGTTAGGCGTCCAACTTCGGCTCAGGTCACGATCTCGCGGTCTGTGGGTTCGAGCCCCGCGTTGGGCTCTGGGCTGACGGCTCGGAGCCTGGAGCCCGCTTCCGATTCTGTGTCTCCCTCTCTCTCTACCCCTTCCCCTGCTCATGCTCTGTCTCTCTCTCTCTCTCTCTCTCTGTTTCAAAAATAAAACATTAAAAAAAGTTAAAAAAATACGCATTTTTTCCATAAAGACAGCTATTTGGTTATGAACCTGCAAAATAAAGTCTTTTCATCATGGAGAGTACGCAAGCTTTGCAGCAAGGTCCCTCCCTGACAGCATATTCATTTCCCAGGGCTGCTGTCACCAAGTACCACAAGTGACATGGCACCAGGGGCCGGCTTCCCTCTGAGACTCTGGGTAGGACCCTTCCTTGCCTCTTCCAGCAGCTGGTGGCAGCCATCCATCCTTGCCGTCCCTGCCCGCAGGACTGCGCCGTCCGTCTGCCTCTGTTGTCCACGGCGTGCTCCTGTGTCTGTCTTCAGCAGGCATTTCCTCTTCTTATAAGAGCTCCAGCCATTGGATTTAGGGTCACCCTAGTCCAGTAGGACCTCATCCTTGCTAATTGCTTCTGCAAAGACCCAGTTTCCAAGTAAGTTCATACGCATGGGCACTGGCGGTTAGGACCTGGGGACACAATTAACCCAGAACCCTCAACTATGCCATTGGCCCTGGGATTATAGTATCTCTGGAGTGTCTGTTTTAAATGATGCCATGGGGAAAGCCTGAAAACTGACAGTGAAGGTTTCAAGGCAAGAACGGGTGTAGACTGAGTTCCTACTGCTGCGTGAAGATTCCAGGAGCAGGCAGACTGGGGCCAAAGGCTTGGCTGCCTCGGACAAGCCCCCTCGTCTTAGCTGGGCTGCTGTCTCACTGCGGGTGCTGCTGAACGAGGAGGAAATCTCACATGACGGCCAGGCTGGGCCAAGCGGGGGTGTTAGGACAGCTTCTGAGAGAAAGTGAATGTGGGCCACCGATGGGAGCCACGTGTGCAATTTCGTATTTTCTAGTAGCCACATTAAAAGAAAATGAAACAGGTACCATTAGTTTTAGTAATATATTTTATTGGACCTCTTCTACGGAAATGTTGCCATTTCCCTGTAATTACTAGGAAAGTGTGAAGGAGATAGTTGACTCTTTTTGTATTCACCCTTCAAATCCAGTAAATGTCTTACATTTACAGCACATCTCAATTTGGAGTAGCCACATTTCAATGACTCAACAGTGAGGTGTGGCCGGTGGCCCATCGTGTTGGGCAGTGCGGTGGCTGAAGGGCCACGGGAAGTCACGCCCCTTGGAGGCGAGTGATTTGTGCCGTCTTAGGGCATCCATGGAGGGACGCCCCAGTGACCCGGAGCTGAGTGCCTGAGCCCACCTCTGCGGAGTGATGTTGCTTCTAGAATATTTGACACAAACGTTCCCCTCTTGGGAGGGGGACCATGATGAGGAGGAGCAGGAGGAGGGCAAGGAGGGGATTTTGCAAATAAGAAAATAGGTTGGGGGTGCCGGGGTGGTTGAGTTGGTTAAGCGTCTGACTTCGGCTCGGGTCACGATCTCATGGTTCGTGAGTTCAAGCCCCGCATCGAGCTCTGTGCTGACAGCTCGGAGCCTGGAGCCTGCTTCGGATTCTGTGTCTCCCTCTCTCTCTGCTCCTCCCCTGCTTGCACTCTGTCTCTCTGTCTTTCTCAAAAGTAAATAAATATTACAAAAAATTAAAAAAAAAAAAAAGAAAATAGGTTGGGGGCACTTACATTACTCACCCAAACCATGCATCTAGGAATGAAGCTGCTCTCCGGTGTGACGCTGCCTCTCCCCAGGCCTCGACCCTTAGCCTGGGAAGCGAGGGGCCCAGGTGACCCCTGAGAGACTTCCCAGCGCCAGCCCTGCACGGCGTTATGCTTTCGCAGCATCTTCGGCCCGATGGCGCACATGGAGACGTGCGTGTAAGTCCCGCACACTCATAACAGCTGGGGGCTTGGGATCTCTGCATTTCCATGGCTTCGGTGTTTGGCTGGAGGAATGATTAATGATAAAAGCAGAAAACAAATGGTCTGAAATCCAGATACCTCAGCCAAGTCTCATATGGCTAAGTCCCAGTAGTGATAAATAATAAAATAATGACATCACTCTTCTCTGTGATCCAATATGGTGTGCAAGGAAAATAAATGCGTATGGTTCACGAGCTCCAGCTATATTTTATATTGTTTCACTTCTTTTCAACGTGTTTTTCTCAGTTGCTTCAACACGATGAGCTGTGTTTCTATCAATTACGCGCTAGCATTCAGCACATAAAACATTCCTCAACTCACTCACAGATACATTGGATTTGTTTTTCTAGTTGCTCCAAAAGCTCAGAATGGAGCTGGAACTTGATCTCCCCAATCTCCAAATTATGGGGACGCTTACGTGTGGGTCCTGGCCCCTGAGCCCTGCACCCGGGAATCTTTGGAAAGTAAGCCCGGGTGTGACACAGCTTCATCAGGGGGACGCGCACTTCATTCAATTCAGCCTGCTTTACATCGGTGATCAGACACAGGGCTTTTCATTTTATTTTATTTTTTTTATTTTTTCTTTATTTTTTTTTAACGTTTATTCATTTTAGAGACAGAGAGAGACAGAGCATGAACGGGGGAAGGTCAGAGAGAGAGGAAGACACAGAATGTGAAACAGGCTCCAGGCTCCGAGCCGTCAGCACAGAGCCCGACGCGGGGCTCGAACTCACGGACCGTGAGATCGTGACCTGAGCCGAAGTCGGACGCCCAACCGAATGAGCCACCCAGGCGCCCCAGGGCTTTTCATTTTCAAAAGGCACTAATTCCATTTGGGCACCGAGTGCGGTCTTCACGGGTTCACCCGTTTATTTGCAGAATCACACTGGCGAAATCACCTCGCAGGGCGAGGCTTGGGCCAGGCTTCGGGGACCGGACCGGAGCCGGAAAGCATCCCCGTCTTTAGAGACGGCGCATTCTGCAGGCTGGGATACCGACAGCCTAGACGACGAGCACAAAGACTGATGGGCACAAGGGTGAGAAGAAGGAGGAGTAAAGGTGAATTCTGCGTCGCTCTTTGTGAGACGCGGTCGACACTCTCCTCTGGTAGCGCTTTTCGTGAGCGTCCGGGTCCCTGTTTCCAGCCCGGGGGAATGTGGCTCCAGAGGATCGAGTGGTTTAAGGCTGCGAGCCGGTGTGGGTGGAGTGTGCTGGGGCCCCGACACCTGTGCTCCCTCTTCTGCGCGACCTGCTCCGGTTCTACGAAGGCGGGGTTTGAAGGGGCTTTAAGGGGCCTCCCTCCGGATCGGGGGGCCTCCAGGTTACAGACTCCTTTTTTCATCCTCCTGCGAGCACGAACTGGTAAGGACCTGACCCGTGCCCACAGTTCACTAACGACGTCACGTATCCGTGGTTTTCATCCTCTCCGTGAACACGGTGCAAAGGCCAAACGGAGTCGGGGGCGGGAAGGCTTCCACCAGGTGCCACGGAATTCTCGTTTGGACAATGGCTCCGAGGGGCCGGCCTCACCCCACCGCCCTGTGCGCGTCTCCCCGTGTCTGGTGGGGGCGGCAAGTGCACCTGCAGACGAGGCTTCCAAGGCTGTGCTGCTGGGGTCCCCCTCCCCGGGGGGGCTGAGCGGAGGTGGTGGGAACCACGGGGCAGGGCCCAGCCACGTGGCGGGGACTCGGGGTCACTGCTGGTCCCGCAGCCCCCCTGCCCGAGCTTCCCTCCCACTGTCTTTACTGACATTTCAAACCCACTATTGAAAAAATGCTTTTAATGTTTATTTTTAAGAGAGAGAGAGCGAGAGCGAGAGCGAGCATGAGGGGGGAGGGGCAGAGAGAGAGGGAGACACGGGGCTTGAACCCAGGAACGGTGAGATCATGACACGAGCTAAAGTCGGATGCTGCACCGACGCAGCCACCGGGGGCCCCAAACCTGCTATTTAACCACAGACGCAAGGACCCTACGGATCTCATCGCTCCCTCCCTTTTGGCGATGATGGGCCCTGTTAATTCATGGACGAGGTGGGGGCTCTCCCTCTGTCCTGCCCTAATGCCTTCGGAGGCTTGTAGGTCCCCACCTCCCCGCTTCCTTCCCCCAGTTCCGGAGACGGGAGACGTGGCGAAGACCCCAGAGCTGCCATTTTATTTAATTTTAATTTAAATGCCACCAATTCAAGTCTAAGTTAGTGGCTACGGTGTGCGTGGCAGCTACAGACTAGGGAACACGGACCGCATCTTCCTTCCTCTTGACTTCTAGAAGCTGGTGCGTACCTGTCTCTCTTTTCTCCCCTCGGTTCTGGAGCAGCGGGCAGCTCCGGGCTACGGTCTTGCATTAGACCGTTACAGACGCCTGGAGGCTGCGACTCTCGGTCCCAGTTGCGGACATCCAGCAAGTGTGTGCGATCGGCCGAGCCCGGGTCAGATCTGCCTCTCGAGCCACATCACGTCTATATTCTTTGAGACTGGGACCAGTGCGCAAATGCAGAACTCTGTGTGGGAAAGGAAACACACAGGCCCAAGAGAAGTCACTTAAGAAAATGTTTGTTGGGGGGAGGGGGGACGCCTGGGTGGCTCAGCTGGTTAAGTGCCAGACTCTTGATTTCTACCCAGGGCATGATCTCACGGTTGGTGAGTTTGAGCCCCAGATCAGGTTCTGTGCTGACAGTGTGGACCCTGCTTGGGATCCTCTTGTCCTCTCTCTCTCTCTCTCTGCCCCTCCCCCCGCCTCTCTCTCTCTCTCTCTGCCCCTCCCCCCCGCCTCTCTCTCTCTCTGTCTGCCCCTTCCCCACTCTCTCTCTCTCTCTCTGCCCCTTCCCCACTCTCTCTCTCTCTGCCCCTCCCCCCGGCCTCTTTCTCTCTCTCTGCCCCTCCCCCCGGCCTCTTTCTCTCTCTCTGCCCCTCCCGCCACCTCTCTCTCTGTCTGCCCCTTCCCCCCGCCTCTCTCTCTCTCTGCCCCTTCCCCACTCTCTCTCTCTCTCTCTCTGCCCCTTCCCCACTCTCTTTCTCTCTCTCTGCCCCTCCCCCCCAGCCTCTCTCTCTCTCTCTGCCCCTCCCCCCCAGCCTCTCTCTCTCTCTCTGCCCCTCCCCCCAGCCCT